>NC_090935.1:158307702-158620657 GCF_040938575.1 Ambystoma mexicanum | reverse complement strand
ATCTGGAAGGATTCGATCATTTTGATAAGCGGTAGGGAATTCCAGAGTTGGGGGGCAAGCACTGCGAAGCTTACCCCTCCAGCTCTTTTTAGGTGGAACCTGGGCACTGATAAGCAGAGTGTTGGAGGATCTGGGGGCTGGTTTCAGGGTGAATTTATTAGCTAGGTAAGGTGGTGCTAGGTGATTGAGGGATTTGTACGTGAGGCAAATGGTTTTTAGATCAATTTTTTGGCGTATGGATAGCCATTTGCAGGCTTTCCTAGTAGCGGTGATGTGCTCATGTCTGGGAATGTTGAGGGCTGCCCGCAAGGCGTTGTTTTGTATTACCTGCAACTTGTTGAGTACGGATTGATTAGCACCTAGGTACAGGCTGTTACAGTAATCGAGTTTTGATTGTATTAGGGCCCTGGCAAGGGTGAGGCAGCTGTTGGGTGATAGGAAAGGTCTGCTGGCCCTAATGAGCTTGCCAATATAGGCAGCAGCTGAGGCAGTCATATTGGTGTGTTTGCTAAGGTTGGTGTTGGCATCTAGATAGAAACCAAGGGTTTTTACGCTTTTGGCTATGGGAATGGCGTGGCCGTCTATAGTGATGTTGTTATAGCTAGGGTCGAGTTTAGTTAGAGTGTTGGGGGAGCCGACGATTAGGAGTTCTGTCTTCTCATCATTCAGGCAGAGGCCATGGGAGGCCATCCATGCCTGAATGATGGAGAATATTTTGTTGATCCGGGCGGCGTCTTCTTGGTAATTACCAGAGATGCTGAGGAGTATCTGGGTGTCATCTGCGTAGTTTGTGTAGGTGACACCCAGACAGTCCAGTTGGTCAAATAGAGACTTTGTAAATATGTTGTACAAAGTGGGGGATACACAGGATCCTTGTGGGACCCCACATGTGATGGGGATGGGGTCTGCTGCAGCTGTGGTTGAAAAGACTCGCATGGTTCTGTTTGCCAGGAAGGATTGTATCCATGTGATGGCGGAGGGGGAGAAGTGGGCTGCGGTGGCAAGGTGATTACAGAGGACTTCGTGGCTGACCAGGTCAAAAGCCGCTGAGAGGTCTAGTAGGAGTAGGATTGCGGCATTGCCTTTGTCTTTAATTTCATCAATCTGGCTTTTGAGATCAACAAGGGCTGTTTCAGTTCCGTGTTGAGGTCTGAAGCCGGATTGACGTATTCCTAGCAGTTGGTTGGATTCCAGGTATTCCTGGATTTGGATGTAGGCAACTCTGTCCAGGATTTTCAGTAGGAAGGGGACTGTGGTAATGGGCCTGTAGTTGGTGGGTATGGCCGGGTCGAGGGATTGTTTTTTCAGGAGTGGGAGAACCCATGATTGTTTTAAGTTGCTGGGGATAGAGTTATTGGTGAAGGATAGGTTGATGAGTTTGGTAATGAAGGGGGAGAGCTCTCTGGCTGCATCTTTTATGATCTGAGCCGGACAGATGTCTCCTTTGCAGTTAGAGGGTTTTAGGGTGGTGATGATTTTTTGAACTTCCGGGATGGTGACTTTCTTAAACGAGAAGCCTGCGCTAGTGTTGTTGGGTGTGGGTAGGCTAAGATTGGTGACCTTATTGTTGAAGAGTTGTTGCCGTTTGTCTTCAATTTTAGTTTGGAGTCCTAAAATTTTGTTGTTGAGGGCGTTCTGGATGTCGGTGCACCAGGATTTGTCTTTTAGGCCGGTTTCTGGAGGTGAAATAGGGTTTTCTAGTTCCTTCAGAATTTTGAATAATTCTTTAGTGGAGGATCCTGCCTGAGTGATCCTGGTGTTGTAAGCATCTTTTTTGGTTTGGATTATCTCAATTTTGTAGCGTGAGGATAGGTTAGTGAGGTTGGATTTGTTTACCGCGGTGGGGTTGGTCTTCCAGGTGTGATGAACCTTAGCTTTCTCTTTCCTGAGTGTTTTGAGCTCAGGGGTGAACCACGAATTCAAATGAGCTTTAGGTTTAACTTTGCGTATTTTTAAAGGGGCAACAGTGTCCATTGCTTTAGCCATGGAATTATTGAAGGTGTCGATCATCAGGTTTAGGTCAGCATTGGCTGGGAGATCATTAAGGTTGGGTAAGAACAGTGGTAGTAGGGCTTCAGCAGTAATGTTGCGTTTATGTTTATTCCTGGTGGGACATGCTGGTGCCATGGGGTGCTTATTGGGCAGTGCCTGATTGGTGTTGACCTTAAGGGGGATCATGTGGTGATCGGTCCATGCCAGAGGTTGGGGGTCTTTGCAAGTTGTATTGCAGTTGTGAGTTGCTACCCAATCGAGGGTTCTACCTTTTAGGTGGGTGGGGAGTGTAACAAGTTGAGTAAGACCATGATCGGTTAGGACATTGGCTAGGGATGCAGCATGTGCATCGTTTGGGTCTTGGTAGCCGAGATTGAAGTCTCCGAGGATCATGATTTGTGCTGATGGTTTGGAGTTTTCGGTGATGAGGGAGGTGATGTCTTCTTCAAAGGTCCCAGGGGGGGTCTGGGGGTCTATATATAAGGTGGATGGTGATCGTGGTTGTGGGGGAAGTTTGTAGCTTGTCTGTGAGTAGCTCACAGGATGTGAGAGCGACTGTGTCGGTTAGTCTAAGGCCTAGGGCAGATTTGGAAATGATCGCTACACCTCCACCTCTGGCGTTTGGTCTGTCCGCTCTGAGGATAGAGTATTTGTCTGGGATGGCTAGTGATAAATGGGGTCCGGACGCCTCATGAAGCCAGGTTTCTGTTAGGGCTAGAAAGTCGAGGTCGTTGGTAAGGATAATGTCTGCAATTTCTGTGGGGTGGGCAGCCAAGGATCTGACGTTGAGTAGGGCGCCTTTTAGAGGGGGAGGTGTGGGCTTGTTCGAGGCGATGTGCTTTGTGTTAGTTTTGGTGTAAGGTTTGGAGCTGGGAATGGAAGTTGTGGTGGGGAGCCTGGAGCCTAATCTATCATTGCGTGCTGTGGGGTTGGGGGTAAGTGATGGGGTGGTTGGGACGGGCGGCTTAAAGCGGGCGGGGGGTTTGGTGGTCAGTTTAGTTTGGTTAGATTTAGCAATGGGGCTGGGGTGGCTGTTGGCAGGTGGGCCATGGATGGCAGTGGAGGTGGGAGGGTGGTCAGTGGAGGGGAAGGGGGATGCGGAGGGTAGGAACGGAGTGGGGCATGGGATGGGGTGGTGTCTGGGGCACCCTAGTTTAGCTAGGCCGTCCTGGAGGGCTATGTAGCTGTTGTTGCTACAAGGTGCGTTGTCCTGTATTAAGCAGAATGGGAACATGATTAGGGCGAGCCAGAAGATCATGGTCTGTAGATACGGGTGGCACCGACTAAAATGCAGTGAGGCAGTAAAGACACTGGGGCTAGAGGCGAGAAGTGTGTACAGATAAGGCTAACGTGACATGTGCAGACAGGTACAGTAGACCAAAAAGGTTCACCTAAATGCAAAATTCACAGGTAAGGCTAGCGTGGCATGTGCAAACAGGTACAGTAGACCAAAAGGGTTCACCTAAATGCAAAATTCACAGGTAAGGCTAACAGTAGACCAAAGTGGGTCACCTAAATGCAGGATTCACAGGTAAGGCTAGCGTGGCATGTGCAAACAGGTCCAGTATACCAAGAGGGTTCACCTAAATGCAAGTTCACATGTAAGGCTGGCACGGCATGTGCAAACAGGTACAGTAGACCAAAAGGGTTCACCTAAGTGCAGGATTCACAGGTAAGGCTAACAGTAGACCAAGGTGGTTCACCTAAATGCAGGATTCACAGGTGAGGCTAGCGTGGCATGTGCAAACAGGTACAGTAGACCAAAAGGGTTCACCTAAATGCAAAATTCACAGGTAAGGCTAACAGTAGACCAAAGTGGTTCACCTAAATGCAGGATTCACAGGTAAGGCTGGCGTGGCATGTGCAAACAGGTACAGTAGACCAAAAGCGTTCACCTAAGTGCAGGATTCACAGGTAAGGCTAGCGTGGCATGTGCAAACAGCTACAGTATACCAAAGGGTTCACCTAAATGCAAAATTCACAGGTAAGGCTAACAGACCAAAGTGGTTCACCTAAATGCAGGATTCGCAGGTAAGGCTAGCGTGGCATGTGCATATGCAAACAGGTACAGTATACCAAAGGGTTCACCTAAATGCAAAATTCACAGGTAAGGCTAACAGTAGACCAAAGTGGTTCACCTAAATGCAGGATTCACAGGTAAGGCTAACAGTAGACCAAGGTGGTTCACCTAAATGCAGGATTCACAGGTAAGGCTAACAGTAGACCAAGGTGGTTCACCTAAATGCAGGATTCACAGGTAATGCTGGCGTGGCATGTGCAAACAGGTACAGTAGACCAAAAGGGTTCACCTAAATGCAGGATTCACAGGTAAGGCTAACAGTGGACCAAAGTGGTTCACCTAAATGCAGGATTCGCAGGTAAGGCAGTGAGCTCATACGATAGGGCAGCAAAATCGCGGCACAGTGGGTTCAAAGCAGTGTGGACAGCAAGATCCCGGCAATATGGGAATAAAATGCAGTGCGGGCGACAGGCTCTATTTGGGCGGCAGTATGCGGGCTAGTAAAGTCATGAGAATGGGTTGTCCCAAAGCGGATAGGTGGGTTTGGGTGGGTGGCTGGGTGTGGATTGCATTTGCCCTCCAGTGGGTAGCAAGTCAAATGAGGGGTGGTGAGATCACCTCGAGTTCTGTGTGAATAGGGGTCCCAGGCAGGTGCAGGCACAGGTGTAGAAGAAGTGTACCTTATGATGATTGCAATCGCGCAATCCGGCGCATAACAGGCGCAGAACAGGGCCTTATCAAACGTGGGCCTTTGCAACAAGCGGCCGTCTTCCGCCTACCGGCGGATGTGCATCATTAATATGCACGAGCGTTGCTTAGCAATGCGTTCGGGCGCCATCTTGGGTGCAGGCAACTCCGAAATGGCAAGAAACAAGAGAGCAAATGCTCAGCCAAATGGGGTATTTGGGTGAAGTGGGGTCAGGGCACATCAGTGCTCACCTGAGGCAGATGTGGATCCAATGTTTGCTGTGGGTGCGTGCGTTACAGCAGCTCCTCGTGGCAAGGTCAGCGTCGCGTGGCAGGATCCAGGTGCAGGATGGGAAAGGGCTCCTGCCCTCTCCAGATCAGCAGGTACTGAGGCAAAGTCAGCGCAGAACAGGGCCTTATCAAACGCGGGCCTTTGCAACAAGCAAACGCGGGCCTTTGCAACAAGCAATATTTGCTTGTGTCCGTGAGGAGTTCACGCTTGGTGTCACCAGAACCAGAAGACACTGCTATGGGCAGTGCTGGCCTCACGTCTCACGTCCCCTCGGGGTTCTGCCAGGGGCAGCAGGACAGGTGTTGCTGCAGTGGACAGTGCAGGCCTCACGTCTGCCAGGGGCAGCAACTGCAGGCAGTGCGGCCCTCGCGTCTCCTCAGGGGCAGCAGGACAGGCCCTGGTGACTGGTGAGGGGCTCTCTGCGTGGCTCTCCCTGCTCCAGGTGGCCGCTTCTTTCGGCTCCAGATAGTCTACTCTGGGCCTGTGCAGCCGCCGGCCGAACGGCCCGGAAATCGCAAATGCAACCCTTTGTTTTGGGAAGGGAGGATGCTCACACCTCTGCCTTCAAGGGGCCTTGCAATGGTGGTCTGAGTATCTGCCTTATTGCGAATGTCATTCCTGATCAGTTCTTTGACATTACATCCATGTTTAAAGGCACAGCGCGGAATCTCAACAGATATTTTCGCCTGCGCTAAAATATGCCAATGTTTTTTAACAATCTTCACCACCTGGTTGGATAGGTGGTTAAACATGCTGACGAAAACTAATGGATCAGATCTAGCAGGAGTGGGTTTAGGCCTATATTCCAACAAGGCTTCACGGTGGTTATTAGAAGCTCTCTTCAAAGATCTTTTAACAATCTTGTTTGGGTAGCCTCGTTGGATCAAGTTGTGACTTAATATAGATGCCTCAGACACAAAAACATTATTCTCACTACTATTCCATTTGAGCCGCAAAAATTGGCCAAACGGTAAGTTGTCCCTCAAAGCCTTGGGATGGAAACTATCATATCTGAGAAGGGAGTTGTGGTCAGTTGTCTTATGAAATGATTTTAATCCCAGTAAGTTAGTGGATGGATTAGAAAAGATAGTAAGGTCCAAAAAAATCTATCTGTTCCCTTGTGATAGTTCATGGTGAATTTAAGAAAGGGATTAATCCCGTTCAGCCATTGAAAAAGGCTAGTAGAGTTGTAGTTGGAAAGCAGACGGTACCTGCTCAGGTACCACGTTGAGGGCTAGTTTCCCTGACAAAGGGTGGATGACTCTGCCCCCTGCTGCACCAGAAGATGTGCTGGATCCGTTGGAAGGTGTATCGGGGCACCTATGAGAGGCTGAGTAGCTCCGAAAACCATAGCCTGGCCGGCCACCATGGTGCTATCAGAATGATGAGGAGTTGGCGAGACTCCTTGATCTTGCAAATTACCCTGTGGACCAGAGGGGTGGGCGGAAAGCCGTAGGCTTTCATGTCGGTCCTCTGGAGGTGAAATGCGTTGCCCAGAGAGCCGGCGCCCTGACCTTCCCAGAAACTGGGGACACTTTGTTGTGCCAGGAGGCAAAGAGATCCTTGTGGGGGTGACCCCACCTGTTGAAGATCTCTTGAATAACGAGGTAGTCTAGCTGCCACTCGTAACTGTCTGCTCCCAGCCTGCTGAGCTTGTCCGCTTCCAGGTTGGATTCCCCCGGGAGGTGGACTGCCGAGAGGTAAATGTCGTTTTCCAGGGCCCATTCCCACATGCTGACCGCCAGTCTGTACAGAGGAGGGGATCTGGTGCCTCCCTGCTGGTTGACGTAGTACATGCTGGTCGAGTTGTCTGTCTGGATGAGGTCAACCTTGCCCTTGAGAAGTGGTAGGAATGCTCTGAGCGCTAGCCAGATGGCGCTCAGATCCAACCAATAGATGTGGTATTCCTGCTCCTGTCGAGTCCAGGTGCTGTGGACCAAGAGATCATCTAGGGTGGCTCCCCAGCCCTCGAGCAAGGAGTCTGTGTTGATGGTGGCCTACGACGAGGGCGGCCGAAAGGGCTTGCCCGTCCGTAGGTTGCAGTCCATGGACCACCATGTTAGGTCTGGGTGGAGAAATGTTGATGATCTCGGATACCCTGTCCATATGGACGCAAATGAAAGCTGCCCTGCGCAAATGAGGGGTAGACCGCTGCTTGTAGACCCAGGAGATGTTGGTACCACCATGCCATGGTCAACTTTCTGCTGAGGAAGTGGGCGGTGGCCCTCTTGATGGCTGAGATTTTGACCTCCAATGGGAAGACCCTCTCAGAGCATGTGTCCCAAATAAGTCCCAGGAATGTCAGAGTCTGCGTAGGCTGCAGCTTTGACTTCTTGAGGTTGAGTGAGAAGCCAAGATCGTGCAGTGTGTTTATAAGGGCATGGGAAGAGTGGCGAACCGCTTCCGGAGATGTAGCCCTGATGAGCCAGTCGTCGAGGTATGGGTAGATGTGGAGGCCATGCGCTCTGAGGAGAGCCGCCACCGCATTCATGAGTCTGGTAAAGACCCTGGGGGCCGATCTGAGGCCAAATGGAAGGACTTTGTATTGAAAATGGTAGCCCATGATCCTGAACCATAGGAAAGAATGATGGGGCTGCCGAATTGGGGAGTGTAGGTACGAGTCCTTCAGGTCCAGGAAGCACATCCAGTCTCCCTTGTCCAATGTCTCCGCTATAAAAGCTGGCGTAACCATCTTGAATTTTTGCAGGGATAGGTTGAGAGTGGAAAGGTCCAGCACAACTCTCAGGACCACCTGGTTCTTCTGAATGGGGAAATTCCTGGAGCAAAAGCCAAAGCCTCACTGGGAACTTCCTCCACTGCCTGGCTCTCTACGAGCGACCGGATCTCCGCCAAAAGAGCTGCCGTCCCAACCTGTGGAAGGGGAGGAGGGAGGAGAGGCTGGGATAGGAAGGCGGTAACCCGTGGACACTATGGAGAGGATGCAGGGGTCGACAAAATTCTGGCACCAGAATAGTGCATGGAGAGCAAGCCTGCCCCCCCCACCGGAGACACGTGGACCCGAAGGGTCGTGTCATGCCTTCTTTCATCGGAGGCTGTTGCTGAGGAGAGGGACTGGAAAAAGACCTTACCCCTGCCCTTTTTCAGCGCTCGGAAAAGGGTCGTACATATAGAGGGTTCTGCAGCACTGCTCGCCGTCTCAGAACCGGCGCTCCTGGAAGCCACGGAACCCTCCACATGTATGACCCTTTTCCGAGCACTGCTGAGATTGGGTGTACGATTTGGGCGTGGTCTTTGTAAGAATGGATAGAGACTTTGCCATTTGTGAGCTGTTTTTCTTGTTGTCCAGCTCTTCGTCCGTAGAGGAGTGGAAGAGGGCCCCCACCCCCTCGAACGGTAGATCTAAAATGCACTCCTGGACATCCGGGTTGAATTTCGCTGCCCGGAGCCAGGCTGTACTTCACATGTCCGTGACAATGCAGATGGCACGGCCTGAGGTATCGATAAGAGCCACTGGATTCCATGAGGTCATGCGCCACGAGCTTGGCTTCAGCTAGACCCGCCTTAAAGCGTGATTGGCACTGGGTGGGGAGTTGCTCGAGGAAGTATGCAATTTCCCGCCATAACCTTTGGTTGGCGGCAGCCAGCATGGCATCTGTGTTGGCCTGACGAAGGTGCAAGGATGCATTGGAGTAGATTTTCTTGCCGTACGCCTCCAAGATCTTCTCCTCCTTGCCTAGCAGTGCCGCAGAGGAGGCGGCTGAGGATGACTGAGGCTTGGAGTATAGTGATGCTGCAGCGATCACCGAGGAGTGTGGCTGAGGATGTGTCGAGAGCAAGAGTGTATCCCCCTCCATCTGCCTGTACTTGCATCCAGGCGTCGATTGACTGGCTGGACCGAGTGGGGCTTGAGCCAACCCTTCTTGGCCAGGGAGACTACATCGGTTTGCAGTGGAATCCCTGTGTTGGCAGAGGGGCGTCGCGTGAGGTCTTCAGCCAGAACCCACTCTGCCGGCTATTCGACCTTGGGTTGGGGGAGGCCCAGGTACTCCGCCAGGCCAGCAATACGTTCGTGGAAGGCCCTGGCTCAGGATGGCATGTCCGGATCCTCCTCCTCGTCCGTATCCTGCGGATCTGGAGGAACCTGTGGAGGAGGAAGAGTAGATGGCGCCGGAGGCTGGGGTACAGGGACCGCAGCCGGAGCCTGAGGTTGCGGAGTTGGCTGTGGAGGCGGAGGCTGCACCGGGGCCTGGGGGCCAGATGGAGGCATCTGTGGTGCCGCTAGCATGGCAGGGATGACTTCAATGATGGCGTCTTTGATGATGACCCCCATCTGTGGAGACCTCATGAGGCCAAGGAACTTCTCGAAGAGCACCTCCTCGCTGGCCAAAGAGGTGGCAGGGGGTGCTGACAGGGTCGCAGGGGGCTGCTGTAGCCGCTGCATACCCTGTCCATATGGACGCAAATGAAAGCTGCCCTGCGCAGATGAGGGGTAGACTGTAGGCCATGTACCTGGTTGAGGCCAGTCCCATCTTGACACTCGTTCTTTGTCCTAATTCCTGGAATGGCGTTGGACGGGTGCCTCTTTCTGGCACGGTGGCCATTTTGTCAAGCTGCCTGCCACGTAACTGCCATTTTCAAGACACTTGCGTGTGGATCACGAGGCCTACCCTGCTCCTCGGGCCTCGACAGGTGCAACACCCTCGACCCAGGAGTCGGTAGAGCTGCGTTTAGGCGCCCCCTCCGACATATTGCCTGTATTAGGGCATAGCCCCTCAGATGTATTGTCAGTCGTAGGGTGTAGCCCCTAGGCCATGGTGCAGGTAAAAGGGCGCAGCCCCCCGGGTGTAGAGCCGGTAAAAGAACCTACCGTTCCCTCAACACTGCACCCGGGAGGATCCGAGGATCCCTCAACCTGAAGGCCGGTAGCCACAGCAGCCTCGGTGCACATGCCGGTAGAAGGATCTGGCCTGTCCCTGGGAAGGAGTCGCCCTTGCGGGGTGCACTGGAAAATATCTGCCCTACCTTGGGCCTGGTTTGATGCTTCACGATGTTCTTGAGATCCTCTGGAGGCGACCTCTGGAAGAGCTCCCTCCACCTGGCTAGTCTGTTCTTCAGCGCCTTCGAGGACAGCAAGTCACACGCTGAACATGAGTGCCAAACGTGGTCTGGGCCAAGGCAACGTAGGCAGAGGGTGTGGGGGACTGAAGTTGGGAAGAGCCTTTTGCAGGATGGACACCTGCTGAACCCAACAACATGCGCCGGGGAGGAGCGCGACGCCTGAAGACCGAGTACCTGAATGACAGGTAAGACAAAGAGTATCCGCACGTGGAATTACATGGCCGAAGTCAAACCCAGGAGCGCTGGTGAATTTGGCCCGTTTCCATCGACGTGGAAAAGGGGACTGGGGTGTGGCACCGGAGGGCGGAGTCAGGGAGGCACTTGCACCCTGGGCCGCACCCATGCGTGCCTCTAAATTTAAAAGGGAAGAAGTGTTTTTTCTGATGAAAAAGGTTCCGTCTCCCGTCCCTTGTAAGGGACGCCCATACAGTATGGAGGAAAGGGGACAGGACGTAAGAGTATGGGCGTTTACAAGCATTGGAGGGTTTGGCATGCCCACAACCATGGATGTAGAATAGTCTTTTGAAAGAGCAGGCAGGCTATCCCTCCAGAAATATTCGAAAGGAGGCGCTTACTTCCCAAAGCGGACTTGCTTCCATATACTGCTCACCGCCACCTTGGCAACGTCGGGAGCTCCTCAAATTCTGACCCTCTACCATCCCGAAGGCTGACTGAACTCGTCTGCCGAACTCCACGCCGGAGCTCTGTGCCCCCTCCGACTTTTTAAAAGGAACATCACCTCAAATCTAGGCAGATTTTGCAGCTTCCTCCAATGCACGCAAATACCATTCTACCAAACGCAGTGTTTAGCTTTAGTTTTGAGGACAAGTCTAGGTTTTGGACACAGACAGACTTAAGTTGAACTTCCTGACTCAGACTATCCTTAGTTTATTTAGGTAGGGAAATCCCAGCTTAGTATAGGCCTTACATCAACCTGACATTTGAGTTAATAAAGTCCTTTTTGTTTGAATCTGTTGTCGGTTTATTGCTTTAGGATGTCATCAAAATTACCTCTTAGTAATGTTGTTTAAAATGGATGTTCCTGCGATGGATTAATCATCTATGGTATCCCTAGTACAGCACTGCTGTTCTTTCGGAAACATCTCTGCCGCCAAGCACCCCATGACCTCAGTTTCACCCTTTTTCCCTAGCACTCTGAAACTGAAGGATTGTAGAATGCTCACTTTCATTTTACTATAACAAAGCGAAATGATCACCCCCAAATAATTCTCCTCCGATGTCTTATAACTGTACTTTCAAGATGCACCAGAAAAGAAAATGTTTTGCATCGCTTTCTTTTGAGTCTCACCCATTCTTTTATTTCCACTGCATTGTATTTAAATGATCTATTGTTGGCCCACCCCCCTTAACTCTCAGCACTTCTCTCTATCTAGACCTTCTTGCCTTGAATCTTTTTCTTCTTGCTGTTCCTATACTTCTGTGCCCAGTCATGTGTTTGCTCCTTCTCTCTGCTAGCCCCCAAACACTGGAATCACTTACATTTATCTCTTAGATCGCTTTCCTCTTTTGAATGTAAATACCAATGAAACAACATTTTTGTTCATCAAGTTAAATCGGTTTATTTGTTGTTTTGCACAGCAGTATTTGTGTGCAATGCTTTGGTGTTAAGTGCTTTATAAATTCAATAAACAAACAGAAAGGCACCCGATTGTCGTACTTGCCCGACAAGGAGATGCAGCTTGTTGTGTGATGTTCTATTATTGGTCTTTTATACTGTGCAGGTGACCAATGGTCCTAAAATGCCTAGGCTTGTCCTTGTAGAGGATAAGTTGAGGCCCCGTCCATAGTGGAAGTCAGACCAGGGTCGCTGTGGTGAAAAGGGGCCAAGGAGCGTGGGAAGTGGGGAAAAGTCTAGACACAAAACCATACAGATTTAGCTCAAAGAGTGATATAAGAAATGAAGGATGAGTGGTAGGGACCGTTGGGATTGGTGTATAGTTTTCAGTGTTTGGACCAGAAAACAATGTAATGAAAAGGAGACGATGAGAACTTCGCTTATTGGCCCACAGAACTTGTGGAGGTCAGCAGCGGTGTGGTGGCAATATTACGTTAGGTCATGTGGCGGACACATGATGGTCTTGAGTTGTGCTCAAGAGTTCCTGGGAGTTGCAGGGACTAACTAGGTTCATGTTCGTTTCCCAACTTCAGAGCGCCACAGGGGATTCTGGTAAAGCCGAACCCGCTGACAGACGCGTCAGAGCCAGGATTGGTCTGTGTGCAGGATGCTAGTTGGGAGAACAGAGAACACACAAGAAGAGTTTGACTTACAGGATCTTCCCCCACCATGAGCCACACCAGATTTATCTCGGTTCAAGAAGAGAAAACTAGTGTTGCCCTTGTATGTCATATGACTTGATATATGTGTAGGGCATTGTCATGCATAGAAGCACTGTGGAGTGAATAGCCTTCGGCAGACCGTAGTTTGAACAAACATGAAATTAAAAGAGCATTAGATTAGAAAAATATTTAGACTTGAGGCGACTGTTCAATTACTTTCCGAGATGCCTAGTTTAAACGCATTATACTAGTCATACAATGTAGAGTGTTCAGATGCAGAAGGTATTGCTGAGACAAGGACTATGTAACAACTGGACACAACCTTTGGTGGTACTTTGATGTATTCTGTGGTCAGAGCACAAAAGAGAGAACAGGCTATCATAAATTAGTACCTGGCAAGGGTCAATGAGCTTGTAACAAGAAATCTCATTGGCTCTCGTCGGGTCGTTACCAGCCCGACAAAGCCTTCATCGGGCCGGTTGTGTCCACATTCTGGCCGCCATGGAAAGGTAAAAGTGACTACGTGTAGTCCCTTCTCCCCCTTCCACAGCGGCCATCTTTTGTGTTTATTTTTTTCAATGGGTGCCATGGAAGGAGAGAATGGACTAACTAGACTCTTCTCCCCTTCCAAGGTGTCCATCTTTTGTTCACTTTTTACAAATGTTTTCAATGGGCACCAAGGAAAGGGTAAAGGGACTGTCTCCCTTCTCCTGGATCACAATTTTTTCCCCTTTTTTTCTCGAGTTCAGAAACAGTTTGAACGCCGTTTCTCAACTCGAGAAAAAATGCTATTAGTACCACGGTACGACGTGCCAGGGTACAAATAGCAATCGAACCCTTGGAGGGGAGAGCTTTACTGGTCGGGTAATGCCCCTGGGGATACATTAAAGCCCGAGCGAATCGCCCAGGGGCCTTTAGCCTACCGGTAATCCTCTCTGGGGTTCTATTGCTTAATTAGTCTATTAACCATAAGCACTACTGTCTACAGTTGAGGGCTTTGCTTTACTATAAATGCAGTCACGTGCAAATTATATGTGATGTAACGAAAGATTTGGAGTGCTACAAAAAAGCAGATACTATAGAAATAAACTAAACAATTTAAAAATAAAAATGGTTTACTTTGTTATTTCAATGTGTTGCCTTGGATGAAAAGTTTGCTAATTGCGGTTTGTGGGTATTCGGTAGCGCAGATGCACCCACTGGAGTGGGAATCACTATCCCAGGCAAAAGAGTAAAATGCACTGCGTTTCGGGCAGTAACAGTAGCTGGATAAAATTTTAAAAAATACATGTAAATATTGCCCAACTAAATGGTATGCATTTTATCCAGTGCAAAAAGATAAAAGGAAGTGTCAGTCCTGCCAGAAATTGAGCATATGCAAGTTTTCGCTTCTGGTCCACAACAGCAAAACACATACACATGAACTGTTGAATGTCAACCTTCTTAAGTCTTAAATAATTGTAATGAGGGAGAAACACTACAATACACTTTTCTTACTTTACATCAATTCATGCACATTCGTTTCATAATAATTACCAAAACAGTGCTCTGAAATCATGTTCTATATAATTGCTTGTGTTTACATTGCATGTCATTTTGTATTCTTGCAAACATTATAAATGCTGGACTACAAGCCAGAATGTAATATCTCACCAGCTCTCTGCGTAGTGGCCTTGGGTTTATGCACATTCCATAAGCGCCTGAGTGATGGTAACCTGCTTGTAACCATTGTTTAACGAATGCTAGTATCTTGGTACAATGCATAACATGCACGACATTCGTGAATGCTCAAATAAAGGTGCTAATAGCCTGTTCAACCGAGGTCAAATAGAAGCCTCCTGCATGGGAATCCTGGCACTTATTACTGGGCTTTATTTGTGTTTGTTTTTCGAGCAGCGTGGTCTTTCTGGAGAGGCTTTCGCATAGCAGCAGGCTCCATGTGGGAATGACCTCTTAACAAGAATGGACAGCTTCGGTGTGCTCTTGTAGAACAAACATCCAACATCCAGCAGTCAGAGAAGGGCGGTACTCCCCAAGAAGATGTGTGTTTAAATCGTGTAACCAGGCTCCATTTGCATCCATGAGGAGCAATGCAGGGTGAACACATTTATGTATCTGAAGGAGCAAGCTACGTTACAGAGTGAGCCACGGTGCTGCTGGGACAGTGGTCTATATTTCTCTACAGTGCAGTATTCTGTTCAATGAGCTTGTATCTGTAACTTTTAAGTGTTTTCACTTATCAGTACACTGCGCCCAGTATACTGGTCAGCTCATTAACAGCAGCAGCTTCCTCCCCACCCCTGAATGTAAGCGTCCCCCAAAATGCACCCCCCCTTAGTGACAGGCAATGACAGACACACCCGAGGAGGAAATGAGACCAAGACCAAATGCGGGTGAGATCAAAAGGGTTTTTATCTAAACCAATATAGGGCATGCAAAGGACTCTGCAGACTCCGAGAGCGCTCTGTCTGACAATAGCAAAGACAGTCCTACTTATTACAGAACTGCGTCACGCATGACAAGCTATAGGGGGCACCTAGTTTTAGGGATTGGGTGGTGATGGCTAGGTGGTAAACATTGGGCCTCATTACACGTTGTGCGGTAAAAATCGGAATTTAACGGCATGGCGCTATTAGCATGTCCGCCCTCGGCAAAGACCGCTAATAGCGGCCCATTACGAGTTCGCGGACACGAGCATAGCACCATGCCGTAAATGTCATTACCGCCATGCCGCAAAAGTCCACAAAATGCCCATTACCGGCCTCGACCACAGTGCTGATAGCACCTCCTCCCTCACGCAACGTGCTAATAGCGGTCACCGCTATTAGCGGACACCGTTAAAAAGCGGAACCGGAAATAGCGTCATCGCACAGGAACGGGAAAGAGAACGGCGGCCATCTTTAAAAACACAATCCAGTGCCATCCTCTGCATCCAGGATATCTTACCGGAGAACTCTGACCAGAAACCATCCAGGACTGCCTGAAGATGTCAAAGGCCCCGAAAAAATCCTCTGACCGACAGCGGAAAGAGAAATTCACACCAGAGGAGCTCATTATGCTCACTAGCACACTTGCAGCCAATGCGGAGGTCGTATTCGCCAATGATATGCGCCGTGCGGCGATCATCAAAAAAAAAGGACATCTGGGACGAAGTAGCCCGCAAAGTAAGTGCAGTGGGCACTACCACCCGCTGCGTGAAGGACTGCCTCCGGCTACGTGTGCGGAATATCCTTTCGGTCAACCGCAACATTGCAATGGCCACAGGAGGAGGCGCAGAATCACCTCTGAAGATGAAGGAGTGGGAGGAGACATGTGCCTCCACCATCGGAGTCGAAGCCATAGAGGGTGTCGGAGACATGGAGCATGGTGTGGCCATCTCATCTGATGGAGGTGAGTGAATACGTCAAACAATGCACAGTGAAGGGTGAGGGGGTACCCCAAACACGTGTCGATGACTAGGCCATTGGTCCTACCACACACATACATGCATGCATGCATCACCATATACACGTGCAATACTGACCCATCTATGCATGACCAACCCGACATCCCCATGACAAGAATCACTGATGAATAGGCCCCAAAGCATAGAGCAGCATGAAGTGAACATTTAGCATGAGGCACCTAGACCCATTAATGATGATGTACCCTATTCATGTCCTCAACAGGATCACCGACGGACACGGAGAGACAAGCACCGCAGTACGTACCCCCCCAGCAGCCAAAAAAGCCAGAATGCATGAGAGGGGTGACACCGCCACCACCTCCAGTGGAAGTGGGAGGACAGTCCATCTGCAGAGGGCCAAGGGCAGCAGGAGCACCATTGCATCACAGACTGAGGGCACGGCACCTGTTGTAGCCGAACCCACGCAAGTGTGCCCCATCACTGCTGAGATGAGCACGGAGGGCACGCACTCCGCAGCCACCAGCTCCACTGGGGAGGCAGCAGCCACCGCACCGGCCAGTGACGAGGAGGACGCAATCGACGTCCAACAACTCATCCATGACCCCAGCCCAAAATGGTCCATTGAGGGGAGTCCGAGGGCAACATCCGGATCTGCTACCCAGGGAGCACATGACACCCTCACCGGAGAAGGTGCATGGAGCCCTCAGCTGTCCTCACCGGATGCCGGGTGCATGGACCAGGGCGCGCCTTCCAGCCCAGCGGTATCTACCACCCTGGAAGACCTTGCAACCATCAGCCGGAGGCAGGAAGACATGGCTGCGCTGGTCGCCCAGCATGTGGCGGAGACAGTCCGTCTGAGGGATGACCTCCAAAAATATGCCGGACAAACAAAGGAGGCCATGGAGGCCTGCACTGACAGGATATGCCAGGAGATGGGCCAACTCCGCCAGGCCATTCTACGTATTGGGGACATCATGGAGCAGCATCACCAACCCCCAACACAGGATCGACCGGGAACCTCCTCCTCGGCAAGTTCCCAGCAGACCAGCCCCCTGCGCCGCTCACTGCGCAACCTGAGGCGCCCCGCATCACAGCAACCCGATGTCGGTGGGGGCCCTGATGCTTAGCTCCACCAAGGAGCAGGTGGCACATGTGGTGCAGGAAACATCATAGACACCATGAGACTCACCTGGGTGTTTTGGGGGGGAGGGGAGTAAGGGTGCATTTGGGTGTTATGGGGTGTTGCATTTATTATCAATTTCTGTTCAATACACAGTTGTTCTGAAGTTGAAACCCAAGCGTGGTCTCCATCATTGCGTATGTGTCATTTATCTCGGACAGGTTCCTTTATGGTACTCCAAACATGCGCCAGGGCAACAATATCCATCTCCGTCCATGCTTTTTCACCTTTGTGCCTGATGGGATTTCAGAATCAGATGCTGACGCACATCGTTGTGCCCTCTTGGCATTGCCTCTTGCATGTCCTGCCGGGGCACTCCACCCGTACTCATCCACATCCCCATCATGCTCTTCTGGTGGTTGCATGTCAATTTCAGGTGGCATTGGCACATTCCGTCATTTGCACTTTTTTGGTGCTCTACACATGGCTTGGTTATCTTTGCCACTTTGACACGGCTGTACAGGAGTGCCTCACACAGGCTGCTTAGGCAGCGGAGCACTGTCATTGGAAGTCTGACTGCCAGCTCTATCACGACGCAGGTACGGGGATGTGCAATATTGTTGTCCTCTTCCTGCTGGTTCTGTGGGTTCCGTGCAGGGGTTGGGAGCCACCTCCTCAGTGGATCGCTGGCATTGCCTGTATGGTGTGAGGAATGGGTACATGTTACGGGTCACCTCTGGTGTGGCCTGTTGTTGGTGCTGCACTGCTATCATGTAGTCACGGCTGTCATGTCATGCTGCTGCTATTGGGGCCATCTTGGTGTGGGAAGGGGTGTGGGTAGGGGTGTGGTGTGCTCTTTTGTGCTGCCTGTCTCCATTGCATGCACCTGTGCTGTTTGTGTCCACCTGTAGTTGATGGGTACACTGCTCAGGTCTCTTAACGGGTGCTTTTCGATGCCGTTATTAGCGCCATGCCGGTAAGGGGTTTTTGGGTGTTTTACATGCCGCTAATACCATGTCCGCATGGCTTGTGATGGCCTGGTATTAGCGCCATGGTGCTAATTCCGGCCTGGGGGTCGCGCGCCCGCGCCCTTGCCGCTATTAGTGGCACCGTAATTAACGGGTGCGCAGATAGCGGTGGGTCCGGGTCGTGATTGGCTTAGGGAATTAACGGTACCGGTAAAACCTTACCGGTACCGGTATTCTATTACCGCACAACGTGTAATGAGGCCCATTGTATACAGTTGCTGCTCCAGGATTAGTGGACGTCCGTGCGGTGCCACGCGGGGTGGATGGGTCAGCTGGGCTCATCGGCGGTAGAGTGCTGGGCCGGACATGACTTGTAGTGATAAGTGGCGACTCTGATACTTTGCCCTTGTGGCCAAACAGTCACATTCATTCATCATGCTATATAATTTCAGTTGTCTTGTAACTCTTGCAATACATTGACCTCAGATCAAGAATGAGACAGGGACATTGATATATAATAAGAAGTGCCCCAATACATCTGTTGTAAGGACACCTTAGGTTCAAACATGTTAATCCCATGAGTCCATGTGTGGGGTCAGGGGCACAGGAGGGGTTACTGGATCGTCCTGTCGGTGAGGGATGGTATTATGATCTGTTTGTACAGGGGTGGACGCCCCCCTTCGAGGGCCATTAACTTGGGGTGAACAGGGGTACCAATGGGCCGTGGGGGGCATGTAACCGGTGCCCGGGAGATGGTGGGATTTAGGACCAGGTTGCTCGTAATTCATAGAGTCAGGCTGTGGCAGCCTCTTGACATGGGGGAGGTGGATGCTTGAAGCGGGTCCAGCAAGATTGGGAGGGGAGGTGAGGCTGTGCTGTTCAAACACCAGCTATCCCCAGCGAGCCTGGGAGGGAGGAGGGGGGAGACAACCTTGCAGCTCTGAGCCGGTCTCCCTGCACGGGGCAGTGTATCGTACCATTGGCAAGGGGCGGGTGGCAACACTTTGGAGTTTCTGGGTTGTGCACATATATTTACATTAGTGAGAATATAAGCTGAGTGACTGTCATTTGGCACAATTTCATAACTTACAAACATGAGGTAGTGTTAGATCGGTTGGTGAGTAAAAGAGGGCAACACATATTATACCCTGATACAGTCTGGCTCCAGTCCCTTGGTGGGCCTACATACATTTCAGCGGTTCATTATTACACTATGTACAGGGGTTGTCAAAAAGCTATCACATATCATATGGCCACTCTTTTACACAATAGCAGCAAACGTTAGTCAACGCGACAAATACCACAAACATGGTTACTACACAATACAAAGTGCCTTGGGGGTAGGCAGGGGTGAGGGGCGCCACACAGTCCAACTTAGGGGGCTTGGTACAAGGTCAGGGCATGCAGGATTGGGCTGGTTTTGGTTGCTTCCTAATGAGCTTGGTCATGACTCGGACAATGATGTAGTGCGGAAGGAAAAACGATAGTGTTTATTTTGGTGTTTGTTCGTGGCTGGTTGCTCGTGAGAACGAGCTCTCAGCGGATCTACCATGAGGTGGAGGCCGGGGGGGAGTGCAGGCCTCTGTGAACGCGGGAAAGCAGGGGTCAGGCTTTAGCTTTCTATGTGTGTAAGTTGTTCTGCCTGTGTTAGGTTTTAGCGCCTTTGACAAAAATTGAGTTATCTAGTACAAAATGGTGCCTGTGTTGTGCCATATATGTGGTCGTGCAGCCTCACGTGTCGATCCACAGCCACCTCGCCTACCGGACCCTGGGGCGCGGGGGCTGCCGACGAGTCATGAGTCTTCACCTGGGTAGGAGATGTAGGCTAGAGGGGGGTCCTATCGACCTGCCCTCGCCTACACCCCCAACATGCAACGTGACAGAGTGGGCCCCCTGGAAGAGAGGGTGGGCCTCTACACTCAGGCCACAGCTTCTCTACACCACTGTTAATGTTACTTATGCAATGTCCAAATGCAGGCATCAGGAAAATATACTTCAGATTTCCTCACTGATGTATAATCATCCAATCCCATCGAGGTGACTAGATCTATAACGTGACAAACTAAAAGATGACCATTCTCTAGGAACTCTTCTTCAGGGGATATTCAAGCACCTTTCTTTATGTTCTCAAGAGTCGTGTGTAAAGGATGCACAAAACCACGAGTGGAAGTCAAAGCACTCCATCAATGTACCACAGATAAAACATCTTTTTTATTTTTGTGAAGGGTTCTCCATGCTGAGGCCTTTCAGCATCCAAGACAGTCCACTCTTTCCTGGCAGTGGCCCTGTGTCAGAACATCAATGAACTGCACAATGGTCATCGTGGGACATATATGGTGAGAAAAGGCGATAACCGTTCTCTCAGGTATTTGCATACGGACAGCCTTGGAATGTCTCCATATGATTAGCCATCAGCAATGGTGTCAGCAGTGCTGCTGACTGGCTCCACTCGGAATAGCTCCATAAAACAGCTTCTTGTTTTCTCTGGAGAGCAAAGGTCAGACCAGTTTCTGCCTTCCGATTCATAAACCCATTGAAGGTAGGGACATCCCATAGAATGTTCTTTTCCTTGATCTCCTTTCCTATGAGGATGTCATGGCTCATCCCTGCTCGGTTGCTCACGCAGTGACAACATGAAGAAATAGGGTTTTTTGAAAAATAAAATCAATAGAGGAAAATATATCTATCGGAAAACTAACATTGCCAATGCCATTCAGGACCTCGACTTACCGCATTCGTGAACAGCTCAAGGCACAGGGAGCAGACACATCTAGTGTTAATCGCGGAGTATTGCATATTGTTTCCGAAAATGCAGGAGTACAGAAGGGTAGAAAGGTTTAAGTCCTCTATGTTTCATCAACTCCAAGAGGGGCGGAAGAGTGGGTGCATGTGAATCTAAGCAGATACAAGCACCAGAAATACAATTACGGTTAGTAATGTATGTCTTCTGATGCTTGTGAATCTGCTTAGAATCACATAGTGTGCATAGACAAGCGAGCAGCACCAAGAGATGGAGGTGGGATGTTTGAAGGCACAGTGGCAAAGAGATGTGTAAAGGTGTGAATAAAACTCCAGGTAGCTGCCTTGCATATAGCATATAAAGGAATATAGCAGCTCCTGTGCATCGAGTAGAATGTGCTCTAGGAGTAATTTAGAGATTACCAATTTAGAGAGATAATCCCCTTCTCTACCAGTGGCGATGGAGACAAAGAATTGATCTGTCTTCTGAAGTGGTTTTGTTTTATTGAGGTAGTACATCATTGCTCTCATCTAGTGTTTGGAGGCTTCTTTCAGCTGAATTAGTAGGATTTTGAAAGATGGAAGTTCTAAGATGAATTTAGGTGCAAAGCGTGGATGTGTGTCCAAAACCACTTTCTCCTTATAAATGGTAACACATGGGTCTTGAAAAGAGCGCTTGCAGTTCACTTACCCTCCTAATGGAAGCAAAAGGTATCAGAAAAGGAGTCTTCTAGGCGAGAACCTTAAGACTATCTTTGTGCATTGGTTCAAAATGAGGGCCCATAAGTTTAGTAAGGACAACATATTAGTCCCATCCAGGAGTTCAATTAGAAATAGGTGAAGTCTTTTCATCCCTTCCATGCAAGCCTTAATTACAGGGATTTCCACCAGGAAACCTTGCTTGGTGTAAGCAGAAAGGGCAGCAAGGTGGACTTTTAGTGAGTTAAAAACGAGTCCAGAGTCTGAGATGTGTGAGGTAAAGGACTATGCATGTGGGTGAACAAGTAAAAAGGGGTTGATGTTACATGTACAACACAAAATTACAAAATGTCTCCATTTGCTGGAATAGTGTCTGGTATTTGGTTTACATGCCTCTATAAGAATGTCCATACAGCTTTGAGGCAGTTCAAGATTCCCGAACTGTATGACCTCAGGAGCCAAGCTGCTAAGTTGAGAGTTTGAGGGCATGGGTGCAGGGTTGATCCCGAGACAGCATGTTGTAGGGGCAACGCAGTCACTGGAGGACAAAGTGACTTTCTCATAAGATGCAAGAACCATGGCTGATGATCCCACAATGGGGCCATCAGGATTAGTGCAACTTGTTACTGATGCATCTTGTGAATTATGAGGAGAGGAGTTGGGGGGGGGGGGGTGCAAGCACATTTCCATGACCATTTGATCCAGATACCGTTGTGTGTTCTCCAGTGTTGCAAAGAGGTGAATGTCTGGATGCCCCCATTCTGCAAAGACGTTGTGCAAAATGTGTTTGTGTAAACGCCACTCGTGGTCTATGGCTAGTTGAAGGTCTCTGCTGAGCACATCTGCAAGGGGATTGTGTTCCCCTGGAACGTGTTGTGACCGGAGAAACATGTTATGTTCGAGTGCCCACTTCCAAAAACTTTGTGCCAGCTTGGACAGTCCTGGAGAGTTCCTCCCTGCTTGTTTGTGTAATATATGGGCTGTGGTGCTGTCTGGTAGGACTATAACGGTCTTCCCTTGCAGTTGTTCAAAAACTCACGGCTTTGAACACTGCTAGTAGCTCTATCAGGTTGATGCGTTTGCCCGCTGTTTGTGACCACATGTCGTGCGCTGTCTGGTGGAAAAGGTGAGCTCCACACCCTGACAGGGATGCAGCTGTGGTGAGGGTGGCCTCTACTGCGGGGGTGGTTCACAATTTCCCTTTTAGAAGGTTTTCCCTAGTCCACTACTGCAGTGATAAAACAAGGGCTTTCGAGACAACCACTAGATCGGTCCACTGACTGCTTGCTTGACACCACTGGCTCAAGAGCCACTGTTGCATAGTACGCATGCGCAGACGGGCATGTGGTACCCGAAAAATGCAGGAAGCCATCATTCCTAATAGCTGCATGGCTCTCCGTACGGTTAGCTGATGACTGATATTGATATGAAACAACATGTTTTGGACCTATCGTGGGAGGGGAAGAAAAGGGCGTCTTCTGTTCGAATTAGGGCTTTACTAGGCTTGACTTACTTTTATTGATAAAGAACCCCAGTTGAAAGATTAGGTCTAGAGTCTTTTGGGTGTTCTCTAGACACGCCTGAAGCATGTCTCCCATTATGAGACAGTCGTCTAGATAAGGGTGCACCGGAATGGAGTGTCTGCGTAAGTGAGCTGCTGCCACTGGCAGAACCTTGTTAAAAACCTTGGGGCTTAGGCAATTTCGAAGGGGAGTACTTTGAACAGATAGTGAGCGTCCCCTTTTTTCTGTGCGCTGACAACCTTGAAATATGAAAGTATGCATCTTTCATATCCAAGGCTGTAGGGTGGTCATCCTGAACCTTTGAGGCTCAACATACTTGTTTGCAGGACGCAGATCTAATAGAGGGTGCATGGTTGATCCTTTTTTCGGTACAAGGAAGTATATTGAATATATACCCTTGTTTACATGATCTGGGATGAGTTCTATCGCTCCCTTTTGTAGCAGAGCCTCCACTTCTGCTTGAAGAATAAGGACATTCTTGTCTTTGGCAGGTGGTACAGAGGTGCCTGGAGAAACTTGATACAGTATCCCTTGCCCACTGTCTTGAGCACCCACTTGTCTGAGGTAATACCCTCCCATGCGTGGGTGAAGTATGCTATCCGGTCTCCTACTGGAGATGCATTGGAGGGAACCTGGACCGGAGAGTCATTTCTTGGCAGGGGTAGGCGAGCCTCAGGCGGCTGCATTCCTACCCCTTCCTTTGCCACACCTAAACCCCCATTGTTGAGGAGTTTGATAGGCGGTGGACGACCCTTGATTGGAGTACCAGGCCAAACCTCTTGTGCTTTACGAGGACTGTGTGGGTCTGGAAAAAGATTGCCCTCGAAAGGAGCGGCAGGTGTTAAAAACCCTGCGCTGTACGTACAGTTTGCTGGAATTTTGGTTCAAAAACCTTAGAGTCTTGTGTTCTTTCTTTGCCATTTCAAGAGCATCATCCACTGCTTTTGCAAACAAAGCAGACCCCTCTATCGGCTTGTTGATTAGGGAAGCCTGTGTCACGGGTTTGAAACCTGAGTTTTTTTAACCAAGCGTGACGGTTTAGAAGAGTTCCTTCAGCTAACACCCTGCCAGCTGTCTCGGCAGAGTCCAAAGAGTTTTTAAAATATTTTGGGCGACTTGCCGTCCTTTTTGAAAAATAGCAAGCAGCTGTGAATTGGCTGGTTCAGGACACTGTCCAGTCCTTCCTATACAAGACCCTTCGGGACATCACTAAAGCTGGCAAGCACAGTGGTTTTATTCGCAATGCAGATACTATAGGCCACTGAAGTTGTAATCCTTTTGCCTAAGGCGTACAATTTTACAGTCTTTGTGGGCTGAAGACAAAGGAACGCCTGTATGCTTGCTGGTTGTGGAGACCACTAGTGAATCGG
Organism: Ambystoma mexicanum; assembly: GCF_040938575.1. Lineage (NCBI taxonomy): Eukaryota > Metazoa > Chordata > Amphibia > Caudata > Ambystomatidae > Ambystoma > Ambystoma mexicanum. Next base: position 158,596,464 of record NC_090935.1, on the reverse strand, counting down.
GAAGAGTGTCCCCGAATATAAAGGGGAACTGAGGGAGCAGGCCTGAACATCATCTCAATGGGCGGGTTACCTATCCGTGTCAGGGATGTCGTGAGTAAACAAGTGGGGATATCCTTTTTATAGAAATAAGAAGGGGGATTGATTGACTCACAGGCTTTTTCTTTTGGAGGATATCCTCCACAAAGTCAGAGGGTCTCATTACGAGTCCGGCGGTAACCGCGGCGGTAAAACCGCCTGGTTACCACCGGACTCGTATTACCATTCCGCCTCCGTGATTCCCGGAATCACCGGGGCATTACAACCCCGGTTTTCCGGGAATCACGGAGGCGGAAAGGTGTTAATCCCCATTCCCAATGAGTCCTATAGGACTCAATGGGAATGGGGATCATGGAAACACCGGCAGCATCTCGTAATGCTGCCGGTGTTTCCTCGTCTGCCTGCAGGCGGGCGATGTTAAACCCGCCAGGTCAGACCTGGCGGGAACGTCACCTCCCGCCTGCAGGAGTTGTGATCGCCCGGCATGGAAACAACGGTGGCAGCGGGTTTACCGTCACCGTTGTTTCCATACCGGGCGATTTGTAATGAGGCCCAGAGTCATGTACTGCCTCTTCAGCGAGTATTTTAAAATGATCTGCTGTCTTTTTATGATTAAATAGCAGCTGGTTGTCAATAGAAGAGTCTTGGGACTGCACGACATGTGTGGCGTCTGCAGAAATGTTGCCAGGCTCTGCGGCTCAAGTGGGAGTAGTGGGTCAAGGCTCCTAGTCATCATCGACATCAAGTCATGGTCCTGGGAGGTAGGATCTTGGGAGTCTTCTCACTGGTCTTTGACATAGTATAATTCTTCATCTTGATCATATTGATCCTCTAGGATCAGTTTGTTTAGGTACAGGTAGTGTGGAAAACTGGGGCCTTAAGTCTAGGTGACTTAAAGGCCCTAGGGTCCTCATCAAGGGCAAAGGTTCTCCTGGAGAACCTGTCTGAGAAAGAAATACATGACCTCATTTTGAACAGGACTGTGGTGGCCCTGTAAGGACAGAGATACAGTGGAAGAGTCCTGAACGTACCCTTGAGGTAAAACTGAAGGGGCCTGGGTGCCAGAACTATGGAAATCAGGTTAAGAGTTTTGGACAACTTCTGCCTTAATTTAGGGTGAGATGTAACTGTTGACATGCGTTTCGACATGTCTGAAACAGCTGCGGAAGCACCGCGGAAGGATTCCCAAGTTTTGCCAAAGATTAACGGGCTTGCGGGTGCGGTCGGCATATTCAAGGGTACCATTGAGATATGCCAGGGTTTTGTGTGCTTTTGCCTTGGTGCAAGTGTTTATGCCCGTCACGTGTCAGTGAGTCCTCCGTAGCAGTGCGTTCAGCATGCCTAGTGGGGATTGGGAAGGTGGGATCCGCAACAATGTCTTTGGCCTCCGAGCTGGAACCAGGGCTGCTGGAGGGTTCCTCGTTTGTTGCGATACCGCCAGTGGGGGAAATGGGATTCGGCCAGAATGGCGCAGGCCGCCCACTGCTTAGTGCACCGTTGTTAATGAGTCGACAGGCCTTGCAAGACTGCTCGTCGTGGTCACGAGGCAAACAGTTGTTACACTCTTTGAGAGTGTCCCTTCAAGGAAACTTCCTGTTACAGGAAGGGCAACATATATATGGAGTGCTCTACATTATTAAATAGTAGAAAAATAAGAAAAATAGCAGCCACACAAGGGAAGGAAAAGGGAAGAATAGGTGAAGACATTCTCTAATGAACGAGAATGCAGAGAGGAATGGCCTCCCACTCTAGCTACTGTGAAAGGCTAAAGCCTGATGGTGAAGGATGCAGCCAATAGTCGAGAGTTTAATTGTGGAAGTCTTCAGACAGGAGCCTGGAAACTGCTGTCGAGGAACAACAAGGTGCAAAGACGCAATAACATTGGCGGCCAGTGAGAATGTCTGTACATTTTGTAAAAGCAGTGAATCTACTGAAACTTTAAAGCACGTTGTTGCTTACTGTCCTCCACTATGTGCACTACGCTCTAAATACTTTGCACATTGCTTTACTTTTTATACTATGGCCGATAGTGAAGAATTATGGTTATTAATTTTTGGCGCAAGACGTATGTCGTTTAAACTGGCAACCACAGGATTTTTTAAATGAGCTCGATCTAAAACAGAACTAGGATTAAATCCTGGTCTTAAAGTCCTTTTCTACTAAAATGTGTTAGACTGTTTACACCTTTTGTATTCTGTTTTTAACCCAGATCTTCATGTATTGCTGTTTTAAAGATTGAATGATGTACATTTTGTTTATATTGAAAGGTTGTTTCTACAGCCAACCAATACAAAAACAAAAAAACAAAATATCAATATTTAGCCATAAATTTCAGTCACGAGCTCTGCATTAATGCGACCGACCACTAATGCGGTAAAAAACCAATCTGGAGGACCTCGACATGCGAGTGATCATAGGTACACTACACGTCACAGTACAGATAGTGTTACAGATATGCGCAGGTCACGTCCATTTCCGAAAAAAAAGATGCAATACTCTGCGTTTACCACTAGATTTCGGGCTAAATGCACAGCATGTGATTCTAAGCAGATTGCCCCCCGCCCCCCCCCTCAAGGATCCATTCTCTCGCCAATCCTTTTTCACCTTTTCACCAGCCTCTAGCCAGAGGTCTTCAAACTGTGGGGCGCATCCCAGGGGGTGGCGCCAAAGCCCAGCATGAAATGTAAAAAAAATAAAAAATAAAACACTAGTTTTTTTTTTTTGGGATTGGAGGAAATGGGAAGGGGCAGCTCACATGGTCAGACTGGGCCATAAAACGGTCTTAGGCACCAATGAAAAAATGGCCAGCAGTTGCAGATGGATATTCAGTGTTTAGTCACAAACTGAATAGTAACCATTGGGTTGTTTTTTGTTCAAATGTAAACAAATGGTGATATTTAAAGAATATTTATTCAGCAACAATGGTCAAAACTACTAGCTGCATAGTGAAGTAACTCCTCAAACGGCCCACATTGGCCAAAAAAGTGTCCCATTTTTACTGGCATACAGTAGCATTTTGCATTTTTGGTACAGTCATCTCCCTATTGCCCTATAGGCCAGTCCAAGCCTGCCGGCTCATCCATAATGGGTGAGGGGGCGTCCACCCACTGGACACCTCACTTATTACGGAGGAGCCGAGGAGCCAGCCGAGTGAAACACTGAGCACTCCCTTAGTTGCTTTTTCCATCTGAGGGAGAGCTAATGGGCTGGTTGAACTGTCAAAGGGAAACTGTTTGCCTTTGACAGTTTATTTCCCCAGCCGCACATGATCACTGAGCCATGCAACGCTGGGGGTGTTTTGATTCGCCAGCCTTACATAGCTCATTGGAAATGCTGGCTGGGGCACTGCATGTATGTATGTGCGAGGGGGTGCTCCTGCGCCTCCTCGCACATATGGGCAGAGCAACCTGGAGCGGGGCATTTTAGCAACCACGCAGGGTACGTTTATGGCGATTTATTTTTTATTTAAATGTGTATGGATGTGTGTATGCTTGTGTTATGGGACTGTGGTGGGAGCAGGATAGGCGGCAGCACTGGGATAGTGGTGGTAGTAGGATGGGGAGAGCCCAGGGTCTGTACTGGGAGTAGGGTGCGGTGACAGCACGCAAAAGTTCATAGCAATTCCTACATACTGTCCATCTGGCACTTTTGGGGGGGGGCAGCCTGCCCAAACATTGTCGGGGGGGCCCAGGCACAAAAAGTTTGAAGACCACTGCTCTAGGCACTCTTCAAAGATCCCAATATAGCCATCCGCCACTATGCGGACGTTACTTAGTTGTACATGAATTAAAATAGCACGCAGGTATTCAGTGGATTTAACAAATTAAATGACAGAGAATGCTGCAATAACGAAAATGTTATCATGAAAAATATAAAATGTTTTGTTTAAAATGTATATGGGGTGGGGTAAGGAGTTAAAACTAAAAGAAAATACATTTAATCTTTTTTGTTATAACATTTTCATAACTACAGCATTCTCTGTCATTTAATTTGTTGAAATGTAAACAACATAATTCGCTTCTGCGATTTCCTAGCTATCGTCCAGTCCTGGATGTCAATTGCCTACCTCAAACTAAACCCATCCAAGACTGAATTTGTCCTCATCAGTCCGCTTGCTAAAAAAACAAGTTGTCCAACCGTGGCAGATATGTGCCTAGAAAGGTTTTGATCCACAACTCATGGACTCAATAAAATCCTTAGGCTTCACCATTGACAGTAGCCTGTCCTTCCAGAAACACACAGCCAGGAAGGCCCAAACTGCCTGGCTCCGAATTACCACCCTTTGAAAATTCAAACTCTTCAACGCACCGCAGGACATATGAACCATAGTGGATGCCCTTGTGGCCTCGAGAGGGGAAATGAACTCCTGATAGGGCTCCCAGCTACTCACTTGGCTCCCCTAAAAACAGTCCACTACACTGCAGCATGCCTTATTATTGGTGCACAGCCATTTGACAGAATCACTCCTGTGTTATTGAAATTACATTGGCTTCTTTCTCCTGGCCAGGATACTGCTCAAGACTGCATGTACCATCTACAAAGCAGTCACAAGTAACAACAGCGTACCAGGCAGCTATGTTCCACATATCTGATGGCATACACTCCTCGAGCAGCAAATCGAACAAACGGCTTGAATCACAACTAAACTGCAAAGAGAAGAACCCAAATAATCTTCATCTTGTCATAAACACCCCACCCTCTGGAATTCGATCCTAGTGTAGGCTCAGAATGCGCCCATAATTCTCCCATTTCGCAAATCTCTCAAAGCATGGCATTTTAAACACCTGACCAAGGTCTAATTTCAATAGGCGCACACACTGACGAACAGACCTCAACTCAAAGTACTGCGCTACTGCCAAAAGATGACAGCCCAAATACTAACTACCCACACTCTGTACAGCGCTCCACTGCACTTCAGCTAGGTCCACGCTTTAAATAAAATATAAAATAAAATGAAACCCTACTTTAGACCTAAATTGTCCCTGTATAAAGATTCTCCTAAAACGGCCCCAAAATCATACACGAACACAACGGCTTCATGGTTGTTTTGATGCAGGATTTATTTGCACCGATACAGAAAAATTCACATTGTTGACATGCTTATGCTATTCAAAGGTGTTATCCATTAGCTGCTCCAGCGTTACAAACCAACATTCGAAGTCAAGGCAGTGAAAGTGTAAAATATATCTGGTAAATTTATACATATATGCTGGTCCCAGAAATAAACTTAATTTATAAAAATGTGCATGTTTCGTTGCAGGTTGATTAGTCAGAAAAACTGCAGAGCGTTCATTAAAAAATCATTTTTTCTACAAAAGAAATTTAACGGTGGTTCACAGAAATATACGAACGAGAACCATCCAGGTTTCTGAAAGTGGATTTAGGGACAGGTTCGGGACATTTGCTAGATGTTCCATTTTTCAGTCCTTGCTTCGACTTTGCTGACCAGGCCCTGGCCAAGTATCTCAAAGTCTTCTAAAATGGCCTCCACGTTGGGCACCATCACTGACTCTGTGCCTCGGACTTCCATCATTCTTGCTTTGGCATTTGTTGTCTGTAAAAGAGGGAGAGAAGGATGAGGCACACAGAAGATGTAGGTCATATAGGCATTTTGAAGCTTGATGGGAACAGATCACACTGTTCCCCAAGGTGAAGTAATAGTATTTGTGCTCAGCACGTAGAAAATAAAAGGAGCTGAAAGCATGTTTCCCAGACTTCTGTTGCAAAACACAGGTAACTGAAAGGATCCCGACCTGCAACCTTGGCAAGGAAGATAAGTCAAGAACATATTTTTTCAACTCAACTGATGTAACCTTTATTTTAAGAAGCCCCAAAAGACTTTCAATCGGTCATAAATGGTTTGCTTGAGAAACAGATAAAGAGTTAGAAAATCATTGCACCTTTAACTGTGAGATTATACACCTTGTTGTACACACTATAGTCGCTAAATTATCTGCATATGCTGCAGAATTATTTAGATGATTGCAGTGGTATTTAGGCGTGTGAGCATTGGCCTTTGAAGTAGGAGTAGTTGCTAAATGGGAAACATTTATAGATATCTGGTGAATTTACTAGGAGTTGAAACCGGCAACGTACCTACAATGTATTAGCTGTCTGACTAAGACACATGGAATGATCGTCCATTGGGGCTCAGATGGTCTCTGGGCATACAGGAATGCCCACCAACTATGTGAAAAATTACCAGGAGGCAGTATATGGAAGCTTCCCTATAGCCATCTCCTCAGCACTCTCACTATTGTGAGGGAGTCAGAAATGCAAGACGGACACAAAGTTATAGTATTCTCACAATGAGCATTTTATTAAATGAAAAGGGGTGAGACAAATGCCTATCTTTCCCTAACCTAACAAGAATGTCCCAGCCTAAGGATAAAGAAAAAAATACCTATTGTCCAAAAAAGTATCTGACCCGCACACTAATACACACAAAGAAATTATATAAGGTTGGTTTGTCTGTCTTAAATTCCACAAAATAACATTGATTCAAATTCAAAATCTTTAAACAGTAACTCATGTGACCAGCATTAAATTCCCTTCCCCTGGATCAATTCAGGAATATCTAAAACGAAGTCCAAGATAAAGAAAGTTGAGTGCAATAACTAACTTCAATTCAGTGTAGCATACAAAGTCTTTTCCATTCAATATATCCTTTCACTTGGCAGAGTGAATATCTCTCTTCCAGAGGCTTGTTCAGAAATCAAAGCAAATGTCAATGTTTCCACTATCTCCTGCTCGGCAAAACAAAAGTATTTCACTCCGAAACACAAATTCAATCAATCAATGCAAATGTTCTTTTCTCAAAAGCCAAGCACTTTTTAGCGAATCATATTTCTTTCAGAGAAACACTTTAGTCAGGATCGCTCAAATCTCTTTCTTTCAATAAAGATGGCTCAATAATCACTTTCTGAAATGTATCAGTTTATTAAGATAAGGTGATGGAATTAACACTTCCTCTTCCACCATAACCTTTTACCACATCCACAGTACTTTATATCATCATCTTCCTTCCTGGAATACTCGCCTGCCAGGAATAATTACAATTGGGCCCTTTCCTGGTGTACTCGCCTGCCAGGATAAAACTCCTACTGCTACAATTGTACTACTCTGTGGTAATGCTTGTTCCAAAATTCTCCACATCAGAATCATAAATTACGTGATTTGAACCAACAACTGCTTCTTTTTATAGTCTCTTGTCTCTTAACAGAGTAGGTTACAATTCTTCCCAAATTAGTAATTCATAAAAGAATCATGTTTCTCTTCCCGTGGGTTTCTCATACAAGGAGGGCTTTGCTCCTGCAGTCTTTGGTTTCTGGTTATGCAACCTCTTGGCTGCTGGCAATGCGGGTTACAATTATCTCCCAATTGGCATCCCTTTTTGTGAGGGTTGCACCCTGCTTGCACATGTATCACTCTTCTGCTGATTTGGCAATGTGGGTTACAAATTGTCTCCTAATTAGTATCCCTGGTTAGGAGAGCTGTGCCCAGATTGCCTTCATCTCTCTCTTCTTTGGCTTTGGCAATGCGGGTTAAAGTGGTCTCCAAATTGGCATCCCTTATTAGGAGTGTTGTGCCCATTTTGCATCAGTTCATTCATTCAGTATTCAAAATAATTACTTTCACCTAGCGGTCTCCTTTGGAGCACCCAGGGGACCCTGCTTCAGGCCAACTCACTGTTATGTCTTGGTGTCTCCTGACTAGCTAGGTAGTGTTGCTGCGGGTCTCTTCGGGGCCTCCTCTGCTTCTGCCAGCTCCTGTTTCACAGCCGCCACATGCACAGTTCTTCACTTGAGCTCTGGTATCTCTGGTTCGATCTTGGTACAGGTGCGTTTCACAGCATGTAGGGGGATCCTCACATGGCACGGCTTGTTTCAGCACTGCTTCCCACTGCACATTCTCTGCACAGCCACGTTTCCCCAGAATCTCCTGCATCTCCCACATAGCGTTCTGCTGCTTCCACAACTCCACCATAAACTTCCTCCTGCCTCTGCAATTCATTTATATTTTTAAAAGTCCCACTCAGGTGCCTCCTCTCCCAACAACTGGACCGCTCATGACTCCTTTTCTCCGAGTCCCCCTTCCTTGTCCCAGTACTATGAGAATTCTGGGACTTGTAGTCCATAACGTTCTTGTGTGTTTTATAATCAGTTAACTTAATCTGATTGGTTGACAGAGTGTTCAAAATTATGGGAAGTTGGTAAAGAAGTTGATGGTTTAGAACCTTGATATAAGGCAGAATCAGAACAATGAGAAGTTGTGAGATTAATTTACTAAATTCCCAATGTACCACTTTCATTCCGGTCAAAAGAACGTTCATGTTCTGTACTTGGTTCTGGGAGAGGAAATCGTACATTGACAGCATGCCATTAGATATTTAGGTATTAGGAGAATCTCATCCTTAGAAGAGGATGAATACTGCATTGATCCTACTGAAGTCACCACTTCCCCCTGACAGCCTTCTCCTCCCATGTGATCCTCTCTCCACCCCTAGGGTTAGGATCAGGCAGTGGCTGCCTTCCCCTGACAACAAGGGAGGAGACTTTGGGCTGAGGTTTAGTGATGGCTCCGCAGGACTCATCACACTATTCTGTGTCTTAACCTCTGAATGATATGTGAAGCAGTTCTCCCACAATGCAGCACCCTGAGGTAAGGCAGTTGCAACCTCATTTAGGCTTCCCAGTTACATCTTGCTGAGCCTCAGCCGCTGGTTGGCTTCTCCACCTGCTTCTTTTGATTGATTGATTATTTTATTTCTATCGCGCTCGTATACAAGTGTTTCAGAGCGCGACAAGGCAAGGGAGGGGAACAGGATAACAAAACAGCGATCTTCCTAAGCCCAGTGACATTGGGAACGTGCAATTGTATGGGAGAGGGGGGAGGGGAAAAGTGCATGGAAGGGGGAGAGGTGGAAAGTGCGAAGCAGAGGAGAAACAGATAAATAACAATAAATAAATAATAAAGGCAACAAACAGTGGTAATGCAGCCAGCAATTTGCAAGTGCTAGGTTTAAGGCAGCAGACAGAGTAGGTCTGATAAGTGCAGGAAGAAAATTGGGGGGGCTGTATGGGTACAGATACAGACCCCAGTGCAAGGGGTGGCCCGGAGGCAGTGCGGGAGGGTGGCAGGATGAGCAGGTACCTGGGCTCAAAGGACAGAGTGCGGCCAGGTGCATGGTGCCATGAGAGAACAGATCAGCAGGGGAGAGGGGGAGCGAAGGCAGAAGAAGAGAGGAAGATCTTGAGGTGCTCTGGAACCGGAGATGGTTCTCCTCAAGTTTTAGGGTGGCAGGGAGGCTGTTCCAGAGGGAGACCCCAGCCGAAGACCGAGATCTACCCCCAGCTGGTTTCTTAGAAAAACGACTGACCCTGAGGGAGTTGGAGGTAGAGGAGCGAAGAGCTCGAGAGGGGAGGTATTTGCAGAGGGATAGCTGAAGGTATTTTGGACCCAGGCCCCAGAAAGCCTTGTGGACAATGCAGAGGGTTTTGAATTTAATCCTTGCATGCACTGGGAGCCAGTGGAGAGATTTCGGAGCTGGAGAGATACGATCCCAGGGCTTGAGGCCAAGGACAAGTCTCGCAGTCCTGATCTGGATTAGTTGCAGAGGGCGGAGAGTAGAGGCAGGTAGATTTAGAAAGAGGCTGTTACAATAGTCCAAGCTAGAGAGAACCAGAGCTTGGGATACCATGAGCTTCTGGGGGAAGGAGAGGAAAGGCAGAGTACCTGTGAGGCGGTGCAGTCAGAAATCTGACTTTTTAGACCTCTAAAATGTGGGCGGAGAAGGAAAGGGAGGAGTCAAAGATGACCCCAAGGTTCTTAGCCTCGCCAAGGGAGGCCGGCCAGAGAGTGAGGGGAAAGGATGGTGAAGGTGTGCTGATGAGGAGGATCTCTGTCTTGCTGGCATTCAGACAAAGATCATTGGCGGCAGACCAATCTTGAATGGCAGTTAGGCAACCAGAGATGAGAGAGGGAGAGGTGGTGGCAGAGGGCAGCCTGAAAATGAGTTGATTGTCGTCAGCGTAGCACTGGAAATTTGAGCAGAAAATGGCAATGCAGTGTGCGTGAGTTGCCAGGTATTGGTTGAAAAGCCAGGGCGAGAGGTTAGACCGCTGGGGAACACCACAGGTAGAGAGGAAGATAGATGAAAGGAAGGACCCAAGTTGGACCTGGGAGGGTCGATCTGAGAGGAAAGAGGTCAGCCAGGCCAGAGCCTGATCAGAGATACCCAGGTTTTCACGGAGATGGTTGAGCAGGATGGTATGGTTGACCGTGTTGAAGGCAGAAGAGAGATCGAGGAGGATGAAGACAGAGGGAATGTTAGAGTCAAGGTTGGAGAGCAGATCTTCACTAATGTTCAGGGAAGCAGTTTCCGTGCTTCTGGCAGCTCTGAAGCCAGACTGGTGGTCATGGAGACAGCCAACAGAATTGGATTGAAGGTTAAGCTGAGAGATGGCCAACTTTTCCAGGAGTTTGCCAAGAAAGGGAGTAATGGAAATTGGGCAATAGTTAGCTGGACAAGAAGGATCAGCTGTGGGTTTCTTGAGAAGAGGATGCACAAAGGAGTGCTTCAGAGAGGAGGGGGAGGATCCAGAGGCAAAGGAGTGGATGCAAAAATGAGCAAGGGCCGGAGCGAGGGTGTCAATGTGGTCCTTGATGGTTTTAGAGGAACAGGGATGAACCTGTTTTGAAGAGGCTTTCATAGATCGGACTTGTCTAGCAACCTTGTCAGGGGTGAAAAGAGGAAAGGACGAGAAGGATGGTGGGAGGGTGGCTAAAGGAGGGTCAGCAAGCACAGATGGAGAGGGAAGAGGAGGGGTGTGGGTGGAGAGGGTTTACAGGATGTCCTGGGTTTTTGAAATGGAGAGGCAAGGGCATTGCAATGAGCCTGGGAGGCAACAGGAGGGGTAGAGACTGCAGCAGGGTTGGCCAGCTCCTTGCAGATTTTAAAGAGTTCGGCCGAGTTATTAGATGCCGCAGAGACACGAGCTTGAATTTGGACTCTCTTCTTGGTGAGGACTGAGAGTCTGTATTGCCTTTGTAGCAGGCGACAGAGGCCAGTTTGTCAGAGGATGAACAGGAAGTCCTCCATTTCCTCTCAGCTGCCCTACACTTACGTTTAGTGTAGCTAGGTAAGAGTCATACCAGGAATTGCACTTGGCTTTGGACTTCAAACGGATCCTCATGACAGAGCAAGAGCATCAAGCGGATCAGAAATTGAAGAGTAGAGCAGAGACAGGGCTGTGTCAGGATGTGAGACAGCCAGAGGTGGAAGGGGGAGAGAAAGTGGCGGCAAAAGCCTCAACTGACGCACGCTTCATGGGCTGGATGTCCGAGAAGGTAGGTGGCAGTGTTGGGGTAGGCTTGGCTTGGGGGGAAGAGAGAGAGAGATGAGATGAGATGAGGGAGTGATCGCTCCAGGAGAGAGGAGTGGTCAGAGGGATGGAGAGGGGGAGGTCAGAGGAGATCAAGACATCGAGTGTGTGCCCTGCATAGTGAGTCGGGCCAGAGGGGAGGATGGACAGGGAGATGGAGTCGCAGAGGTCACGGAAGAGTACAGAGGAGGAGCAAGGAGAGTCTAAATGTATATTTAGGTCACCAAGGAGGAGTCCAGGAGAAAGGAGGAGAGATCTGCCCACTCAGAGAAATGAGGTGATTTGACCAGGAGGCCTGTAGATGGTAACCACAGTAAGAGAATGGGTAGGCGAGAGAGATAGCCTACAGACAAGGCATTCAACAGAGGAGTAGGTCTGAGTGGGAATGATAGAGGCAGGAATCCACTCAGGAAAGATCAGGGCTACACCGGACCAGGAGGATCTGGGTGCTGAGAGGATCTTGTATCCATCAGGGAGGAGTGTGTCAAAGATCGTGACAGAGCTGGCCGTGGACCATGTCTCAGTAAGACCAAGGACATCAAGGTCTAGTTCTTCAAGGAGGTGGCAGATGTCAGAGGAGTGTTTGACGGCAGAGCGAGAGTTGAGAGTGGCAATATGAAGAAGGTTGCCAGCCTTAAAGACCTTCCGGAGAGGGGTACAGATCAGAGGTACGCCCTGCGGAGGAGAAACAGCCCTAGGAGGGGCAGAGGAGGAGGAGGAGAGAGAGAGGGCAAGGTAGCAAAGGGGGGAGAGGACAGGACAGCGGGAGATGAGAGGAAATTGATGAGGCGAGGGAAGCGCCTATCAAAGAGGAGGAGATTGGCCCGAGGGCCTTGGACCATGACAGTGCCATTTAGGTAGACATTAATGATGACTTTAGAGGAGTCGAAGGAAGCCATGAGAAATTCCCAGCGAGTGCCACCATTAATGGGAAAGGAGGAGATAGGGCAGAGCACAGAGAGCACTTCCATTCTTCATCTGAATGGAAGCCTGTGGAAATGATTGCACCCAATAGGTTGAACCTCAGAAAAAGGGAAAATGCAATGATTCCATGTGCTAGGAACAATCCTCCCAGCCAATGAAGTTATCACGGCTGCTAACGAGTATAATGCTTCTTCCTCCATTAGCCTGTATAGGAAGAGCCCATTTACTGATTCTTCCAGCCAACTACAAAATACACTAGGGAGACACCAGGACACTATCGCTCCATAGTGGTACTGGGCGCCCAACAAACTTCCACCATTCTGAAGTCTGGCAAAACAGTCTTGTAACCCATCGGATGACACTGAAAGATAAATTGCTTACCAGTAATGTTCTTCTTTCTAGGGATTCTTCTCCCACAGATTCCTCAGCCGAGAGATATCCTTCCGGTGCCAGCTACTCTGAATCCTTTTCAATAGGGGGCGTAGTACAATTCGACATTGACCGTCCACTCCGCCTGACTCGACCGGGCCTCTCCTTGTCTGCGGACATGACGGAGAATATATATATATGTATATATATATATTTACTATGTCACTGCGCCCCCGTACCTCAGTTCCCCCAGGATGAAAGCCCTCAGACAAGGAAGCTCTGCAACACCGCACTGCCACATCTAAGCAGTAATGTGTAGTAAACATGTAGAGCCAAGACCTATCTCTTTCACTGGCAGACTTCTTTGCAAGTCAGATGATGCCACCACGCCCCTGGTAGGACGTGCCCTGATGTCTGGAGGCACATCTTTTACGGCGCTCTGATAACACTCTGCAATGCAGAGAATTATCCAGCAAGAAATTGACTGTTTGGACACAGCCAGACTCTTCCTGGACATAAAAGAGTTGGTTATCACACTTAAATTCTACCGCCCTCGCTACATAGAAGCTGATAATCCCTCTTAGGATACAGTCTGTGTTGCCTTTCCTCACCCTTAGAGGAATATGGAAGCGGATAGAACACTGGCAATCGATGATCTGGAACATGTGGAAATCTGAAATCACTTTTGGGAGAAGTTACCTTTAGAAAAACCTTCTGTTTGAAAAATCACTGACGTGATTGACACCAGAAAAGCTGTTTTCAGGGTAAGTAACCTGATGGAACACAAATGCATGGGCTGAAAAGGAGTCGCCATCAAAATGTTTAGTACAAAATAATTGAGGTCAGAGTCTGGAACCAGAGTAGGGGGGGAACCTATTTACAGGGCCTTTCAGAAATCTGGTCATTACTGGAACAGCGATGAAGGATTCCTGATCCTGTGACCTCTTGAACACAGAAAGCCGCCAAGTAGCCCTTGACTGCCTATCTGAAGACCTGCTGAGGCCAGTGACAGACACTGCAGTGGTGGGATAAGCAATAGGGTCTATCCTACATTCCCTAAACCACGTTTCAAACTTTCTCCACCTGCACGCATACAAGGATCTCACAGATGGTATGAGTGCAGCCATTAACACCTCAAGTACCGCTTCTGAGAGGTTCTCATCATACCTCTTCTCAAGAGTCATGCATGTATTTTGAGGGACTCTGGATTCAGGTGGAGAACCCGACTTGACTGGGAAAGGAGGTCTGGCCGCTGAGGCAGCTAAAGAGAAGGGCAGATGGCCAAGTCCAGGAGCTCTGAGTACCATGTTCTCCTTGCCCAGTCGGGAGGGCTCAAGATGATGGCGGCAGAAAACCTCCTCAATCTCCTGAGAAACCATAGGATGACAGGTACCAGAGGAAATGCATAGTGGAGTCCGAAGACCCACTCCACCAGAAAGCCATCCTTTAGTGGACCCTTCTCTGGGAATTCCCTCAAGCACAACTGTCTGTACTTTGTGTGGCACAGGCCATTGTGGCAAACAGATCCACTGTCTGGCTACCCCCACAAGGTGAAGATCTCTTCGAGAACTTCCTGGCACACTTCCCACTCATGTGAGACCGTGCTCTGCCTGCTCAGAGCATCTGAAAGTCTGTTCTCCACTCTCGCCAGATGGACTGCCGAAGCAGGGATCTGGTTCTCCAGCAACCGGAAACATAGCTGTAGCACCTCCCTGCACAGGGGCAGGGACTGCGCACCCATCTGCTTGTTTAGGTAGTGAATGGCCACTGTGTTGTCCGTCAGCATGAGGAGGTGTGTTTCCCCTGAAGGGAAGGCACAAATCCCATCAAGGCCAACCTGATCGCTCACAACTTCAGTCTGTTGATATGCCACCGGCATTCCATTGGCGACTAAATAACACTCACTTGCAGATCCCCACAGTGAGTGCCCTAACCCTCCAGGGATGCATCCATGACTGCCTGAGGCCACAGTGGATAGAAGGGTTCCCCCGCCATCAAGCTTTATTTACTGGCCCACTGAGAAAGGTAGTTGGCCACTGACCTAGTCATCATGAGAATGTCCTTAATGGTTAAGTACTGAGATCACTGACCCCTCAGCAGCCACTGCAGAGATCGCATCCAAGGTCTGGCCTCTGGCATCAGGATAATGCCGGAAGTCATGAGACCCAAGAGGGGGATGAGGGAAGACATGGGAAGACTGTCATGGCTCTAGAAAAGCTCACCCATTTGCCTTACACTGGGACTCATTCTTTGGGGGGAAAAGCCAGAGAACTGCTCTGATGAATTGGAGCTTCTGCGTTGGTGTTACGTGGGACTTCTGAAAATTAAAGGAGAAGCCCAAACCATGAAGCAGAGAGCAGGTTTTATGAAGCTGAGTTAATACCTGCTCTGGAGACTTTCCTCAGATCAACCGGTCATCCAGGTATGGGAATATGTGAACACCGGATCTGCTGAAGTGTGCCCCCACCACTGTCATCAACTTGGTAAAAGACATGGGTGCAGAGATTGATCCAAAGGAGAGCACCTTGAACTGATAAGGAGTGTCCCTGAAGAATAATCCCAGGAACCGCCCGTGCTTCCGATGGAGCGGCACATGGAAAAGATGTTGATGAAGGTCCAGCAACAACAACCAGAGTTGTAGAGCCTGGACAATTTCTTTCAATGTCACTATCCTGAACTCGTCCTTCATGAACTGGTTCAAGGCCCCGAGGGCCAGGATGGGATGGAGTCCTCTTTTTTTTGTATGCCAGAAAGTAGCGAGAGTACCAACCTGATCCTCTCTGCTCGGGCGTGTGAAACACCTGGGGGTATTCTCCCAGTAAGACTACTAGAAACCCTTATTCAGTTGGCAAGGACGCGGCCAACGCTGTTGGATCCAGTTCCTGGGGGTGGACCAGTGGGGGAGGATCACCTGGGTATGGGAACCCGGGTTATGCTCGGGGGAGATATCTGAGGCTTTTATGGGCTGTGTTGCATCTGCCTTCTTTCCTCCTGTTAGATCTCTCCAGCCCAGATCCAACAACCCCTCCATACATAATCAATCCTTTAAGGTCCCAAACCCAATTACACCCAAAAAGCATAACTCCCAGAATCCTTGTTTCACCGATCTGCATTCAAATACTCCCCATCCTCCTTTCAGGTCCTCTGATTATCCTTTTTCGCATTCCCAACATGATCAGACAAAACACGATTCCCACAATCCTTTGTTCATGTCACGACCCCAGCTATTCCCGCTTATCCTGCAAACCTTACTAATCCCGTCCATCTGATTGTCATTTTCCAAACTCCCACCCTACTATGACAGAACACTACTGTTCCCACCTTCCCCTACGTTCTGTTCTTCATCCCGGTCATTCTCAGCCATTACAGAAACCTTCTTTATCCTGTCCCGTAGTATACATGACACTCCATCCCCCACCCCCTTTTACAACAAGAATACTTTTTCACACCCAAGACAATGGACTGATGTAAAACCTGTTTACCTGACCTGTCGCGACACAAGGGTCAGGCACAGTCAGGCACAGTCAGGCAATTGACCGACGGCCCTTCATTTTCCCTACAGGGGTAAAAGGTGGAGCCAGAGAGTACAGTGCGAGCAAGGCGATCACGGCAGATAGCACAATAGCACAGCTACGCAGGCGCGGCATTTCACGCAAATGAGAAAGGCAGCAGAAATCGAGATGGTGGCGAGGAAAGAAGTGATCTTGCCCTTTTCATCCCAGACCTACGGAACCTTTTTGGAAAAGAGCCCAAAGCAGCGAACAACAGCAGAAGTGTCTTGCAGCAAATGTCAATGGTACACAGGGCAAGCTTATGTAGATAAGCAGGAGCGAGGAAGCTCCAGCGCCCGTGGTACCGGCCTTGACGGCAGACAGCCCCAGGCCAGGCAGTGCATCACAGCCAGTGAGTCGAGGGGAGAATCAATAAGAACCGGGCTGTGTTGAGCGAGAGAATCGCAAGGTGGCAAAGCTGAACCAAGTTCAAAGGAACTGTAAATGAACTGTAAAAGTGTTGAGGAGATCAATTGCAGAGGCTAACCGGCACCACGTGGGTGCTAGCGCAGGAGTCTCTGGTCGGTTCCCATCTGACTAAAACTACAGTTACCAGAAGGCCGTAGAAGGGCCAGCGAAATAGGTCAAAGTGGTCATACATAGGGCCGAGCAAAATCCCTGCACAATAGAAAGACTGATCTACAAGTGCGGTAAAAGAAAGGGAAGTGAATCCTGCAAACATTTCAACTGTGTAAAAGAGAATATTGAAAGTAAACCGGGTACAGCGCCCAGAAGAGGGGGACCCAGCAGGGAGCCACTATTAGCCCGATCGAAAGGAACAATAAACCCAGTTAAGGGAGGCTAAGAATCGAGAGAGGTCAGTGCCCGGCAGAGGGGGATCCATGGGTGAAAAGTTGTCACGCTGAGATTGAAAGTGAAAGCAAAAGTTGAGACGGCAAGAGTGAATCCGAATGAGAGATGCCAAAGAAGAGGTGTCCGCCCCGGCAGAGGGAGATCCAGGGGTGAAGCTATCATCCAAATTGCAAGTGAGAAAGGAATTGACATAATACCATACGTAAAGGGTCAGCACCCAGAAGAGGGGGACCCAGGGGTGAAACCATCACCCTAGCTGAACTGTGGATTACAATTGAGACGGGTCAGCGCCCAGAAGCGGGGGACCCAGGTGTGAACCTATCACCCAGCGAATATTGGAAACAAACTTTCATTTGTTAAAGGAAGTTTTGTTTGTTAGCTGAACACGGCAGGCCCTCGAAGGGAAGAGAATTTCAAGTGAGAAGAGACTTAGCTACGAATGGGACTGTCGTCTCGTGCTGGAGAGGTCCGAGACTGTACTGTGTGCCAAGCTCCCATCTAACCCAGTGTTCAAAACGTGGGGAAGAGCGACCCAGGCTACCGCATCCTGACATATTATTTGCGAACACTTTTCTTTTCCTGAGAACCATCCCACACCTTTTTTTGTATTAGTTATAAGGTTTGGCAATAGGTGTCTTAGTATATGCCCTTTTTATCTGAAACGACACTACTAGGACTGCATTATTTTTACTTTGATGGTCGACGCTTGCTCTCATCTTAGATATAGGTTTAGATTAGGCGTTTTTCCAACCTACACACAGCATTCAGTTCCTCCTGGAGCTCTGGTTCCGGTTTCGGTTGTTGTGGAGCAGGGTGGTGGTCTGTCTGGTAGTTTTCTTAGAAATGGTAGACAGTACCGCCATCGGATGAGCTGCAAGGCCCAAACATAGGATATTATCATCTTCCACCTGTCCGAGTGCTCTGAGATTCTCCCTCCAACTGGAGAGACATGTGGGGAGAACTCAAAGTGGATTAGCGGGCGCCGCCGTCCCTGCCAATGCTGCCACAGTCTGCTGGTCCATGTCCCATCCGGGACGTGAAGAACTCCTCTGCCCATGCCTGGCTTGCGGAAGTGGTTCCTTTCTACCAAAACGGGACATACCTAGAGGAGAAGCTAAATGGGTGCTTGGCGGACTGCTCCACAGTTAAACCTAGTGAATTGAGAGCTTACTTGGAGTTCATTAATTTTTCTAAAGACTCATCAGACTTCAGGCTGAATAGGCGCTCATCATCAAATGCTATGCCCAGAGGTTTGGCTTAGACATTATGTGAGAACCCTGAACTGTGGTGGCAAGCCGACCTCCACAGTAGGGTGAATGTACCCATGGTGCGGCCTATGCAATCTGTGGTGTCAAGACCCACCTGCAGTGCTTGACATGCCACCTCTTTGCCATTGTCAATGATGTGCAAAAATCCATCTCTCACCTGTCCAGTTGGGAGGTGATTTGCGGCTTCCGTCATGACCCACAACAGTCCGTGGGAGTATTTTGCAAATGCGTAGGAAGCGTTGACTGCCTTCAGGGCCATGCACCTGGATGCGAAGATAATCTTAGCCAGGGCGTATGTATTTTTGGATTCCCTACCTGTGGGAAAATTGGAGGTGGATGTGGCTGGCTTAAAGCTCACTGTGGTGGCTTGGACTACTAGACCTTCTGGCGTAGGATGAGCCAATAGGAAGGGCAAATCTCCCTTAGTTGGCTTGTATTTGTTGGTGGGATCGGCATCACAGCTGGCATGGACCATGGTCTTGGCTATTGTGTGATAATGGTATCTGCGATAGCTGCATTAATTGGTAATGCCCTCTGTGTCTGTGGTGCTTTATCCAGGATTTCTGTTAGCTTATAGGCCATCAGGGGTTTGGCCGGGGTGCCCAGACACATGGCTTCGACCACCTTATCAACAATTCTCCCTTACTGAGGGTGGCCATAGGAGGCAGCTTGTTGAAAATCAAGGTCAGGGGGTGTACCAATCATGCCTGGCTCATGCAAACCATCAGCCAGAGATTGTAAATCCGCTTGGTCCGTTAAAAGGAAGGAAAAAAAACAACAATCGGCTGTCCCAGCTCCTCCACCCTTGGCTCAAAGTCAAAGGGAATCTGGTCCCCTTCATCATCATAAATCGACTTCAGGGTGTCGAATAACGCCGACCGAGATTCAGGGACAAAGGAGCGTTTGACTGTCATCCATGTCAGTGTCCACGGGATTGCTCTGCCTCTCGTAGCTGGTGCCTAAATCAGTTGAGCACAATGGCGTAAGATGCGACATGGTCACCTTGGCGTCAGAATCTTGGTGGGCAACTGGTGCCGTACTCGCCTGTGGCGTCCAGACCAGTGTCATGCCCACTGTGGCTTTTCTGAAATAGCTGGAGCATTTGCTCCTTCAATGCCTCCCACTCTTCCCTCATGTCTTGGACTAATGATTCGATGGATGACTTTGACAGAGGTCGCCTGAGCGCTAATGTCGCAGACCGTTCCCCAATAGACTTCCGGTTCCTATGCTGACAGGAACCGCACTGCTCAACATCGTGATCCTTCCCAAGGCAATCACACGCAGATAGCATGCAGGTCAGTGATGGAAATTGTCGAGCCGCAGTCCTGACAATGTTTGAACCCTGAAGCTCTAGGGCCTGACATCTCGATGAATCAGCATGCAAAAATGTTTCTTTCTCAACAAAGAATGTTCCGAAAGACAGCTTTCTGAGCGCGCGGAAAGAAGGAACTGAGGTATGGGGGCACAGTGACAAAATACATACGCCCAACATGTCCGCAGTCGAGGAGTGGCATGGTCGGGTCAAGAGGCATCGACGCTCGATATGAAGTCCTACTGCGCCTGTTAGGAAGAATTTCATAACCTAGTGAGTCCCCCAGCAGCTTTGCTGGATTTCGTGGGGTTTATTTTTCTCTCCTGCCAAGAGTGAGACTCTTTTATCCTCATTCTTGGACATGACTTGAGAGTGTTCTCTGTGACTTGCTATGTGCTTATGGGCTGGGGGGGTAATTTTCCCCATAGACCATCATTGGTTTTTGAAATATGTGTTACACAGCACCCTCAGTGCAGTAGCAGAGGGGTGTCTTAGAGACCCCCAAACATAGACTCCACACGCTGGGACTGACTACTGTCCCCCTGGGTCTGTAAAGTTACCATTGACTTTACTAGTCTTAACTTAGGAACTTAACCAGTACAACCCATCTTACTGTGGAAGTACTGGTAGGGGCAATTAGATTGCCCCTGGGTCTGTTGTCGAGGGGGTACTGTCCCGTCCCCCCTCGCCGAGTTCTGGCTGGTGGCAGTGGATACCACGGAAATATTCCACCGGAATATTTCCCAATGGGATTTCCCATTGGTTTTTGATGCACCACTTTTTGGTGCAATGTTAAAGATACCGCCGGTTTATTTATTTAATATAAATTCACCGGTTGGGATTTTTTGCCGGAACTCGCCGCCAAAATGGCGTCTAGGTTCACTTCAGTAACCCTGAACCCGAGTCGAGCCTTTGTTCCACTTTTGGCGGGCTTCTGCACAGAAGCCCTCCAAAGTGGTGCCATTCTGTCTGGGTACCACAGGGGGTGTGGGAGGGGGTTTAGGCACCCTGGACCGAGTTGCCTTGCCAACTCAGGTCGCACTCTAGTGTGATTGGCCCAAGTGGTGAGCCACCCCGCTCACCACTTAGCATGTTTGAGTGACAGCTAGGCTGTATGAATGGGGGTTTGCTGCATAAAAGCAGGGTTTTTGGGACTGGTTCTTCAGAAGTCACCACAGGACCTAAGAAGCCGAAGAGGGAGAAGCCGAGCCGACCTGCCAAGACGACACCACCGGTGAAGCCCTGCAGAATCGTCTCACCACTTTTCCCGACGACAGAGGAGATCTCCCGCCGGAGAGTCTTCTTCCCTTAACTGGTGGGGACAACCAGTTGCTGCCTTCTTTTCGCCGTCCCGAAGCATCTCGTGGCCGCCTTGCCTGTGCCAAGCACCCCGGCAACCGGGATACCACTTTTTACCTCAACCGCGAAAGAGGGGTAAAAATCCTTTGTGACCGGAGAACTCCACGGCTGGCCTCATCCCTGGTAGTGCAACGACCTGCAGCCTCCCCCCCGTCGAGACCACCTCTTCCTCGGGACGACGCCGCGACTTACACCCACTACCAGGAACGACTACCACCGCTGGAGGAATCTTTCCACTTTTAAAGGTACTGTGATCCGCCCGGCCTCCCTTGCCACCCGATTGTACGGGGTAGATTTAGTCCTCGGCTCTCGAACCTGGGTAGGTCTGGGACACCCTAACTAAACTTTTCAGAACCCTAGTAAAACCATTTTCTACTCACCTGCAAAGACTTGTGGCATTGTGTGATCTTGGGCACATTTTCGCCTGGCTCCCTCTCACGCGGGCCCCGAACTGATTCCCCTTGTTCCACTATTGACTGTCTTTGCCAACCTTATGTGAAAAGTGTTTTACCTGACTGCTCTCTTTATTTCTGCCTTTTACCTCCCTTTTGGTAATACTTGTTGGAGTACCATCTAATGTTAAGCGCTCACCTCTGGTTGGAAATAAGTGGTGTTAACTTAGAATTGTCCAACAAACGATTAGGGATGTACATATGAGTAATAGTAACTGTGTTTGACTTTCTTATCTTTTCTAATGTGCTAGTGTAGTTTATGAGTGTATCTTTAATAAATAAGTTTATACTTTGACACCTAGCTCTGGTCAGTGTTTGCTTGTGCTATTGTAACTCTGTACCTATTTATGTATCCTCTGTATACTGCCTAACTCTTCTTGAGGGAAGTCTGACTGCTCAGCCACAGCTACCACAGTGAATCTGTGCGGTGCAGACTGCTACCAAGTGGGTTTACTGCCAACACCTGTAGTCTTAAATCTTTTGCAGTGGTCCCAGAGGGAACTGCACAGGTTTCTGCCTAACAGCGCCCCCTGACAAAAAGGTTTCTGAGCAGCTGGCGCTGGAACGGTATCCATCAGATGAGGAATCTGCAGGAGAATGCAATCCATTGAAACACTACTCTTAACTAATCACCCACAAGGTAACAATGATCAGGCACACTGTTAGGCAAGATTGTATGCAGTACCCTTTGGGATGTACAACAATAACTCTGACCTCCTGGCAATAGGTCTAAGTCAATGGGTCTCCTGGCAATAGGTGTAAATCTGAACTACACAGGTTGGTAGTGTGGCTAAACAGCCAGGCTTACCTGAATAGGGGTCAATGTGGGCAGTAATGTTGTGACACAGAGTTTCACAGTAGCAGTTATTCAAATAAACACTTATAGTCAAGGTTTCTTGATAAAACAATTATTAATTTATTTCACAGTCAGTTATATAAGCCTTCTTCAGAAGGGAGCAAAACATGTAACCACTAAAATACACTTCAGAACACAATCTCTCTTAATCAGATGATACCCATGGGGATGGCACACAGACACTTCCTACACCCTCAGGTGACTTAAATAGTTAGAAAACTGTGGACATCGATTCATCATAAGTACATTTAGAGCAATACTGAGTTTGGTGCAAATGTTAGATAGGGGAATAAAACAAAGGTTAACAAGTAATTCATAAACTGATGAGTACTTTTTGAAACCATCCAAAATTAACCCTTTCCTGGGGAAATGATAAAGCACAGAGACAAAGGTAAGGAAGAGACACTCAGGGAGCCAGGACAGCCAATGTTAATTGCACAATATCTAGGGGGGGGGGGGCGAAGATCTTCTTTGCAGGTAGGTAAAAAGTCTTGCACAATGTTTCAGAAATGTTTGTTGAAAATATAACACTTGAAGGGCACACGCTGGGAGGCTTGTGAGGGGCAAAGCTTTAGCAACTCTGCAAGGTAACCAAGACAGGTCTCACCTGAGAGCAAGCAAGGCTACACAACAAGAGGTAAGTTCTCTTAGACTTTACAGTACCTCTGGTTAGAAGAAATGGTTCCAGGTGGCTTCTGTTCCTGTACAGCTCTGCGGATCCTGTTGTTCCTGAGCCTCAGTCATTGGGACAAGAGGGAGGACGTCTAGGGACTCCTGCTCCGCAATAGGAAGGTTAGCGGCAGCAATGGACTAACTTTGATTCATCAGTTCTTCAGTGTTTCAGCTCCTCGCGTCTGACAGCAAATAGCAACACAGCGTTTCTCAGATACCACTTTAGACTTTCCTCGCATCTGGGGTCCAGCACTCTGTTGAGGTGGCTCAGGCTCGGTCAGTCTTGCTTCAGGGAAGTCCGGAGGATCTTCCTGGCGCTCGGGACAGACTTAAAAGCAACACACACAATCTGGCGTTCTGCTCCCTGGCACCTCGGTTCCAGCAGTAGCAGCAGAAGTACAGCCAGCTCCGAGAGGATGTCCAGATGGGATTCCTTTGGAGTTGATTGGTTCCACCAACTCAAGGGGAGACATCGTCCTTGCAGGACTTCTCTAGTCGAGGCGAATTCGGAGCTGCAGCAGGGCTTCACCGGGCAAACCAACGGTCCAGGAGTTGCAGCAGGCATCTCTTCCAAGTTCTTCTTTGGATTCCTTCGTCCAGTGGTCGAACCGGCCTTCCAAGCAAAAAAGCCTTGCCTGTTATGCAGGTTTCTCCCATTCTTTCTAGCCTAGCTGTCAATCACACAGCCGGGTGGCTGTCCTTTGCCCGGACAGCCAGCCGGCCAATCACCTTTGGGTGCATTCCTGTAGCCAAGGGGATTACGCAAAGGGTGTTTTGCGCACCTCCCTCATTTCCTGCCCCTGACAGAGATACTGAGGGCAGAGGTGGGCTTCACTCGTGAATCCTGCCAAAGACAATGAACAAAGGGATCAAACCTGGTTTGGCACATAGAGTAACCTTTCCAACAAGAAATGGCGAAAAAAGAAGACTGGGGCCATTTTGACGAAATGGGCACCCATGGCAGCTTTACTGCAACTGCGTACGCAGCTCGCGGTAAGAACACACTGCCACCAGCCATTAACTGTAGAAAGGGTAAACATTTACATGAGAAACTAGACAAAGGGGATACTAAGTAACCCCTCCACCACCGTATATGGTAAGATAGTGTGTGCTGGGTCTAGAAAGTTACAAATTGTAAGTAAAGTCAATTTCACTTTACTGCTCTTGGAAAACAGTAGTTTATCCAAGAGAAGGTATTTAAACCTTTGGGAAATCTAAGAGACTTCCCTGTGCCACTGCACTGAAGGTGCTGTGTGTCACAATGTAAAGATGATGCCTATGGAGTTTATCAGACTCCAAAACCAAAAGAAACACAGAAAACACCTAGAAAGTACTAAGTCCCAAAGTCCAGCAAA
Organism: Ambystoma mexicanum; assembly: GCF_040938575.1. Classification (NCBI taxonomy): domain Eukaryota; kingdom Metazoa; phylum Chordata; class Amphibia; order Caudata; family Ambystomatidae; genus Ambystoma; species Ambystoma mexicanum. Next base: position 158,572,113 of record NC_090935.1, on the reverse strand, counting down.
AAAGATGGGGGTCTCTAAGGTAGGAGGAATTTAGCACTAAACTGAAAATCCTCCCTAACACACACCTTGAGAGATTCAGGAAAAGGCGATTAACACATGGTGGAGAACAATTAGGGAAACTAGTCAATATCCAATCACGTTAAGAGAAGCTATTAAACTATCATTCAGGGCAATTATTGAATGAACAAGACCATTAGAGGCACTAGAAAAGTGCTCTATCTTGTGCAGATAAAAGTCTTCGCTCCCAAGCGAAAAGCATGGAACAATACCATAGTAACAGAGAGAACAGACAGAGAAAGACATGAGAGATTGCAAAGTGTGCTACCCCAAACCTCGGACAATGTGAGCTCTATGATTGGGAAAGGGGAAGAGACCTGTGAGATTGCTGGGAAGAGACCTTCTTCAGAAAAAGACCAGAGAGCTTGCTGGGATATACACACCACATTCCTGCAAACGAGCGATGAGGTTGCTTGGAGAAACTAGTTTCAGAAAGATACTCAAGAGCTTGCTTGGAGCCAAACAGACACTGAGACACACTAAACCTGAGAAAGATCTGAGAACTTGCGGTGAGAAACCCGCTTCAGGAATAGACGCACAAGCTTTCTGGGAGCTATACCGCGGAAAGTGAGAGTAAAGCTTGCGAATGAAACCCAGAAATGTGCTGGGTGCTATGCTTCAGAAGATGGGATAGACTAGCTTGAGACAAAGACCCGAGAGATTGCTGGTAGCTGTATGCTAGAGCCTGAGAGATACTAGAACCAGAGAGGATGAAGATGAAAGTCTGATGAGGATTATATCACAGACACTAGGAGCAACCAGATCAAGAGTAGGAGATGAAAACCTTCTAAGGGCTATATGGCAGACACTGGGACAGTTGAGACAGAGAATTGGGAGGGAACTTTCGGACACTGCTGGGGCTTTATCTAAAAATACTAAGAACAGAGAGATAGCTGAAGAGTTTGTCAATTAACCATAACCCCTAACTGGGAGAGAAAAGGATGCCATGTAGCTTATTGATGATATTTTAGCCCGCCAAAACCATAAGCAAGTGGTATGAAATACTGGCAGGAGTGTGTTACTATATTACTAAGCCCAGGAGGGTGACCTAAGACTAGAGGGTGAGAATATCGGAGCATGATGTGTACCCAAAGACAAAGAGGGATAGGTACTTGACGGAAGGAGAAGCCAAAAGCGTGCTTGCAACCAACCAGAGGCGGTACATTGGTTAGGGAATTTTGGGAAGATCAGTTTTCCCCATATTCAAGCCCTTGACTCATACAGAGCTATCCCATCTTAATACCTTTACAACTAATATCCTTACCATAAGGATTGGTCCACCAATACGGTTATCCTTAATAAAAGCATTGAACTTCACTTGCGACTCCTCTGTGCCGCTGTGATCATTCTTTTATTTTTATTTTTTTATTAAATGTTTGGTTTGATTTTACAAACTTTACATTACATTCTTTTTCAATTCTATAGTTAAAAAAGAAAATTTAATTTGCTCTATTCATTTCGACTCATTTCATGATCTCAGTCCAGAATTTAATTATTGTAATTATTAGCCACTGATCATTTCCTCTTAGCAGATTCGCCCATCTTTCTTCTGTCGTCATCTCTTTATTGGAGATACCAAAAAAGGTTCTGAATAGTTCTCTTTTTTCTTTGAACATCGGGCACACCATGATTAAATGGAATAGTGTTTCTGGTGTTTGGAGTTCTTTACAAAATCTGCAGTCCGCGGAAGTAGAACCAGTTTTATCAAATGTAGCTAAGTAGTCCCTAGTTGGGAGTATATTCAGGCGAAATCTTAAAAATAAGTCACAAATCATCCTATCAGGGAATTGCGTTAAATATTCTGGTAGTTCATTTAAGGCTCTTACTTCTGTGTCACATTTAAGGAACCGTTTGTAGTTTTTTTGTTTGTCTATTGTTTTTATCCAGTCATTCGTTTTTAATTTTCTTTTCACATGCTGGGGTCTCTTTACCAACAATTCTTCGGTAATTTCTTCAGATTGCATTTTTCTCTTTATTGTTGTAATCCATTTCAAAAGAGCTGTCGTTTGAAATGCTTGTTCTTTTCTTTTTAATATTTCCAGTGATGGTATATGATCATCCGAAATGACTTTTCTATAAAGGTCCATCTGTTTCCATGACTGTAGATTCTATTGATTGTAAGCCCAATTCAAAACGGATCCTAGCAATAGGAAACGATTTGGGGAGTGCTAACGTCTGTCGCCAATATAGACCTTCTAGGACAGACCAGTTAATAACCTTCCCATTGATTAAGGATTCACTGCCATAGGTTATGATTGGAACTACCTTTTGCCTGCATAATAGCATTGTGGCATTCACTGAGTATGTACCATACTTCAGATGAAAGCATCTACCTTGGCTGGCCAAGGATCTAGTCTTTTCTTCGATGTTTTCGTACCATTCTTTTTCATTATTAGAAGGATTTATGAAAGCACCTAGATATTTGATTGTCTTTGTGATCATAATTTCTTTATTATCATGCAAGATTTTTATAAGATATTGATTTTTCTGCTTCTGACAGATGAGTTTCATGATCTTTGTTTTACACGTATTGATTTGGAGATCATTTGTATACATGTAATCTTTGGTTTTGTTCAAAGATTCTTGTAGTCCGGATATCGTTTTATCCAATATAATAATATCATCAGCATAGATTAGTGCATGAATCGTTTCGTTGTTAATTCTTGGGGGAATTGCTTTCTTGTTTTCAATCTACTTCTCAAAGTCGTTGGTGTATAGGTTGTATAAACACGCAGCTAACGGACAGCCTTGCTTCAACCCATTCCAGGTGGGAATCGATTTTGTGACCATTCCAGCATTTGTGAATCGAACTCGAATGGAGGTATTTGAATATAGTTGAATGATTGGGTTTAAGATGTAAGTGGGACAACCCCATGCTGTTAATTTACCCCAAAGTTTCTGTCCGTTTACTGAATCGAATGCCATTTTCAAGTCTATGAACAATGCATATACTTGTTGGTTTTTGATGCTTGCTTCTACTTTTATCATATTCATTAACAGTAAGTTTACATTTGTTCCAATTTTTGTCACAAAGCCAGTTTGCCTTTTCGCCTGTTTTCCGTTCTTTGCTGCCCAGATTTTCAGTTGTTTTTGAAGGTAGCTTTCGAATAATTTTCCCAATGGGTCTAGCAGGGCTATGGGTCTATAGTTGCCTGGCGTCTTTCGGTCTCCTGATTTGTAAATTGGGATCAGAATTGCGACTGTCCAAGTGTGGGGAATTTCTTTTCTTTTTGCTATACGTTTGAGTAAATGAAAGAAAAATTGGTGTCGCTTTGAGGACTGCATTTGAAAGCCCGTCCGGGCCTGGGGCTCGTGATGAGTTCAAGGCTTGTTTGTTATATCCTCGATGTCCCAATCAAATTTCCAAGTACACTCTTCGTTTACTCCGGTCGTTGTCAAAATGGATGTTTTGCTGTTGTAAACTTCTTGATAATGGTTTACCCAAACATGGGACTCAACTTCTTGTATTAAAGTTTGTTGTTTGGATTTATCAGTCATCACTGACCACAGGTTTCTTGCGTTTTTATTTTGTAGGGCCTTCAAAATTGTTTCTGCATCGTGTTTCATCATCGCCTTGTTACTTTTTAAAAAATTTGAATATCTTTGTTTTTCCTTGTGTATCTGTTTAAGGTCTAGGTCGTTCTTTAATTTCAGATGCCTTATTCCCTTTTGATGTTCTTGCTCTTCTTGTTTGATTCTTTGATTATATTGGTGGCAATGTGAGGTTTTGGGAGCACTCTTTGTTTTTGTTTGTGGACATGTATATTTTTCTAAAATCCATCGATAGTCCAGTTTTTCGTGTTCTTTCTGGGGAGCCAGTTGAAAAGTTGAAAGTATTTCACTGGCTTGATGGTTTCTTATTCTTAGTTTATTCAGCCCATTGGATAATTCTAAATCAGGTAAATTTATGTGCTCATTTCTAGTTTTGTATACAAGCCATGAAATTGAAATTTGATGATGGTCGCTTTCTGCATTAGGGAATTTATTAGTTCCAGTAACAGAATGCTGTAAGGTGTTAGAAGCAAATATATAATCAATTACTGAAGTGGAGGTTTTTCCTGTCCAAGTCGGACATAGTGTCCCATTTGCATTCGTTGATTGTTTAGTTAAGGAAATATTGCTAATTCTTAACTCTTTCATCCATTTCCTTGTCCAGGATGACATTTCGTGTGACAAGTATTTATTACCCTCTTTGTCAAAGAGATGCATGTTGAAGTCGCCAGCTATAATAAATTCATTTTGATTATTAGCTTGTATGATGGAATCGATTTCTTCAAATACGGCATACATGAAAATGTTGTCGTTGATTGCAATAGGATTTCCAATAGATGTTAAAAATTGAAATACTTCTGTGTTCCATTCTGCATGTCGTTAGCTTTCTATTTTGTTCTAGATTATATGCTGGCATGCTAATGGTAATATATTGACACCAGGGATTAATGTTCCTTCTTGCAGTTATAGACCATGTCGCATTAATTTGCATAAGAATTAACATTCCTGAGGCCGCTCTGACTGTTTTCGACGGTATTGCGGGATTTCACCAGGTTATATATCCCTCGCACAGGATCTCCTCAGTTAGCCAGGTCTTCTGTAGGCAGATTATTTCCGATTTTGCTAACATTGCGGATTGATTTTCCAAGAGATGTTTATAGCCCCTTGTATTCCATGACATTAAGGATATTTTCTGTGTGTCACTTAATTTGTCCTTTGATTGTTATAAATATGTTTTTCTTGGTTGTCTGGAGTTATTGACTTCATCCACTCCATTTGCACGTGTTGGAGTGCTCAAGTTGTTCGTTTTGGTGTTCCCTTGGATTGGCTTATTCTTTTTGTCATTTTTCAGCCTTTGATCAAGAAGTGTAATGTTCGTAGATTTTTTGCTAGCCATCAATCTGGATACGTATATTTCTTCTACCTTGAATCCAAGATTTTTGAGTAGATTGTTTGATGCTAAGACACGGTGCATGGTTTCTTCTGAATAGAAGTCAATATGGGCTTCCTCCATATATTTCTTATTCGGAAAGATAATTACTTCAACGTCATTCGTTTTAATATCTCCGAGTTGCGGAATTGCTTTTAACAGTCGAATAATGTTAGATCTGTTTAGTATCGCCAAGTCTTCTGGATGTGGCGATAGTTGAAACAAAGCCACTCTGTAAGCGTACGTGGTACTCAAAGGGTTCTGAAACTTAGGTCTCATAATAATAGAATCTCGGGTGGTGCTCTGCTTATCATTTTTTTGCTTCTGTTGCGTTTCTATAGATGACCTTGTTTCATCACTTGAAATCGCTGAATAGTTAAGGGATTCATTTCCCCCTTGATCTGTCAATTCCTGGGAGTATGTCATCGAAGACAATATTGAATCATTATATTCATCGATAACAATCAACTCTTCATTTTGATCATTGGTGACAGATGAAATATCTTCTGTTGAATCTCCGATTATTGATGGCTCTTTTGCCGATACTGTATTTGATTTCAAATTTTTGTCGTCTCTGTTTATCTCGGTGCCCTGGCTTGATGTCTGCTTATTGTTGTGAAGGTTTATTTCACTTAGCAGATCATCCAATGGTTCCTTTAATTTTTGTTTGGCTAGTTGGGTAACTGGTTTTGAGCTGATTATTTTAGCCAGTGCCAAATTTGGAGCTGCAAGCTCTATATGTTTCATTGCCCTAGTTTGCTTGGATTGTGATAATTTGTCATTTGTTGATTTTTGTACCCTTTGCATGTTTCTCAAAAATGCACGGGATCCCGTTTGTGATTTTGTCGTCAATTTTTTGTGATTTTGTCTAATCAAGTTGTCTTGTCCTATTGGTTTGCGTTTTGTAAGGTCGAATATGTCAAAAGGTGTACACGTTGGAGGTTCGTTATTATCAATTATGATTGGATTTAACTGGGAATTTGATTCCATCATTAATGGTTGGATCTCATACTGTGTTGTCTGATCGATGTTAATTTTATTTGGGCAGTCTTTTCCTTCAGTTTGTGTTTCTTGTGTTAGTACTTTGGGCAGATGTGTTATTTGTGACTGTTTTTTTCGCCTTGTTATATTTGAGACTGTTTCCATTAGGTTCTGCTTTTCGATGCCTTCGGCTCTTGCCATGTCCGCTAAACGGGATTGCCAGGTCCTAGACGTATCTGCCTCATATTTCATTCTTTCTTGTAAGCTAATTGTTAGGGATTCAAAGAGGGATTGTTTAGTCATGATCATCGCTAGTAGCGTTGCTTGGTCTTTTGTAGCATCGACCATTGCCTCCTGTATTTTCAAGAATGGGATCATTGCATTTGATAAGACTGCAATTAGAGTATTGAGCGGTCTGAGTGCATGCTTATCGATATAGATTCCTCAATCTCAGATTTAAGGTTTTTCACGTAACTATTTGCTTCGTTCTCACATGGTTTTACTGGTGTTGGTGCCAGTGTTTTACTGTCTTTGTAGTTATTTGGCGTAGAGGTATTTATTTGGTTCGTTAAACCTTTCCCGTTAAATACCTCTTGTTTTTTTTCTTGACAGTGCATTAGAGCATCTATTTCTGTTATATCCAGTGACAATCAAGCAATCCTGAGAGGGAGAGTCTGTGGATTATTATCACATAGAGAATGAGTGGGACGATATGTTGTCTGCCACTGTTGTTTTGCAATCGATGTTCTCTCTTTTAAGGATGGAGTGACGCATGAATCATTTGCTCTTGTTTTCTGTAAGGATTTGGACTCTGCTTCTCCTGGTTTTGGTGTCTCTTTGACATGAGCTATAAATGCATCTGATGGGTTTTGCTGATTTATAGTTTCAACTGATAAAGGGTAAACCAGATCTGTAGAGGTCCTGATTGGACAATGTGCTTCGGAGTTCACAATCTCATCTCTCTTAAGCGAGTTTTTTTGTGTTACCTCGCTAATGGTGTGTTTTTGGTCGTGTTTCAGTGCGATATTTGCATTAGTTTTAGTTGGTCTTAATTTTTCCTCTATATGCGTGTTATTTATTTGAGGTTTAGTACTTTTTTGAGCTCTGTCTTTTTCATTCATCGCTAATGTTTCTTCCAATTTCTCTTGGAGTCTAGTACGAGGTTTAACATTATCCATCTTGGTCAAGTTGAAATTAAGGTTAGTCAGACACTATACTTACACCAGAATTAGATAAACTTGGTATCTTACCTAGCTTTTCATCCGGCTTCCGCAGGGATTTCACTGCTGCGGTTTTGTGCCGATGTTCGGGAGACGTGTCTCCGGGTAGTCACGTGAACCTGCTCACGTGGGGAGATGGCAACCAATGAACACTGGTCCGCTCACTTCAACTGCTGTCTGCTGATGGATGATCAGCTGAGAGTCTTACGCGAATTGGAGCAGGTGAGTCTTTCACAGGAAGTATTGGTTAGTCTGAAAATAAAATAGAGCCTCCAACCACACAGCAATCGTTGGTGCGCCCTTATCTCCACGTGGGTTCCTATGAGTATGTTGCCATTTCATTAGAACCGGTGTATACGAGGGGTCCTTTTGATGTGGTCAAGCGTTAGCTCTCCACCTCTCCGGACCAACAAGGTGAACAGTGTATACTCTGCACATCAATTTGGGCGCCCCCTCGCCAAACAGCCGCACAACAGCCAGCGGGCTTGTCTCCACCGGGCTTAGCGCCGCAAGGGTGCTTCCACTCTGTTTAAAAGCGCGTGATCTGATCACGTGCTTGGTCACGTGCTGCAGGGAAGACACGCCTCCTCCAGGAAGCGGTACGGCAAGAGCTACGGCTCGCAATGCCGTGTGCAGCAACAAGGTAAAAAAGATAGCGCTTCACTACCAGTCACTTTTCCAAATGCACAGCAATACGCCGCTCGGGCGCTTCCACTCTGTTTAAAAGCGCGTGATCTGATCACATGCTTGGTCACGTGCTGCAGGGAAGACACGCCTCCTCCAGGAAGCGGTACGGCAAGAGCTACGGCTCGCAATGCCGTGTGCAGCAACAAGGTAAAAAAGATAGCGCTTCACTACCAGTCACTTTTCCAAATGCACAGCAATACGCTGCTCGGGTGCTTCCACTCTGTTTAAAAGCGCGTGATCAGATCACGTGCTTCGTCACGTGCTGCAGGGAAGACACGCCTCCTCCAGGAAGCGGTACGGCAAGAGCTACGGCTCGTAATGCCATGTGCAGCAACAAGGTAAAAAAGATAGCGCTTCACTACCAGTCACTTTTCCAAATGCACAGCAATACGCCGCTCGGGCGCTTCCACTCTGTTTAAAAGCGCGTGATCTGATCACGTGCTTGGTCACGTGCTGCAGGGAAGACACGCCTCCTCCAGGAAGCGGTACGGCAAGAGCTACGGCTCGCAATGCCGTGTGCAGCAACAAGGTAAAAAAGATAGCGCTTCACTACCAGTCACTTTTCCAAATGCACAGCAATACTGTGATCATTCATCATAGTGATATCACTGCCAAATCCTGCACAAGCCATCGATGGGGCAGGGGTCAGCATTTCATTTCATGCTCTCCAACATATCTTGGGGTCTCAAACACAGAGCATAGTCCTATCTGTCACAATTTCAAAATCTATTGTTGTAACCGAGTGGTGGGCTTTCAGGCATCCTTAAATGCTTTGCAGGTGAGGTAGAGTAATGAATCCAGAATACAGGTAACACTTTTATAAAATAATGTGAACTCCCATTAGTGGATTGAATTTACAAACAATCGCAGACATTCACAAATCTGCCATTGTGATCCTGTTTAATTGCCTGCATCCTTGCCTATGATTTCAGAAAGGGTACTTTGAAAACACCTGGTCAAGTCCAGTTCTAGCTAAAAGCTGCTTCTGAACGAGAGCTCCCAGCTGGTCTGAGCCATGCTCATCAGAGCAATGCTCTGCCCCTTGACTGTACTGTAACATCTCTGCTTTTCACTGACTGGTTTCCCTTACTTGAATCTCATAATAGCTAGGTATACTCATTTACACGTGCATGTTAAAACAGGCAAGTACTGTAAAAAAAATCCTGTGTAAAACAACTTCCTGCAGTACAACGGTGGACACACAAACTCGTTCTTTCTTGGAAAACAATCTCTGAGTATTCACCAAACTGGTAGAACACTTGCAAGGGGGTTCACGAAACTGGTATAACACTTGCAAGGGGGTTCACAAAAGTGCCGGAACACTTGCAAGGGGATTCACAAAACCTTGAGAGCACTTGCAAGGGGATTCACAAAACCTTGAGAGCACTTGCAAGGGGATTCACAAAACTGCTAGAACACTTGCAAGGGTATTCACAAAACTGCTAGAGCACTTGCAAGGAATTCACAAAACTGCTAGAACACTTGCAAGGGGGTTCACAAAACTGCTAAAGCACTTGCAAGGGGTTCACAAAACTGCTAGAGCACTTGCAAGGGGGTTCACAAAACTGGTATAACACTTGCAAGGGGGTTCACAAAACTGGTATAATACTTGCATTGCAAGGGGGTTCACAAAACTGCCGGAACACTTGCAAGGGGATTCACAAAACCTTGAGAGCACTTGCAAGGGGATTCACAAAACTGCTAGCACACTTGCAAGGGGATTCACAAAACTGCTAGAACACTTGCAAGGAATTCACAAAACTGCTAGAGCACTTGCAAGGGGGTTCACAAAACTGCTAGAGCACTTGCAAGGGGATTCACAAAACTGCTAGAACACTTGCAAGGAATTCACAAAACTGCTAGAGCACTTGCAAGGGGGTTCACAAAACTGGTATAACACTTGCAAGGGGGTTCACAAAACTGCTAGAACACTTGCAAGGGGGTTCACAAAACTGGTATAACACTTGCAAGGGATACACTAACACCTTATGAAGAGCAAGACGTTTGAGTTTAAGAATGAAGTTGTTTCCCCAAACATATTTCTTCCGCTGGAGTACATTGTTTTTTTCAGTAGGACAACTGTGCATTCAAGACACTGAAATGCAGTGTTGACTCTGATCCAAATCCAGGGATATTTGCCATACAATTGGACTTTATGCTGTTCCTTGGAGACAAGGAACACATCGTTTTCATTGGCAGGTTTTCCACATTAGTCTTAAAACCAGTGCAATACACATACCGGAATCCTGACAAACAGGATGCAAAAGAAGTCTGTACAACACATACAAGTTCATTCATTTTTGTTTCTATCCTTCATATTGAGCCGCACTTGCAAATTCGACAGTGGAGGATATGATAAAGGAATGTGTCTGCAAGCTCCCGGTAGAATTCCTTTAAAATAGTTTTAAAAATGCTCATAACTCAACGTACATGTATGGTGCCTGAGTCCGGAAACTGATGCAAGGCCACCATATCAGTCTGATAATTACCAGAATGATGCACACCAACCTAGTGGAGTGTGAGCCTTGCCTTCTATGGATTAGCATAGATATTTTACCACATTATCAGATGGAAAGACCCAAAGTTATTGATATGGGCATCTCTGAGCTCTGTTACCCCTTCAAATAGAGCAAAGAGTGTGTCGGGGAACTCCTAAAGCTGTGCTGAATGGAACAAAACAATGCACACATTGTGCCTGTAGGAATGCAAATAAGAGGTTGCAAATGTGACACTTATGCTTTCCCATAAGCTTTCTCCTGTGTCCTTAGCACCCAAGGCAGCAAATATACAAGAGGTTTTGGTTGACCCCTAATGTAGCTACGCACAAGAAACTGAGCAGGGCATTTCACAGTGACTAACGTATGGGAGTCACTTCTAGGTGTGACTGTGACCCTTCCTTCACCCTGACAACGTAAATGTCCGCTTTTTAAGTTGTGCAAGCCTATATTACGACACGTAGGGCATGATTTAGATGCATTTTGAAATGTCATCAAGTTCAAAGACTTTGTGATGCAAGTCTTCTGGATAATGGGCAGCCCCAAGTTTCTCCAATACATAGCACATTTCTTTTACAATTTCTTGTGTAAACAAATACATTCTATTCCAGAAAAAGTTACAAATGCATCGCAAATAAGTTTCAAATTAGCAAACAGTTTGCGCTTTCTGTTCAAGCATGAGGCAAGTAGGGCTGCCCGGTGAACTCAAGATCTCATCCACAATGTCTTTAATCAGTTCCCAATTATGTGAAACCTCCGATATTGCAGAGGGTGTCCGTCATTATGTGAAATAACAAGTTACTCTCTTACCTGGTAACGTTCTTTCGATGGGATGGTCCGACGACGTATTCCATATCTATGACAGTAATCACCACAGCTGTGCTGTGCTGCTTCTGAAATTCTTTCGGCATCTGTGTCCTGCGTCGATGACGTCGATACGCCGCCCTCGAGGACCTCCCTCAGACGGTCGACGTCACTGGATGTTATAAGTAGGACGCACAAAGCCCATAGCCTCAGTTGTAGTTTTTTCCCAGAACGTGTGGCACCAGTTTTCTGACCACACAAAGCCTTGCGGAAACGTAAGCTGCAATCACAAGAAATTATGTAGCGGGGAAGGCAGGGAGGGAGATATGCAGAATACGTCGTCGGACCATCCCATCGAAAGAACGTTACCAGGTAAGAGAGTAACTTGTTCTTTCGAGGGGATTAGGTCCTCCGACGTATTCCATATCTATGACAGACTCCCAAAGCAGTACCAATGCAAGGAGATGGGAAAAGAATTTAGAAAACAAATTTAGAATGCCCAATCAAATTGCGGAGTAAAGAACCGCCTTGCCAAAGGCCAGATCCTGCCCCCGGATGGAATCGAGGGAGTAGTGACGTACAAAAGTATGTACCGAAGCCCAGGTGGCTGCATCACAGATGTTACGAATAAAAACACCCCTCTGTAGGGCAGTAGAGGCAGCCATATCCCTGGTAGAATGGGCCCGTAAGCCGACCAGTGGGTCCTTACCCGCCAAGCGGTAACACTCAGATAGCCAAAATAATCCAGCAAGATAAAGTCTGTTTCATACCAGCTTGTCCCAAACGCTTTCCAGCGTAACCAATGAAGAGTTGATCGTCCACTCCGACCCGGGACATGCGTGAAATATAAAAGCTTAACACTCTCCTAGGATCAAGCCTATGGAGCCTCTACTCTTCCTTACCAGGATGTGGAGGAGGATAAAACGCCAGAACAACAACCTTCTGGCCTAAATGAAATTCCGACACCACCTTCGGAAGAAAGGAAGGACGAACTCTAAGGACAACCCTGTCCTTATGAAACACAGTGAAGGGTGGCTTAACTGAAAGTGCCTGTAACTCACTCACTCTGCGAGCGGAAGTGACCGCAACCAACAAAACACTTTTAAGAGTTAACAGTCTCAAAGGGCAAAGGGTGCAAAGGCTCAAACGGAGCACCCATCAGAAACTTGAGAACAAGGTTCAAATCCCAACCGGGCACCTGGAAAGGTGACGGAGGGAACAAATTAGTTAGCCCTTTCAGAAACTGAGAAATTAAAAGAATTTTAAAATAGGAACACTCTTCAAACGAGCGCTTAAATATGGACAGCGCCGTCAGGTAACCTTTAACGGTACCCACTTGCAGGCCCCTGTGGGCCAAAGAAAGAAAAAAAGACAGAACCATGGGAATGTCCCATGCAAAAGGATCCACATTCTTAACCCTGCACCAGTCGCAGAACTTACGGCAACGGTACAGGGATTTTGTTGCTGGCCGTCTGGCCGAAATCAACACCTCCATCACGTCTTCAGGGAGGTCCCAATCCTGATACCTTAACCTTTCAGAAGCCAAGCGTGAAGGTTGAAGGATCTGACCTCTGGATGGAGAATCTGATCCCCCATCCCGTGAGAGCAGATCGTCTCGGTAGGGAAGACGACGTGGAGGGCAGATGGACAAGTCGAGAAGGTCCGGGTACCACATCCTCCGGGCCCACGCCGGAGCAATGAGGATCATCCGGGAACCGAACCTCCGTAATCTCTGCAGTACTTGCGGGATGACGGGGACTGGAGGAAACGCATACAGCAGTGGGAATGACCACTCCACCATGAACGCGTCTCTTAAGGCTCCTTTGGGAGGAAATTCCTGCGAGCAGAACCTCTCGCACTTCCGGTTGGCACTGGAGGCGAAGAGATCCACTTGAGGGGTCCCCCAAAGGGCAAAGATCTCCAGGAGAATCTCCTGAGCCAACTCCCACTCGTGCGAGATCGCCCTCTGCCTGCTCAGAGCGTCCGCCGTCTCGTTTTTGTCTCCGGCCAGATGAACTGCCGAGATCGAAACTTGCTGCTGGATTGCATCGCCTCCCTGCACAGAGGAAGTGACCCTGCCCCCCCCTTTTTGTTGAGGTAGTGCATGGACACCGTGTTGTCCGTCAGGATCAGGACATTCTTTCCTCGCACAGGACGGCCCTCAGCTCCAACAGATTGATATGGAGTCCGGACTCCAATGGAGACCAACGACCGCTGACTGTCAACTTGTTGGCATGAGCTCCCCATCCCGTGAGGGATGCGTCCGTCACGATCGTCACCGCCGGCCACGGCAGCCAAAATGGAGCCCCCCTCATCAGATTGCCATCGTCGGCCCACCACAGAAGGTCCTGGGCAACCGAGGACGGCACCTGAAGAGGGTCCGACATCCTGCCGGAGGACTGAGACCACTGGAGCTTGAGTGCCCATTGCAAAGATCTCATCCGCAACCTGGCCTCCGTCACCAGAAGAATGCAGGCTGCCAAGAGGCCGAGCAGTCTCAAAAACTCGAACGCTGGGAGACTCTGGGCAAGTTGAAACTTGTGCACCATCTGCTGAATGTGATAGACCCTCACCTGGGGAGGCAAACACTGCCCCAGGGACGTGTTGAGCACTGCTCCGATGTACTGGAGCCTCTGAGTTGGTGTCAAATGGGACTTCTTTAAGTTGAGGGGGAAGCCCAGCTTGTGGAGGGAGTGGCAGGTGACGGACAGATGATCCAGGACTTGCTCGGGAGAGCACGCCTTGGTCAACCAATCGTCCATGTAGGGGTAGACATGAATCCCCCCTTTCCTGAGATGCGCTGCCACTACTACCATGAGCTTGGTGAAGACCCTCGGGCGGAGGTCAATCCGAACGGCAGGACCCGTAACTGAAAGTGCAAGTCTCCAACCGCGAACCTCAGGTACTTCTTGTGCTTGGGATGGATCGGCACATGTAAGTAAACGTCCTTGAGGTCGAGAGACACCAACCAGTCCTGAAGTTGAAGGGCCTGGAGGACTTGAGAGTAACCATCTTGAACTTGTCCTTCCGATTAGTTTGTTCAAACCGCGCAAGTCCATGATGGGTCTCAATCCCCTGTTTTTCTTGGAAATCAAAAAATAAGGGGAATACCATCCCTTATTCCTCTCCGCTACAGGCACCAGTTCTATGGTGCCTTTCTCCAGCAGGGATTGAATTTCCTGCGCAAGGAGCGGATCCGGACTCTTCAAAGAGAGATTCCCCGGTGGATTGTCTTGAGGCCTCTGCCGGAAAGGAAGACAGTAGCCGTGGGTTATGATCTCCAGAACTCACACATCTGAAGTAATGGCGCGCCACTCTTCAAGATGCTGCGCCAGCCTTCCCCCAACCGGCGAACCATGGGACATGGCCTCATGACTGAGCTGAAGCGGCTGCGGCGTTGCCTGAGGGCAAAGAGGCAACAGCCCGAGCGGCCTTGGCACCCCGAGTACCTTGTTTTCCACATCTGGCACTCTTACAGTGGCCCCTTTGACTGGCAGCTCCTCTCGCTTTACCAAAGGATGAGTAATAACGAAAGGAACATCCCCTCCATTGCTGTCCCATAGGACAAAAAGGCAGAGGTTGTCGAACTGCAGCGCCCAACGACTTCGCTGCAGCTTTTGAGGTCTGCAACCTTTCAAGGCTCTCATCAGCCATGCCGCCAAAAAGATGTTCCCCGTCAAAGGGCATGTTGAGGAGCCGGGCCTGCACATCAGGAGCAAACCCCGATTTCCGCACCCACGCAATCCTGTGTATCACGGTGCTCGCCGCCATAGACCGGCTGACGCAATCTGCCATTTCCAAACCCGACTGAACGGCCTCACACATGGCATCCTTGCCATCCTGAACCATGGCAAGAAAATCATCCCGTTCGTCCCCTTCGGGAATATGTTCAGCCGCTAAGGAAACAGTTCCACAGAGTGTGCATGAAACGTGACAAGGCACATACAGAGTTGGCTGCCCGAAGCGCCATACCCCCTGAAGAAAACACTTTCTTTGCCCAGCCATCAAAATGCTTGTCGTCCCTATCAGGAGGGATGGTAGGATACGACGCCTGCTTTGTCGGGGCCGTAGCCGCCTGCACCACCAAACTCTCCGGAGTGGGGTGCTTGGACAAGTAGCAGGGTTCGCTACTGGCTGGGCGGTATTTTCACAGCAAAGACTTGCCCACTGCCGGGAGACTCTCCGGAGCAGTCCAAGCCGCCGCCACCCTCCTCTGTAGAGCCATATGAAATGGCAGTACCGGGTCCGTTGATGGACCAAGGTCGAGGATATCCGTAAGGTCATCCTGAAGAAACTCCCCCGGGGGAGCAGACCATCCCAAGTACTCGGTGACCCTCGATATAAGGCGCCAGTATGAGGAGTCGGCATGAGTGCCAGGCTCAGGCCTACAAAACTCCACCTCCGGAGAGGTATCAGCCCACTAGCATCGTGCAGGGACTGCCTCAGGTCCTCAAATTGGCTATGGCCCGAGAGAATCTCGTCTGGCACCGTATTAGGAACCATGCCATCATCAGAGCCCTCATACACCTCTGAAATAAACTCCAGATGGCGGTAAGAAGGCACAGAATGTGAACCAAAGCCACGCTTGGAGTTCCAGAAGGTCGATATGGAGTGTTTCTCCTCCTCCATCCACAAGTCCCATAGCATGAATGCTTCCTGTATGAATGCCCCATCCGACTAGAAAGGCATCTGTTGTGATCGTGACTTGGTGAGGGGGTAGGCCCAACAGAGCACCTTGAACAAAGTGAGAGTGGACCTACCACCATTACAGTGGGTTCTCGAAGCGCTGTGTCAGTGAAATCTTGTCCTCCACAGGAGCCTGACACGTACTGCCAGTTGCATCTAGGAACTCTTGTAGCGGTTACATACGTAGCTTGCAGTGTTGGAGTATGGGGATGCACAATGACATCATCCTCAGTAGGGATTTCAGGACGGGGACAGATGCGGTTGGCAAGCAGGAGAGCTGTTGTACCTTGTCAAGAAGGGTTTGGACTCTCCCCTCTGATGGGGTTGCCCTGCAGAATTGTGTGTCTATGCATCCACTCAAGTAGAGAGGCCTGCTGAGATGGAGTCAGACAGGATTTTGGATAGTTTCCCCGAGAGCCTGTAGGCATTGAATAGTGAGAGCGTGTGCTCGGTTGCCCTGTCAAATGATGTTGCTTATATTAGCTTTTTGTCCAGATAGGTATAGACGTGTGCGCCCGCTCGGTGCAGATGGGCCACCATAGGATCCAGGCACTTGGTGAAGACCCTCTGGGCTGATCGGAGCTCGAACGGTAGGGCTTTGAATTGGTAGTGACATCCCGCAACCATAAAGCATAGGTAGCGGCGGTGTTTCCGGTGGATGGGATGTGGAAATAAGCATCCTCTAGGCCTAGTGATGCCAGAAAATCCCCCTCTTGCAACTGAGGCAGTACCTACTGTAGCGTTACCATTCTGAAAGTGAAGGGCTTGTAAAAACTTATTTAGCACTCAGAAGTCTAGTATGGGCCTCCAACCCGATGACTTTCCTTACAAGGAAATACCCTGAGTAGACTCCTTGTCCCTGTTGTTTGCTTTGCAATTTATCAATGGCACCCTTGGATAAAACGGCGTGGACCTGCTGCTGTAGCAGATGGATTTGTTTCTCTGTGTTTTGTAGCGGAGGGATGGTGGGATGTTTGACGAACTCCGGCGTGTGGCCCTGCTGGAGAAGGGATAGCACTCACCGGTCGGTGGACAAACTGAGGCAGCCCCGCCCCACTGGTGTGCAAAAGTAGGGTGGCTGGACCCGAGGCGTGCCAGGTTTGTTGTGCCAACTGGACCTTGGCATGTGAAGAGCCTCGCTGTGTTGATTACCCATGGAGACTTGTTCCTATAGGCATCTGATGTTGCATAGGAAGGGAATTTGTAGAATGATGGGGACTGGTAAGAAGGTCGATAATTCTGTGTAGTTTTTTGAGAAATGGTACTTTCCAGAGTGAAAGAACTGGCACTTTTACTGTAATGTGCCCAGAGAGTATGCAGTATCGGTCTTAATGGCTTGCATTATCTAGTCAACCTTCTTGCCAAAGAAAACTTCAGGCATGAAGTTGGTAGCCTTGAGCCAAACCTGAGCCAAACTTGTCTGCACAGTACTGCGCCATATCCCCTACTGTCGGAATCCAGTGTGTGCAATGTCCACTGAAACTGATATTGCATGACCGAAGAAGGGCGAAGGCCTCCCGTTTCTTGTCATCCGAGAGGAACTCTAGGATGGGGCCCATCTTGAACCAAAGCTCTCAGTCATATCTAGAAAGAATAGCCATGGCATGGCATGGCCACTTTGGTGTTTGTGGCGGGTGTCATAATCAGCCTCTTCCCAAAAGCGCTGAGCCATTTCCTTCTTTGTCCGGAAGGACTGAACATAAAGAAGAGGGTTTGCACGCCGCTGGTGACACCACAAAGTTTAGTGTTTGTGGTGACCTAAGGTATAGGGGCCAAGGCCGGCACCTTATTTTTCATATATCTCTCCTTCTTGGGAGGAAGGGTTGGTCATTGTCAATAAGAAGTCTTCTCAGTGCTGTTAAGTAGGGGTATGACTACCACCAATTTATTGTTGTTCCCACCGCTGGTACAGCAAGCTGCTTTTTTTCTGTTCATCTGGGGTTAGCCTAAACATTGTTGTCATTCTACCCACAAAGGTGTGGAAAGAGCTCATGTCATCCAGCGGAAAGTCTCGTAGGGGAACCTCGTCTGGTTCACCGTCTGTGTAACATTAAATCAATCTGCACCTGTGTGTGTAAATTCATCTGTGCCCGTGTGTGGAGGCTTGATCATCAGAGACTTCATTATCATCTGACTGTCGGTGAGTTGCGCCAGCACAGGGAGACAGTTTTCCCTCAGGGGATAAGGGAAAGACCTGTAAGCCACTTGCACCAGGATGTAGAAGATGAGATGTAGAACAGTCGGGAACCTGTGTTGCAGCTCTGACTACAGCGATTTCAGAGTGTCCAGAATGTATGAAGAGACAGCTCTAGTTAGCACAAGTGAGCAGAAGGGGCTACTGTTACATTGAAGAATCCTTCAGGCAGCACAGATAAGGCATTACATGTTAATTTAATTAAATCAATTAGGCACATAAGACAGGATTAGTACAGGAGCAAGGAGGAAGCCCACTAGCTCCCATCACCCCGGCTACCTGGTTTCAACTGCCTAAGGTGGAATACTCACACAAGATAACATTCCAACTCATCAAATATTCCACACATGACATCACTCAGTCACTTTTACAATATATAGGGGGTAAGGGGCCCTCTTTTTTATATGGGGGTATAAGACAGTATATATAACACAAGGACATAGGCTATCCCACCTGTCTGGCACTTGCCGGTAGTGTTTTACAACACAAATTGACCGATCATTGCATTTGATCTGTACATAAATTAGAGAGCACCAAATTTACATTTACACATTTTATTATCTAGTATGTCATAAAAAAGCCTAATGAGGCCATTGTACATGCATGACCATTTTCAACCCCATATATTATGGGTGTTTGTACAAATGATATCATATTAAGTATTCATATAATAACAATTTGCAATGGATTCTTATTGCACAGTGGAGGTTAGTACAAGTCGAGACTTAAAATGTGGTTGTTATAACCAATACAGATTGACAGATTGACTAGACAGATGTTTTGGTTATAACAACCACATTCTAATTCACGACCAGGACTGGCTCCAGGAGCCTTTTTGCAGTGGTTTTAAGGCCCTCAGGGTTCTGGTGGGAGCCTGATTGTGGCACAACTTGTGCCTTCTCACAGTGGTCATGACAATAAACCTGGGTGGAGACACGTGAGCAGGAGCTACCTTAGGTGGAGAAATGCTCCATATGGGACTGGAGGGGGATCACCTCCACCACTGTTCATTGTCGTTAGAAAAGACTGCCATTGAGTCTTCTAGGTCTGCACTGGGCTGAAGGATATTCCAGTTGATGACTGCACCTTGTCTGCGGTGATCCCAAGAGCCAGTGGAAGGTAGCGGGCAGGTCATGGTAGTGCAGCCAAAGTGGACGGCTGAGCCAACGGTGCAGTAGTGCTAGATTTAAATTAGGTTGCTGAAGGTGTAGCAGTGGATTGCCCATGAATGGTCAACGTCTGCTTCGAGGTTGACAGGGGTTTCGACTCTTGTCGTGATCGCTGACTAGGAATTTGAGGTAGATGGGGTCGTGGTCCCAGCTCTTGTCGCAGTTGTCGACTGTGTTGTGGTCGCTGGATTTCTGTGCACGGCCTGGGACGCCGACGTGTCTTTAGTTTTTGCTGACTAGGGTGATGGTCTCTTCTGAGTTGTTGTGGATGACTATTTCTATGATTTTTGGAAGGTCACCGATGGAGAAGATATCTTCCTCTGTAAAGATCCATATGGAGGAGTCGTATGAGCCTTTTTCCTGCTTCCCGACACCTCCTTCTCTGACCTGGACCTCTTCATAGAGGTGGTACGCTGCGTTGCTCTGCCTTGCCCGAATGAGACAGGACTACGAACTGAGGCCGAGTCAGAGGCCCCCCCCTGGTATCAAGCAATGCTATCAACAGTCAGTGGTGGTCTCACAGTGTTTTATTCTAGAACGACTGGCAGATGTCATACTCCTGTTTGACATTCGTCAGGTGCAAGCATTCTTCTGCTCGCAGCGGGCGCAGGCCTTAAAGAGACTCTTCTGTTTGGATTCAGCCATGGTTTAAGTCTCAACACTGGAGGAGACTCGGAACAAGAATCGGCTTACAGAAAAAACGGTGATCAACTAGAGAAAGACCCCAGGAATCGCTGGAGCACAGGATCATCAAACTGTGGTTGAAATGAAAAACCTTTTGTTAAAGCCTATGAAAAACATTGAATATTCAAGAGAAATTTGTATGAGGACTCCCAACACAAAACATGTGGTAACCAATCGGACGATGGCTGCCAGGGGTGGAGCTAAGGGGGCTTTCCTAATTGGACAGGGGCAGTAGGACCAAAAATGACTAATAGAGAACTAAAGAGACAGAAGTTTTCAGTTTAAAAAGAAACTGCTCTACATTACTGAGAATTCCCAGTATGACGACAGGGAATATTCACAGCATGTGAATCGATGAAAGATCCAATGCTGGAGATGTTCGCCTGCCATCTTGCTCTCACAATATTACATAGTAGAATACAAGTGGCAAAGAGCACTCAGGAGGCTATGGAAATCAGTCAGAATCAACAGAAAAAGAGAAGACTTCCCAGATAGCTACGACGTTTATAGTACATTTATGTGTTTTGACCACTCTTCAACTAGAATAATGTCATCTGTTCATTAACAGTTTATGTTAGTAGATATTACCAGGTTATCTCGGAATAGAACGAACAAACCTATGTCGCGGCATGCTCTGGGTCGGACATGGTGGTGGCAGGTGGGTTAAATATCACTTTTATAAATACATTGTTCCCTAATGAAGTAGTTCGCCTACCTGCCCACAGGCATTTTAATCTCTGCACAATTGTACATTTGATTTTGATGAATTTTGCTGCTGCCTATGTGCCTCTGTCCTACTGTGACATTATCTCAGATCGAGGCTTCGATGGGACAACTCAAAGTCCTTGCTAGATTAGCTATGTTCACACAGCACATAAGGGTGCAGAGATCTGGTTTTGCTGACCGCAGCCCTCACAATAAATGCTCCCCATGAACTAGAGTGGTCACTCAGAAAGCACAGTAGGATGAGCCGCAGCAACTCACTTGCTCTCACAGATGTGCAGGCAAAGACATTGAACATGTCTGCATTGGTACATCGTGTTCTAGCCATTTCGCAGAGCATTGTGGAACTTACATTAGTGGGACATCTTAGGAACAAGCACACATTCCCAGAGCACAAGACTCACTTTTGCAGGGTGGCAGATTTGGAGGTTGATCCCTGGGTATGGACAGAAATTAGAGTTCAAGTAGTGCATATATTAGCCATGTACTTGCGGTGTACTAGGCTGCTTGATAGAAACGTGGTGATGCCTCAGCTGGATATTTAGTTGAAATAGAATGTGACGGGGGGAATTTGTATCTAGTGAGAATGCCAAACCAACCAACCATCAACACTCATGAAAATTGCTTGGTGGCTTTCAAAACTCCGAACAATAGTGACAATCCTATCCTGATCCATGGGTGATCAAAACGCTAGGATGGTTGGTGAATAATTCTGGTCTTATACTTAGGCGGTATGCACCTCAGGTTGGCTATTAAATTGTTATCAGGGCACACATTGGTAAATCTTGACATTGTATATTGTATAGCAAATTAGAATTATTTTCTTCATATACCTTACTAGCACTGCAATGACATCTTTAATTATTAAATAGTTTAGTTTTATTGGAAGCAAGACACAAGTGATCTGATCTTCAAACAACAAAGCCTGTGAATACCATGATTATCTAAAAACATAAGCAGACTAAACACTCCGTGTGAAGGGGACAAAAATACTCAACTGCCTGAATGTCATGTAGACAGGGCCTTTTTAAGTGGACCGACGTGATTACAAGTTAAGCTCTAGAGACAATATGTCGACACTACATAATACTACGGCTACACAACTAGTTCAAGAGGACTGAGTATTTAAGTGCAAAGAAAATATCCTAGGTATTGAAAATTTACAATGGCCAGCGGTGGAATTGGGTATTTTATGGCACTCTCGTCAATTATGAAACATCTGTCCTTTCTCCTCATCAGCATATCCATGCCAAACTACTGCGGTCATATACATCAATAAAATGGCAGAGATTGCAGCCAGATGCAAGGGCCAACATTTTATATTCAGTGGTGAATTTAATCTCCAATGTGACATTCATCTAGACAGAAGTGGTGGATCAATGGGCAACGACAAACGGGATCACTAGACTCTGGTAAGAAAACAGGAATGACTTGCGTTAAATTGATCTCTGTACCCTATAGAACCCCAAAGCAAAGAACTACACACTTTAATGGCCAGGGTACTTTCTGAACAACAGATTAACTTATTAGTCAACAATCCCTCACATACCACATTAAAGGGGCTGAAATTGTCAACATACATTTTGCAGACAACACTCTGATAAACCTCCAAGAGCAGTAACACTCTTAGGAGCCAAGACATAATCTAACCCGTTGCACTCTTCATCCCTAAAGGACAGAAAAGCAGTAAAAGCCAAACTAGCTCCATTTTGGACCAAAGAGCCAGTGGGAACATAGCGAGAAATGCATTAAGCTGCTAACCTACAGGATACAGAGAGCAGATGTTAAGAAGAAGAAGAAAAATAAATCAACCCTGATGGTGGATTTTGGGTGTCTTGGTAAACAGGAAACACTGAAGCCTCGACAAACCCAATCAAAATTCTACGACTAAAATAAGACGCACAGAGCACTCCAATAATTCCAGTCAGAAAGAGAGGCAATTACTTATTAAGTCTTTAAAATAGACACTAAGCAATAAAACCTTCAGTTAAGTATGATAACAAAACTACTATTAAACACATTCATACATCCACAAATGGGGGTTCTAAGTAGAACCCCTACACTTCATGTTCAAGACAGTTCTTCAACAGTGAGCATGAGCAAGACTAGTAATACCTGTATGGAGTAAAGTGAGTGACGAGGAAGTAAAACTGTAGACTCAAAACTAGTATGCACAAGTAATCAAATTAGACAAACACTGCAAAACACGCTTAGGAGCAATCCTCGAATTAGATCCCTAACTTAGTAAATCCAGCCCTGCGATGTAATGGGGCTTAGTGCCAGAGAGTCGCCAGTTCCACAATATCTACAGTTCAGGTAGGTTAACTATTGGAATGAGCAATGATAATGGTTTAAATTGTGCTCCAAAAGAGGGGATCCTTGACTAGACCACCACTTATCTGTGTCTGGCAAGGGAAACATAGGGCCCTGACCTTATGTCCATGTAACTCAATTGAGGATAGGGGGACTATGAATCAGGTATTTTACCTTAACCCCCCCTTTACTCTGGTTTTCCCAGTGACCACTTCAGAGGTTACAGAATCGATTAGGGCCGTGCAATCTGAGCTTGGTGCGGTCAAGGGAGGCCCAGGGGTTGCGAGTGCAGAGGTTGTTTTCAGACATAGGATTTAGTTTTGATCAGTCGCGATACCTGTATTACGGCTCCAGCTGATCACCCTTGCAATGAAAGGAAGAAGACTTATGCGTAACAGGCGACCTCGGTAGACTTCCAAGGAGTAAAGCAGACAGGATGCAATATGAGCCACCGTGGTCAGGCGGCTACAGGCAATCTTCGATTGGCGAACAAAGGAGCAAGCCCTGCATGGCTTTGATTGGGACTGGAAGGCTGAACATGCAGGAGCAGGCGTCTTGTAGCACAAGTTGAGGATTCTCCAAGTTCCAAGAATGCACTTGGAACAGCGAAAACTGCAGCAAGGTAGCCCAGGAGAGAGCTTGTCAGTCCACCCGAGGTGGTCCATGGACACTTCGAAGGCTCAGCAGGCACAGATCCTCGAGCAGGGGTTGAGACTGGTCGTTCCCACCTATCAAAGCACAAACCAGTATCTTCTTGAGAGCAGGACTTGGCGGGAGGCAATGCTGGCCAGCTTTAACAGTTGTCCTTGAGCCTTCAGCGGGCTGAACTTCTTCATAGGGGTCTTGGCTCCAACGATGATCTGTTAAATGTCTTCACGAGTCCCCTTTTATCAAGGATTTGGAGAGGAGTCGCCACAAGGTAAGCCAAAGGTAAGGATCTGCACCATTTAAACTAGCAGAGTATGTCCAATCATGGACAGCTAGTGGCCAAACATTCTGCTCAGCAACCGACACTGGGATGTGCACTGGGACCATATAGTTCCAGGCCCCACAGACACAGGCCACTTTGCCCAGGAAAGAGCGTTTCATATATGGCAATTCTGAACCGAGAGGGCAGGAAGAAGGTCAAAGGACAGCATGGCCAAAGGACAGGGGAACATTTTGTTGGCAAGACCATTTTAGAGAATATGGTACTCTTAATGACGACATGCCTTAAAATGCAAAAGTGGACGTGAAAAAAGTCAAAAAAACTGAAAAATATCCGGTGTCACCAGCCCATACTGGGCACATTGTATTTGTAACCACAAAGTTGCAAAAGGAAAAATTATAATGATACAAAATATCCTAACTGCATATAATTTTAAAGCAGTGGTATCCAAAAGTTTTTATGCCGAGCCCCCATTGAGTAAAAATATTGCTGCTGCCCCCCAGATTTGCTACTAAAAATGTGTCACTGTACTCCTTTTTTGAAGTGCCTCGCTCCCCCAGGGGACAGTTTGAAGACCACTGAAAAGTGAGGTGTGCAGCTTTAAAAATATAAGAAATACATTAAGGGAGGCAGTCTCCCAATACTGCTCAGCAATGATAGTCTTATGGGCTGATACATACAAATGAGCACAAAGCAAGAGAATTAAAGAATAAGGTATTACTTAGCTAAAAGAAAAAGGTCAGGCCAGCAGTCAAAACAAAGCCCAAAGAAAGGGTGTCCCATAGAAATCTACGAAAGGAAAGCAGCACACACATTCTTTTCTCACAGTAGGCCTGGTGTTGTGGCTGCCAATATGGAATCGGTTACAAACTGGTGATGTATAGTCATAAAACACTAATAGAGGTGGCTACCTGCATCTCCCCCGTCATAGAGACGAACACGAGTCCTTCTGTTCAATGTAAGGTGTTAAAGAGGATTGTCTGCAGCCCTCTGGGGAGAGGTAGAAGAAGCCCTATTCGATGGCAATGCCACATACTCCTTCTGAAATACCTTGTCAAGTAGTGATGTTTAATCGATATTAATAAACAGAATCAAAAGGTCATTCTAGCCTGCAAAATGTCTGACAAATAAGGTATACTCTGCCATGCTTTAAAATCGCCCACAAGAACTATCTTATCTCCCCAGGAGGGAGCCACAGATTTATACCATCAGCCTTGCCCCACAATAACCCACCCACCACCTCGTATGGATTTTACTCCTATGCATGGTCTATTTGGCTATTGCTGCCTCCCATTTACTATCCCTAGCTCTATCTCTCCTCCCCCCACAACAAAACCAAAGACATTCCTACATTTACCAGGACTTTACGAAGAACCCGGAAACAGGCAGCTCCTGCCATCAATATGCCTTCATTCACAGGGTCCCATCTCTGATAAAAACAAAAGCTGACCTGTTCTACTTAACAGGAGCAAAACCAGTATGGTGATTTTATTTATCCCACACTAAAATAATCCAAGGGATCCAGACATAAGTACTATTTATTAAACTACCTGAAAAAGTATACCAGGTGGTCTAATAAATACACAGAACATTATATTCACAAACAATTCTACCTAAGCTATTCTAGAGAAGAATTGCTAGCAATTCTACAGAATAGGAAGATACAAAATGCATTGTTCATGTTCAATATTAATATCAGGAACTTACAAGACAATCTAGCCATACTGGGAGACTTGGGGGGCACGTGTATGTGCTACTGTGGAGCTCAGAGCAAAACTTACATTAGGCTATAGTTAATCAACTGCATTTGAGCTCAGGCACTTGAGTTGCTTATCATTACTTAACAGCGGCTCAGCTTCATAGGAAGGTGGAATAATCACGTGCAAGCAGAAGCAGAAGTTCACAAACTAACATGTCAAGGTAGCCTTACCAGGTGTAAATGTACAGCCACCATCTTAATTTCAGTGCTGTCAAAGGCACACGGATGAGGTCAGTTTTCCACCACATCTTCCATTCAACAACATGCAACACTTCTACTCATCAGCCCATATATATTAACTAGCAAACTGGCCGCAATGCAGCAGATGGGGTTCACAGATTGTGTGATGTCCACATGGCTCATGTCTAGATCAGCAATGTCATGTGCCTTTGGGCCATTTTCAGATTTCCGGACTCTTAACAATACAAACCAGACATTAAAGAAAAGCTAATGCTGGTAGAAGAAGGTTACAAATACAAAGGAGGTCACACAAAACTGTGCATACATTCATTAACCGATGTAGGGCCCGATTCACAGAAGCATTTTATAACGGTGCATTCCCATTACAAACCACTATGTGAATCAGGCGCTTAGAGTCTATCTACATAGTCAGAGTATCAAAGAAACCAATTTTTAAAGCAAACTGTTGGTACTTGTGCAAATGCCGTGAAAAATAAACTTACTTTAAAAGACTGCGGTGCAAAGCCTGACGGGTTCCACAGAACTCCAATCACTTCTCCGCCGTACTTATCATAGAAAAACAAGGCAAGCTCCTTGAAGGCAGCCTGCAATAGATAAAGTGGTAAGAAATCAGTAGGAAATCAAGTTCATAATCTGAACTGACAACTTTAAATTTAGCAGAGCTAACATGTCTGATGGATGCTCTTTTTTTCTAGACATTCTCCATCAAGCAAGTAAATAGTGGACAAGAACAGAGTAACCCTTAAAGGAGCACTAGGGTGCAGGAACCACTCAATGAGGTTTCACTGGAAGGGAGGTGCTGCATGCATGAAGGCACTGTCCAAGTGACAAGTGGCAGTCCTGCCTAGTCTCCATGTACCTAAAAACATGACCAAACTGGTTAAATTTAGGCAAAGACATAACTGGCCACATCAGCTTCTGCTGACAGACTACACCAACAATAAAAATCACTCCCCAGACCAGCAAATGCGGCAGTCTCCTCCAGAAGTGCAAGCCTGACTTTTCGTCCCTTTAAATAAGATGTTTCCACTAGAAAAGGAGTCTTCGCTAATGTGATGGTGTGAAATTCATCCCCTGGACATGGTCTGCTTGGTGATCGCAATGAGGCTCATTCTTTAAATTCGTAATTTGAAGACAGGGAGCTGTTACGTTTGCAATGCAACGTAAACTGCTCCCCAGTGCCAAATGTTCGTCATTTGCACAGGAGAGGGAAAAAGCGCAGGGCAGGAGGCGGCTGTTATAAGAGGCGTCACGAGATTGCTGGTTACCTTTTCTTCACCCTTCACCCTTCACCCTTCAAGGAGGAAAGAAAGAGTAAGGGAAGAGAACAAAGACCCCAGGACCGGACCCCTTCCCAACCAAGGAATGGTGCAGGACTAGAGAGGAACCCAGGCAGGGACCTACCAAACCCCAAAGACCAAGTACCAGACTGGAACCCAAAAGGGCAAGGAACAAGGCAGGGCAGGGCACAAGGAACAAGGCAAAGGATAGGGAGCACTGGGCTAAGCACGGGGAAGAAACAGGAACAGGACTGTAGCAGAACAGAGACTCAGGCAAAGTAGGGCTCCTGGAGCGTATTCACGGAACAAACCGCGTTCAGACGCGTTGTTTCCGGGTCTGCGAAGGCTATTTATAGCCTGGGACCAAAGCGAGGCTTGGAACGCAAGCCGCTGTCACTGCGCATGTGTGAAACGTTGGATACTGACGTTCCGCGCATGCGCAGGACATTCAAGATGGCCGCGCCCAGGGAGCCGTGAGCCCGGACCGCGGTACGCCATATAGAAAGGCCCCAACGCGGAAACAATCTCCAGGAGGGAGACCGCCGCAGCTGAGGACCCCGACCCCCAGAACAGGTGAGTGGCGCGCGCTGCGTGACACCGGCATACACATGTGAATGCCGCCTGTTGCCCTACACGTTTGTACTCCGTGTGCAAAGTAAGTAAACGCTTCCTGGCATACCATGTCGGGCAGATGTCAATTGTGAGCATTGCTTACCATGCACGCATGCACGCATGGTAAGCAATGTTCCCAATTGCAATGAAACCCTGCCTGGCATACGAACATGTCGGGTAGGGTTTAATTGTAAACGCTGCCTACCATGCGAGCATTGCAGGCAGCATGTACAATGGATCCCTATGCGGAGCAACTGCTTTATGCTACTGCATAAAGCTGGTGGCCCCCTAAGGGATCGCCGCCAGCTTTTGCTCCAGCATGAAAATCCATGCCAGCGCAAATGCTGGAGCATTTGTATGGCGAAGGGGGAGAGAGGCGGCAGAAAGGCAAGTTGCGTTCCGCCTCTCCTCTCTGCCATATAAATGATTGAATGTGTGTCGTGATTGAAAGACTTTTACGCCTTTCAATCACCTTATGCCACTGACCAACATGAGCCCCAATAATATCAAGTACATGGAAAGCCAGAGGAGCTCCCCATCAGGTCCGAACTCTTAGGAAAGTGAAATGTAAAACAGGTGTCCCTATAGGGTCTCATCAATTAAACCGATGGGGGGGAGGCAGGTTTGCCACCTCTGCATAGGTTCCATGATTAGACCATATTGCCACATGAGTGATGAACAGATGGCTCAGATTGTGTTGATCTCTTTTCCTTGGCAGCGGGTAGCAAAGCCATCAAAATATGCCATTATCACCAGTTTATAGACACAAGAAACAAATGTACGCTGGCCTCTATTTAAAAGGAGATGAAATGCTCCACCAAACCTTTTTGTTCAGACAATACATTACTTTGGGACCTGCCTCGAGTTGCCTTTGATGTCAGAAAGGAAATCCAGTGGTGCCAAAGGAATCCCTGGAGCTTCAAAAGAGTGCTGTTGCTGCCTCCTTTCATGCCACAGAAAAGAATCCATCGATCACCGAGGATTTCTGTTGGGAATAGAGGCGTCCACCATTGCAATGACGTAATGCAGCTTAAAGGTCATTTTTTAAACTGCACCCCTTTAGTACAAATAACATACTTTATATAGCACTTCATGAAGGGTTTTCTAAGCGCTCCAACATGTGGTGGTGTTACCAGTTTTTTCAGGGACCCCAATTTATTGACCTCATAGGGTTTGGGGGCTAAGGTTGGCAACACTATATGAATAGTCTATGAAGCATGAGGAGGCTGCACTTGGGATAACAGAAAAGACCACCAATAAAAATTCTTACTTACACGTTTGAAAAGGGCAATAAAGCTTTGCATATTCCTGCAAGCCATAATCACAAGTAGTTACCATTTGCATGAATCATCTGCATGCCTGTTACAAGTAGAGTAAAAATGTAAAGATATAATCGAAACAGCGAAGGGTGCAGAGTCTGATGCTCAATGACCAGTGGTAGAACCTCTGGCTTTTGCATGGGGGGTTTCGGGCTGCTTTATCTGCCGAGCTCGCTGGAGAGGCTACTGTGACCAAGGGTGATGTCCTGCAGTTCTAATCACCCAAGGACAGCTAGGGGAGGGCTGGATGGCGATTCTGCACTCCCTGTGGACTCAGCAGGACCTCCTGCTGAAGAAGGAGGCACTACGACTGGATCATGATACTTAGATCTGAGAATCAGACAATTGCACCACATAGAAGACATCAACAACATTCTGCAGTTGTTACTTGTTTGCAATTTCTGTGCCCGTTTTGGAAGTAGTGGAGGCAATGCCTCTCGAAGAACAAAATGACTTCCATTCATTAATGTAATGTACTTTCTGATGAATTAGTCCTTCTGCTTACAGATTCCTCATCTTGGAAATATCCTCTCGGAATAATAATGGCTACAGAGGTTTCTTCAGCCAGCACGCGTGCTCCCTTCGGCCCATGGCAGCTCCACTTTGTGTTGTTGGCGCCCAAGACTAAATGTGACATCCAGGGTGGTATATATGGGTCCGGCTCCACTTCATGACCAGTTCTGCCCAGTTTACCCCACACTCATTAGCTAAGGGACCGCAGAACTGCAAGAGGTTCCAAGTTACCCACAAAGAGGGTTAGCCTGGAAGGGTGATGAGAAATCTGTTGGAACAGCTAATCCATTGGTAAGAGCTGTTTTGAAGGGGACACTTGTTCCCATAACGTATTCCTTGCTCCCACTGCTTCCATGTTCTAGGAATACTCCCAAAGCAGTATAGAACCGTCACCAGGAAGCTTTCGAACACCACTCGGCGCAGGCTGACGGATAGCACAATAGGCGGCAGTGGTCCCCACAACAGAGCTAACAAGTGTGCTTTCACTGGCCAAAGAGGTGCAGTGCCTCTGCCAACCAAAGAAGCGTGATTGGTCCTGCCTCCACCACTGGCAATAGGACAGAAGTCACCATCAAAGGAGACTTGGTAAGAATATCGAGCATTTCCAGCTTGAATCCCTCCAAAAGCTCCAGATTAGATGAGCTTGTGGGGAATGGTGTCTGAACCAACTTTGGTGGTGATTCAGGGTCTGAGTCAGAGCACCTGGAGCAAGTGTTGCAATGGCGCTCACTGGAGGACAAGGAATCGTTGTGCTTGGAGTCGCTAGTAAGCGAGCAGGAAATACTGCAGCACTTCTTTCTATTCTTGTCCTTTGTCCCAACCGGGGGTTCTTTGGCCTTAAAGCCTGAGCATTGTCTGTCTCTAGAACTGGAATGCTCAGAGGAAGCTGGGAACGTTGCAGGTGTCCTACCCTCCTTTTGGAGGGTGGTGAAGAGCTTTGCGGTACGCTCCCTCACGGCCTTTGAACACAAACTGTCAATATCCACATTCGTTGTAGTGAAGCTGCAAGCAGATATGGCAGTGATTTTGTGGGTCGGATACGGACTTCCCACACTACTTGAATAGCTTGCAGTCAGAAGTCTTCTGGAGAGACACCATGCAGCACGTAAATCACTAAAAAAGCTAGTGTCGTTTTTCAAAAGCAGCGTGCTGAAGGAATGGAAAAGAATAACAGAAATCATGGCGCACAGAGAACACCATATACACCACCCATTAAGTCACATCTGGAGCCAAGGGTGCCATCAATGACTAGCAGAGACAACACGAAGTTGTGGTGCAATCTCTCGAGGCTTAAACAAATATCCAAAGTCAGCCTGATGCCAAAAGGATATTTTCCCAAGAAGAGGAATCTTTCGGGAGAAGGGATCCATTTGAAATTTGAAATAGAACTGCACTCAGCATAGCGAACGCATTCAATAAAATACAGGTTTTTACATAGACATCCATCTAAGAATATGGACCTCACATAGAAATAAACACACCCATCCACACTATACACATCCCTACCTTGTGTACAGGCGTGTTATAAATGACTCCTATCATACCATACCTGCAAAAACCAACAAGTTACCTACCAACTGGTAACGTTCTTTTGATTGGATGTTCCTCCAACGTATTCCACATCTTTGACATGTAATGTCCACAGCTGTGTACTTGGAAACTTTTTCGGTAGAGGGCCTCCTGCGTCGGGTCCATGTCCGTCGAGGGCGACGTCACCGGATGTTATAAATAGGACGCACGGTGCCCGTAGCCTCAGTTTATGTTTTTTCCCCCATAACGTGTGACCTGCACACTTCCAATGCCTGCTTGACTGCACATTGAAGCTTACGTTTCCGCAAGGCTATCGCATAGGCAATTCTCCAGAGGGGCAGGCTGGAAGGGTGATGTGGAATACGTTGGAGGGACATCCAATCTAACCAGTTGGTAAGTAACTTGTTCTTTGTATGGATTGTGTCCTCCAAGGTTTTCCACATCTTTGACAGACTCCCAAAGCAATACTAGAAAATGGAGGAGGGAAAAGAATTTACAGTATCCATTCAGATGGCAGAATAAAGAACCACCTTATCAAAGGCCATATCTTGACCATGGAGTGTATCCAGGGAGTAATGTTTAACAATGGTGTGGATAGAAGCCCATGTGGCTGCATCACAAATATTCCTAATGGGAACTCCCCGCTGCAGGGCTGTGGAAGTAGCCACACCCCTAGTGGAATGAGCTTGCAATCCTTCAGGAGGGTCCTTGGCCGCCAAACGTTAACATTCAGTAATGATGAGGATAATCCAAATGGACAAGGTCTGTTTGGTAACAGCCTGGCCCAATCGGTGTCCAGCATATCCCACAAAGAGTTAATCGTCCCCTCTGACCCTGGACATCCAAGAAATATAAAAGCTCATAGCTCTCCTAGGGTCCAACCTATGGAGTCGCTCCTCTTCCTTACCAGGATG
Source organism: Ambystoma mexicanum (assembly GCF_040938575.1). NCBI lineage: Eukaryota > Metazoa > Chordata > Amphibia > Caudata > Ambystomatidae > Ambystoma > Ambystoma mexicanum. Next base: position 158,540,123 of record NC_090935.1, on the reverse strand, counting down.
AGGAGGATAGAGAGAATAACCATTTCTGGCTCAAATGAAATTCAGACACTACCTTAGGTAGAAAGGAAAGCCGTACCCTCAGTACAACCCTATCTTTGTGGAACACAGTCAAGGGCGGCATAGATGAAAGTGCCTTCAATTCACTCACTCTGCAAAGTAACCGCAACCAAGAGCACCGTCTTGAAAGACAATCTCAAAGGACAAGAGTGCAAAGATTCAAACTGAGCACTCATGAGAAATTTCAAAACCAAATTCAGATCCCAAACCAGCAACTGGAAAGGGGACGGCGGGAACACTTTAGTGAGCCCTTTAAGAAATTGGTAAATCAACGGAATCTTAAAGTGAGAACATTCTTCAGAGGAGTGCTTGAAGATAGACAGCGCCGCCAGGTAACCCTTAATGACCCACTTGAAGGCCAAAGAAAGCAATAAAGACAAAACCACAGGAATGGAACACTGAAAAGGATCAACATTTTGTCCTCTGCACCAGTCGCAAAATTTACGCCAACGGTACAGGGATTGTGTTGCTGGCCTCCTGGCCGAAAGCAAGACTCCATCACATCATCCAGGAGGTCCCAATCCTTATACCTCAGCCTTTAAGATACCAAGTGTGAAGGTTGGGAGTACTGACCTCTGGATGGAGAGCCCGACAACCTGACCCCCATCCCACCCCCCCTTTCACCTCTCGGTAGGGAAGAAGATGTGGAGGACAGATGGACATTTCTAGAAGGTCCGGGTACCACGCTCTCCTGGCCCAATCCGGAGCAATGAGGATCATGCGGGATCCAAACCTCTGTAACCTCCTTAACACTTGAGGAATGATGGGGACTGGAGGAAACGCGTACAGCAGTGGGAATTACCAATCCACTACGAATGCGTCTCCTAAGGCTTCTCTGGGAGGAAATTCCCTTGAGCAGAATCTCTCGCACTTTCGGTGGGCACTGGTTGCGAAGAGATCCACGTGTGGGGTTTCCCAAAGGGCGAAATGTTCCAGAGGCCTTCCTGAGCATTGTCCTCTCCGGCCAGATGAACTGCCAAGAGCGAAATTCCTTGCTGGATTGCCCAGAACCAGAGCTGCATTGCCTCTCTGTACAACGGGAATGATCCTACACCCCCCCTTTTTGTTGAGGTAATGCATGGCCACTGTGTTGTCCGTCATGATCAGGACACTCTTCCCCCGCAAAGACGGCAGAAAAGCCTTCAGGGCCAGCCTGATGGCCCTCAGCTCTAACAAGTTGATGTGGAGTTTGGACTCCAACGGAGACCAACGACGGTCAAGTCTTCGGCATGAGCTCCTCATCCTGTGAGGGAAGCGTCCGTCACTACAGTCACCGCCGGCCACGGTTGCCAAAACGGCTTCCCCTTCATCAGATTCCCCTCGTTGGCCAACCACAGAAGATCCTAGGAGACAGAGATTGGAATCTGAACAGGATCCGACATCTTGCCTGAGCACTGCGACCACTGCATCTTGAGGACCCATTGCATGGATCTCATCCTCAGCCTGGCCTCTGGCACCAGAAAAATGCAGGATGCCATGAGGCCGAGCAACCTTAAGAATTCGGAAGCCGGGAGACTCTGGGCATGTTGAAACCTGTCCAGCATCTGCACAATGTGATGAGCCCTTACCTTGGGTAGTCCCCAAGGACTTCTTGAAATTGAGGGAGAAGCCCAGCTTGTGGAGGGGGTGGCAGCTGAGACCGAGGTGATCCAAAGCTTTCTCGGGAGAACAAGCATGGATCAGCCAGTCGTCCAGGTAGGGGTAGACGTGAATCCCCCCCCTCGCCTGAGATACGCTGCCACCACCACCATTAGCGTGGTGAAGACCCTCGGGGCGGAGGTCAATCCGAACGGCAGGACCCGTAACTGAAAGGGCGAGTCTCCAACCGCAAACCTCAGGTACTTCTTGTGCTTGGGATGGATCGGCACATGAAAGTAAACGTCCTTGAGGTCGAGAGACACCAACCAGTCCTGAAGTTGAAGGGCCTGGCGGACTTGAGAAAAAGTGACCATCTTTAACTTCGCCTTCCTGAGAAGTTTGTTCAACCAACGCAAATCCAGGATGGGTCTCAATCCGCCGCCTTTCTTTGGAATCAAAAAATATGGGGAATACCATCCCGTGTCCCTCTCCGCTACAGGCACCAGTTCTATAGCGCCTTTCTCTAGCAGGGTCAAGATTTATTGCCCAAAGAGCGGATCTGAAAGCTTCAAAGAGAGATTCCCTGGTGGATTTTCGTGAGGCCGCTGTAGGAAGGGAAGGCAGTAGCCGTGGGGTATTGTATCCAGAACCCACGCATCCAAAGTAATAGCTCGCCATTCTTCGAGATGCTGAGACAGTCTGCCCCAAACCGGCGAACGATGGGACATGGCCTCATGACTGTTTTGGAGCAGCTGCGGCAGTGCCTGAAGGCAAATAGGCAGCTGCCTTAGCGGCTTTGTCACCTCCATTTCCCCGACCACCATGGGTACTTGTACGCTGACCCCTTTGACTGGCAGCTCCTCTCGTTCTACCGAAGGAGGAGTAGTAACAAAAAGAACCTCCCCTCCACTGCTGTCCCCTTGGACGAAAAGGCGGAGGGTGACATACAGCTGTGCTTAAAGATTTTGCCGCAGTTTTTGAGGTCGGCAACCTCTCAAGGCTCTCGTCAGCCTTGCTGTTAAACAAAAGCGCCATCAAAGAGCATGTTCAAAAGACTGGCTTGCACATCCGGAGCAAAACCAGACTTCCGCAACCACGCAAATCTGCCTATAACGGTGCTCACAGCCATGGACCGGCTAACACTGTCTGCCGTGTCCAAACCCGACTAAAGGGATTCACACATAGCATCCTTGCCATCTTGCACAAGGAACCCATCCCTCTCTTCCCTTTAGGGAATATGCTAAGCCGCAAGAGAAAATTCCAGAGTGTGTGTGAAAATCTTGCCAAGGCACAGTGGAGTTGGCCGATTTCAGCGCCATACTCTCCGCAGAAAACACCTTTGGTGCCCAACCATCAAAGCGTTTTTCGTCCCTATCAGGAGGGATGGTAGGGTACGCCACCTGCCTCGAGGTGGTCGTAGCCGTCTGACACATCAAACTCTCGGGAGTGGGGTGAGATGAAAGATAGCTGGGGTCGCTTCCGGAAGGGTGGTATTTTTTTGTTAACGATTTGTTAATTGCCGGAAGAGATTGTGGGTTCTGCCAAGTAACCGCCACCCTTTTCTGCAAGATCAAATGAATAGGGAACAATGGGTCAGAGAACGGACCTTGATCCAAAATATTCGTCAAGTCATCCTGAACAAAAGCTTCAGGAGGAGTTGACCAACCAAGATATTCTGTGACTCTAGCCATCAGTCTCCTGTAGGATGACGCAGCATGAGCCACAGGCTCAGGCCTGCCAAAGTCCACCTCAAAAGAAGTGTCTAAGCCACTGGAGATTGCCTTAACTCTTCCAATTGACTAGCCCCAGAAAATACAGGAGCCACATCTGGGTCAACAGGGTCAAAATCTAAATCTGACCGCTCCTCCTCCTCCTCCTCCTCCTCATAGATGTCATCCAGAGGAGGTAAAAGTCCTGTCTCGGGACAGCAGAGCGTCTGGAGTCCTTAACAGGCCTTACAGACTTGGAAGTAGCCTTCCTTGGAGGATTTCCAGTACAAGGGATTTCCGACAACAAATCCCAGCCAAAAGGCCCCAAAGGCGTGGAGGGCACCGCCGGTTTCGGCGTTGACAACGGCGCCGAGGGCTTGTACAAAGGCAAAGCTTCGACATCCGTATCCACCGGACACATCGCCAACCTCAAGCCTTTAGCAGGTTTCTGCGGTCTCGCTGGGGACGAGGACCGAGACCTGGAAGCACGTCTCTTGCGACCATCCTGAGCCTTGTCCCAACGGGACCTCGAAGGTTCCCGATGATGATCGCGCCGAGGACCCGAGCCCGAAGGCGCACGAGCAACGGATCGAGACCGTTCCTTGCCGGCTTCATCAGAAGGCGCGGACGGAACTGTGCCCTGGGATTGGAAAATCGCCAGCATCTGCTCCCTGAAGGAAGCCAATTCCTCCGGAGTCAAGGACTTTGTTGGACAAGCCACTTTCCTCGTGGCTCCATCCTCCGAGGAGGACGTGAAAGGTGACCGGTGACATTGTTCCTAGAATGCCGAGATGAAGATGAATGGTGGGAACCACTCTGGGACCGAGATCCCCGGGACTCCTTCCAACACGGATAGTTTCCCCTCGAATCGTTAGTGGTCACCCCCTTAGACTTAGATTTATGGGACTTACTGGGTTTAGAACCCCTACCTACCTGAAGCTTCCCCTTAAGCTCCCGCAAGGCCTTAGCAGTCAGCGACTGGCATTTGGAACAGTCGTCAGTGTCGTGACTCTTGCTCAAGCGCCACAAACAAATGCGATGCAGGTCGGTAATCGACATCTTAGACTTGCAGTCCCGGCAAGTCTTGAAGCCAGACCGTGGATTCGGAGGGTTCCAAGAGGAAGACATATTCACGAGGAATACATGAGGCGCGCAAAGTTTCCGAAGCAAACACATTTGTGGAAAAAACGGAACTGAGGCTAGAGGCGCTGTGCGTCCGATTTATAACATCGGGTGACGTCTCCCTCGATGGAGGCCTTCGAGGGACATCGACCTGATGCCATCGACGCAGGACGCCCTCTGCCGAAAAAGTTTCCGAAGTACACAGCTGTGGAAATTACATGTCAAAGATGTGAAATACATTGGAGGAGACATTCCATTCGAAACTGATTTACTAGTCAATGGGTTAATCTGCAGTCTTGCACTACTATTACACATAACCCAAAGAGATAGCCATGTCTGTAATGCATTCAACGTGATAGTTATCGATTTCAAAATTCAGTTAGAACATACAAAATTTGTTTAGAAACTGTACTGTTCCGGATATTATAATCTATCAATTAAAATAAAATGCCCTTACTCGCAGCTCACTGAGATATAACTGGACCGGGTCATAATCAACTACTGGAAGGAAAAAGGTTTTCACTGGTGCATCACTGTTCAGCATTCCACGGAAAAAGGATTTCACAGGTTTATCAACCGCCTCTCGATGCCTTGGGATCTGCTTAGGATTCAGGTGGATCAGAACATCGTAGCAATCCAAAGGTGGCCGAAAAATCAGCTGAGGGGAGAAGAGAAAATCAAAGTTCTGTATATTGTAGCCGGAACATAACTTGAAGGACAGAGTATTTCACACAAAGGACAACACAAACAATGCATTTGGGTCATGGAACCATAGGCAAAAGTGCCGAGCCCAGCTCAATTGGATAAATAATTAATTGGCCAATGTCGGATTTGATGATATTAGAAGGGTATTAAAAGGGGGCTACCTTTGAAAAGCAATGGAGCACTTTACAAGTCATAGGGGGAAGGAGACAGCAAGGGATTTGCAAAAATATGTATATTATTACAAGCCATAACATTTTTGAATAACAATTAATGAAAACTCCAGTAATTTAAATACCAGGAATTTCTAAAAGTAAAAGGTTTAAGTTACTCACCTGTCACTATTGTCCTCCATCATGGGGTTTGCCATAGATTCACATGCTCGTGAATATTCCCAGTCGTCTGGCTGGGAATCCTCGGTAAAAGAAGAAACAGTTTCACATTCACTCTAAAACTGTATTTCTCCTCTAAACCAATCACTGTCCTCTGGGTCATACTGCCCCCATCCAATGACAGTCCTCTCCCTAAACCCCGGCTCTGGCAGCCATCTTCAGATTTGGTAAGCACGTAAAGTGGCAGTATGACCAAGAAGAGATGCAGAGGGGCCGGAAGTAGGGTCACACATGAATCCATGCCAGACCCATGCTGGAGAACAATAGTTACAGGTAAGTAACTTAAACCTTCTCCAGCATGGGGTCTGGCATGGATTCACATGCTCATGAATAACGAATACACAGCCGTACACATTACCCAACCATGGGAGGTGGCAAGGCTCAACAGAAGTAATCAACACTTACAGACTCACCTCGAGCGAACAGGTTGCGTAACACTGCCTGGCCGACTATTCACACCTCCCTGGAATTACTGTCGACACAATAGAACTTCGTGAAGGTATGCGTGGACCTCCATGTCACAGCTTTGCAGATGTCGAGCAAGGGTACACCAGAAAGGAACGCGGTCATCACAGCGATCGCTCTGATGGAGTGAGCTCTCGGGTGGCCTGGCAGAAGCCAGTTAGCCAGTCGATGACAGTGCATGATACAGTCTGAGAGTCTCTCCAGATGGAAGCCTTGGACAAGGCCTTCCCATTAGTCACAGGTCCAAAGTTTACAAACAACTGAGAAGTCTTCCGAAATCCCTTTGTTCGTGCCACGTAGAACTTCAAGGCACGAGAAACATCCAGCGTATGCAAGGTTCTCTCCGCCAACATTGAAGGTTTCGAGAAGAAAACAGGCAACACCAAAGGCTTGCTGAGGTGGAATTTAGACGGAAACTTCGGCATGAAAGAGGGGTGCGTATGCAGCAACACGGCTGCTTGCAGGACAGGACGTGGATCTCACCTACACGCCTGGTTGAAGTGATGGCCACGAGAAATGCTGTCTTCGACGAGAGAAACTTGAGTGGGGCTTGATGCATAGGTTCGGAGTGTGCCCCCACCAGTCTTGTCAGAACCACGTTGAGTTCCCATGCCGGGGCAGGTGCCTTCATCAGCGCGAAAGATCGCAAAAAGCTCCCCTGAGAAACCCCTTTACGAGTTTGTGGGACCACAACAAGGATCTTCCTGGGGATCTGGTGTAGCATGAGATGGCCACCAGGTGTACCTTGATGGGCACGTGAGCCAGACCAGCTTTTGCCAAGGAAAGCAATTACGGAAGAATCTGTGTGGCCGTGACCCTCAGAGGGCTAATCTTTTGCGACCAGCACTACGCAGAAAAACGCTTCCACTTATGGCCATAGCACTTCATTGTCGACAAGGCCCTGGCTTTGGCGAGGAGCTCCCTGCAGTCTGCTGGCAGCTCATAACGCCAAAACTCTAAGGCTGCGGGAGCCCTGACATCAGGTTCAGGGATCCTGGGTCGTGATGAAGGAATGCACCTCCCTCTCTGGTGAGCAGATTCGGAAGTATCAGCAAGTTAACTGGAGGCGATGATGACAGGCTGAGTAGGTCCAGATACCAAATCTGCCTCCACCACGCTGTGGCGAGGAGTATCATCCTGCACCGACACCGAGTGTGTTGATCACACATAGCAGGAGAGGAAACATGTCCCCCAAGCTCCTCGGTTGGTGGAATTCTGTAGTCAAACTTATGGCATTTGGAGTTTGTCACCATAGCAAAGAGATGGATCGTGGGACTGCCCCATTTGACGAACAGACGGTCCACTTGATCCTGACAAAGTTCCCACTCGTGGCAAAAGCGCAATTCCCTGCTGAGGGAGTCTGCAATGGTATTCTTGACGCCTGCTAGGTCGAGAGGCCGAGGAACATCCCCTGTCCGATGGCCCAGTGCCACAATACCCGAGCTTCCTTGGAGAGCACTGGGGATCAAGTGCCCCCTTGCTTCCTGATGTAGAACATGGTGGTGGTGGTGTTTGTGAAGATCCTCACCGCCTTGCCTTTCAGAGATGGTAGGAAAGACTTGCGGGCCCAGAACACTGCCGTAGCTCCAGGTTGTTGATGTGCAGATCCTTCTCTGCCGGAAGCCACAGGCCTCTCATGAGTAGAAGTCTGGTGTGAGCCCCCTCCACCCCCAACCTTCCAGGGAGGCATCCGTGGTGAACTTCTCCTGGTATGGCAGGGTTTGAAATCCCAACCCCTGGGCGATGTGGGAGTGCACCCCCATCACTCTCATTGCCCACCAGAATTCCTCAATGAGGGTGGGGGGGTCTTGTCCGCAAAACTCCCGGACACTTGTATCCAACGTGCATCCAAGAATTACTGTAGGGGTCTCATCTGCAACCTGCAGAGAAGGACAAGGTAGATGCAGGACGACATCATGCCCAGCAAAGACTTAATGGACCCAAACCGTGGCCGTTTTCGCTGAAGACAGTCGCTGCACCATCCCTTGAATTGCTGCTAGCCTCTCCGAGGGTGATGCCAGGCAGGCCACTGTGTTGACTGTGGCGCCGAGGAACAGCACATTCTGCGATGACATTAAGCGGGACTCCGGATAGTTTACGGAGAACCACAGCTCTGTCAGAAGCCAGACAGGCTTGTTCGTGTGCTCGTCGGCCAGCTCCCGAGAGAGGGCGCGTATCAGCCAATCGTTCAGCTATGGGTATACGTCTATGCCCCACAGATGCAGGTGGGCCACCACCGCGGCCAGGCTTTTTTTTTTTAACACTCTTGGGGCAGACCTTAAGCCAAATGGTAGGGCCTTAAACTGGTAGTGTTGGCCTTGTACCATGAACCGTAGGAACTTCGATGTTTCCTGTGAATGGGGACGTGGAAGTACGCATCCTCTAGATCCAACTACGTCAAGAAATCCCCTTCCACCAGTTGGCTGAGTGCGTGCTACAACATGAAAATCCTGAATTTTTGGGACTTCAGGTACTTGTTCAGATGGAGTAGATCTAGGATGGGTGCCCAATCCCCCCGCCCCACCTCTTCTTTCTGACCAGAAAGTATCAGAAATAGACCCGGAGACCCAGAGTCGCTGGGGAATCTATCACCCCTTTTCCTAACATGGCTTGCACTTCTTCCAGGAGCTGAGGGATGTGCTGCTCTCGACGAGGAACTGGTGGAATACAAGGGCACCTGCGTAGGAACTCCAAGGTGGGTCCTTAGGCGAGTGTCCAGCAGTCATCCTTCAGTGGTGATCTTCCACTCGCAGGGTGCAAGAGTGTGGGCCCGACGTATTGGCCGTTTCAGGCTAGCTTGGGTGCCAGCATCCTGCCCTGTGGGCAATGCCGACGCCGACCTCTGCTACCGTAGGCCTGGGAGTGACCCCTATAGGCTTCCTGCGTGGAGATTATCTGTATGAAGTGGAGTATTCCCTTGGATGATCTGCTCGATTTCCCCCTGCAGGAGTGAAAAGACGATGAGCGATGCTGCTGCAAAGAGCCAAAGGAATGCGCCATCTCTGTCTTTATGGCTTGAAGGGATTTCTCAACCGCCTTCCCAAACAGATTTTCACTGTTGCATGTCTAGCACCTTTGCATGAACATCTTGGCAAAAGTTAGTGGCCTACAACCATCCCTGCCAATGAAGGCAAATACTGTTCCCATCTGCCGGAAACCCTCAGTCAGCGATGTCTAGAGCCACCGTAATGTTATGGTCCGACGCCACCTCCCCTTCCTGGAATAGGGCAAGAGCCTCTGTTTTCTTGTCGTCGGGAAGAATTCCAGGATATATCCCAGCTTGTACCAAAGCTCCTGGTCGTATCAAGACAAGAGGATGTCTACGAAGCGGTCTACAGCTTGTTTGGCTGCGCCCGATGAGCTTGTAAGGCCTTCTTTTCTTCCTCCTGTCTTTGTTTCTCTGATATCTCCCGTAACTTGGCTTGGGTGGTGGATTCCTTTCTAAGGAGGAAACCGATTGAAGGCTGGCTAAGGAGGCGGACAGCGAGGGCAATCGCGGTCTATCTGACCTGGGACCTGCATCAGGGGCCAACCCGGCGGAATCAGTTCTTGGCCTCGTCTTGAACCCCCACAGATGGGGCATCCCCAAAGGACTTCAACATCCTCCTGGAGGGAGACCAATCCTCGGTGAGGCATAACCCTGCTCTGAGCATGCGTCAGAGGCCTTGCTCAACTTGAACAATACCGCCATCCTGCTATACCTGTCTTTCTTCGTCTTCTTCGAGAAGCCCAGGCATATCTCGCCCACATCCTTGTTGTGGTCCGGGTGCAGGCAGTATAGACACTTAGATGTTTGTCCTCCACAAAGACGTTCCTTAGCCAGCATTGGGTGCAGGGCCTGAAAAGTCCCCCCCACCTTTATCTCCTACGGTAGGAGGGTGGGAAATGTGCCCAAGACGGCCTTCCAGAAACTTTGATGAACAATCGGCCTTGAGGGGCATGCAATTTCACAGACAACGGATCCCCGTTGCAAGCTGATGAAGATAGGAGCACACACGCTCTGATGGAACAAAAATAGAAAGTTTCCGCAAAAACGTGGGGGAAAAAGTACAAAACAGCTCAGAGATCAACTCGAGGACACCCAGCACTGAAACGTAGGGAAAGGACTATCATTGCATGGGGTCAGTATGACCCTGAGGACAGCGATTGGTTTAGAGGAGAAATACAGTTTTAGAGTGAAAGTGAAACTTTTTTCTCTTTTACTGAGGATTCCCAGCCTGACAGGGAATATTCATGAGCACATGAATCCATGCCAGACTCCATGCTGGAGAATGGCAATTATACCAATTCTAAAACAATCCTGAAATCATCTGCATACTCTGTCTCCATGCTGTGTAACGGTGATTCATATATGTAGACTGTTTGCACCAATGTAGACCAGTCTAGCCACATAAGATCATCATGCTGGCTTTACCCTTGATTCCAAGTTATAAATGCCTTGCAACACTAATAAAATATGGCCAGACCGACCTAAATGTATTCCAGTATGGTCACGTATGGTCACGTAACACTTAGGTTTGCTTTGCCCCATCTATCAGTAGTCTCCTAAAATGAGAGGACTGCTCCCTGGACCTTCACACATTCATACAGCATACACCCGTTCATTCACATACACTCACACACCCGCACATTCATACTGCATTCATAAAACCACTTGCATGCACAAACAATTTCATACATGTGCACTTAGATAACCCCCCGCCATGCAAGCATACATACAAATATATATATTAATTACCTAAACATTAATAACTTCTTCATTCATCTGCTCACATGCAGTTTCCAACCACGCATTACTGCATGGCTCACCCCTCTTCTCCTCTGACCATGCTGACTAACAGGAGAGCACTCTTCTACTCTTCTAGTAGGATTGGTGAATACGCGGTTAGCTCAATAATGAGAATGCAGCCGGGCCAGACTTCCTATGCCCCATTGGCTTGTTATGGTGCTCTGTGTTTTGTGGAGCAGAAAAGGCTCCATGTTACCAACATATATATATTTTTGTTTAATTCATTTTTATTTGATTTTAAGTCAAACAGGATACAGCATTTCCATCAGAAATAAACAAACATCAAAAACAGAGAAGAAAAAGATGGTATTATCCCCAAGCAAAGATAAGACAATCCGATTCTAGATTTCAGTGTTGCTTTCATGAACTGCCCATTCGCATGTAACTTTCATTTACAATAGTAATGGTTGTCAACAGTAATCCCTGTTTTCCCTTCCCTCCCTCCCCTCCCCTCACAGGATTCCATCTACCGCCACCAAGGAGTGTGCCTTCTGTTGCGTGGTGAGTTGCATATTAGATGTAACAAGTTTTGGGGACCACCTTGTGTGGAGAGTTGGCATGGGTTTTCATTGTCCTAGATCATACATTCAATCGACAGGTGCTTTCCCACAGTGTGGGGTTATAGGGCTAGTGGGCCCGTGGGTGTTAATGTGTCCTTTCCGGGATGTATTTGTTGAGGAATTCCATCCACAGGATCTCACATTGTGCAGATTTCCCATGTATGGATGACGTGATCTTTTCCATGTTGCACATGTTAGAGGCAACATTGACCCATTCTCTTTCGGTTGGGACCGAGGGACATTTCCATTTCGTGGCCAAGAGAGCCCTCGCGGCTAGCAACAGCGGTGCGGCTATATCTGTAACCCTCCTCCACTCATCCTCAATATTTTCAAAGCCAAATAGTACTAGGAGGGGGTCCGCTATCCTCTGGATCCCATCTAGGTCCTTAATCCATCTCAAGACTTCGTTCCAATATATTTGGATTCAGGGGCAGGACCACCACATGTGCCAATAATCCGCAGTGGATCCGCAGCCCCTCCAACACAGTGGGCTAGATGATTGGTACATTTTGGAGAGTCTAAGCGGGTCATATTGCCATCTATTAAGTAATTTAATCGCGTGCAGTTTAAATTGACAAGAGATCGAAGCTTTAAGTGCCGCCCGACATTTTGTCCCACATCTCTGGATCAATACTTTCCCCAATGTCCTTCTCCCATTTCAGTCTAAGAGGTTCTGTCGATCCTTCCCCTGCCTCTATGAGCATTCTATATAGGGTCGAAATCAATCCCTTTGTTCCAGTTCTAGAGTCTAATGGGGTGAGGTCCCTTTCAAACTTCTCCTTCCATTCGGGCTTCGTCAGGACACCCTTAATTTGCAGAAAGTGGAATACAGATAATTTGCCAATTCTGAGCGCCTTCTCCAATTCGGGGAGTGTGATAAATGAGTCCTTTTTTAGGAGTTGCCCTACCTTGTCCAGGACCGCCTCATACCAGGATTGAAATCTCTCTACGTTAGGAATCTGGTCATTGAGGCAAGGGGACCACAGGTGACTTAGTGGCGATGGTCACATAGTGATATTTTTCGTGTCCCTGCCTTCTCTCCATATTTCCCATGTGGTTTCAAACATCGGGTGTGCTTTAGATTTCTTTAGCACTCTCCTTCTGGGGGACCATAGCCACTCCGAGATTGTCGCCGGGGACAGATAGTGGTTGTCCATGGCAATCCATTGGGGTGTTTTCTGATCACGGAGATGGGGAATGAGGATTCGTAAATGGGTCGCTTCATAATATTGCTGAATATCAGGGAGGCCAACCCCACCTTTGTCTTTAGGCAGCGTCAAGTTAGTGTACGCAATTCTTGTTTTTTTTCCCCTGCCACAGGAACTTTATGATCGCTTTCTTGACTTCAGTAAAGAATTGGCGCGGCATTTGGATGGGGAGCATTTGAAAGGGATATAAAAATCTCGGGAGACAAGTCATTTTAATTGCACTTAAGCGTCCCAGCCAGGATATGGTTAATTAATCCCACCTGGCGAGGTCGGCATGGAATTTTTGGAGAAGTGCCGGGATGTTGGCCTTGTATAGATCACGGAGAGATCTCGTGACATGTATCCCTAAGTATTTTAGTTTCTCATGTTCTATAGTAAGGCACAGGGAAGAGTATCTTTCATTGTTCAGTTCCATTGAAGCCAGTAGGGGGAAGAGTATCGACTTGGATTTATTGATTTTAAAACCCAAAATTCGGCCGTATGCATCTATTAGGCTTAGTGCCCTGGAAATAGATGTGTTGGGGTTTATCACATGCAGAAGTAGGTCATCGGCGTACAGCGCCACCTTATATTCCACCTGACCCAGTCTCATTCCCTGAATCAGGGTGTCTTTCCTAATTTTCTGTGCCAAAGGCTCTACAGAAAGGGCAAAGAGTATGGCCGAGAGGGGACATCCCTGTCGGGTACCCCATTTTAGCTCAAACCATCTCGAGTACTCCGCGTTGACTGACACTGCGGCTTTAGGTGCAGTGTACACCGCTTTTATCCCTTCTAAATCTTGGTCCTATACCCACGGCACTGAGGACTGCGGCAAGGAATTCCCATTCAACCCTGTCAAACACTTTCTCAGCGTTGATGGAAAGCAAGGCGGGTTTTTTGTCCATGGTCTGGGAGGCTGCGACCAAATGAAGAGTTTTCCGCATGGTGTCTGCCCCTTGTCGTCCAATTATAAATCCAACCTGGTCAGGGTGAATAAGGTGGGGCACGTGAGTCTCCAGCCTGGCTGCCAGCACCCTTGTGTAAATTTTTGCGTCGAGATTCAACAGGGATATAGGGCGGTATGAACCGCAACATTTGGGGTCCCTACCTTCCTTGGGGATAACCTATATGAGTGCTCGAACGAAGGAGTCGGGAGCGGTTCCCGAGTCCAAGACTTCATTGAATAATTCAGTCAGGAATGGGGCTAGGAGGGTGCTGAAGGTCTTATTGAAGCCAGCTGAATATCCGTCCTCCCCTAGGGATTTGCCCAATGTTAGCCTTTTGATCGCGATGTGTACTTCCTCTTCCATAATGGGTGACTCAAGGTGGGCCGAGTCTTCCTCAGCTAGTTTGGGAAGATCGGTGTCTGCGAGATAGCTATCTATCTCTTGCGAGTTTGGGTCTGTTTCAGAAGAGTATAAGGCTTCGTAAAAGTTTGCGAAGAGTTCAGGGATGGTCAGTTTGTCTTGCCCCGGAACAGGAGCGTTATTTGTTATTTCCTTTACCCTTTGTTCAGCTCTCTGCATCCTGAGTCTAGCAGCCAGCAGTGCATCAGCTTTATCCCCCTTCTCGTAGAACTTTTGTTTCAGTAAGTGCAATTTGCATGTTATCTGATCTCGTTCCAGGTGGCGAAGTTCCTCCCGTTTCATTTTAGCTTCTTGGATCTTATCGAGGTCTGTGGTATTCCCTTCCCTGGCCTCCCTATCTAATCGAAAGATTATGTTCCGAAGCTTATTTTCAATGAGGGTCCTCTCTTTTCTTCCGTGCCCCCTCCCGTATAAGGATCCCCCTCCAGGTTGCTTTGGCCGCTTCCCACACTCCCTGTTTGGAGATCTCCCTGGTGTCATTGGTTTTGAAATATTCACTAAACTCCGTCTCAAACTCTTCTCTAAAACAAGGGTCCCTCCACAGGGTCTCATTGCACCTCCATTTCCCACCCCTGGTCGGCAAGTGTTCCCATCGTAGAGCAACTGTGACCATATCATGATCGGACCATGTTATTGGGGTGATCTCAGAGTGTGGTGTAATGTCGTAGAGTTCCCGTGAGAGGTAGATATAATCTATTCGAGTGAAGGTGTTGTGTGGGGGAGAGTAAAATGTGTATCCCCTTGCATCAGGGTGCATTTCCCTCCATGCATCAACCAGCATGTATACCTGCATCATGGTCTCCTCTCATTTCGTTGTTGACAGCTGGGTTACCTGCCTTACGATCCAAGCTGGGGTCAGCCCATAGATTGAAGTCCCCACCCAATACAACATGTCCCGTAGCCTCTAACATTATTTTGGGGATGGTTCTGGAGAGGAATCTGAGTTGTCCTACGTTGGGGGAATAGATTGTGGCTATCGTTACCTCAACCCTCCCGATGGTTCCCACCACCAATTGGGCTCGCCCTTCCGCGTCTGACCAGGTCAATTTCCCTTCTTATAAGGATTCCAACCCCCCCAATTGCGCAATGGACCTGAGCCCCAAAACTCCAAACCTGAGCCCCAAAACTCCAAAACATATTTGTTTTTAAACATGGTGGTATGGACATCCCTGCTCAGAGGCAGTCAGCACAGTACCCGTACATTAAGATCTTAATCTAAATGTGAACACCTCTCAAACGCAATGTAGCAGCGTGCCCCGCCTCCCCTCCCCTCCAAACAAAAGTGCCACATCTGCATATATGACTGGCAGCCTATCGAGGTATCTGCAACCTTGTCATGGCTTGGCTTTTAAATAAGAGCAAGAAACCATAAAGAGCTCAATCATGGATCCCATTCATAACAAAACAAAAAAATTAGCAACTGTCCCTCTGAGATTCAATCCATGCAGGCAAATGCCCAACTAATCTGGTTCTCGTGCCTTGTGAAGTATGTAGGGGAAACTGATCCAATCTGAAGCAGGCCACCAATCTTGGTGATTGGCTCGAGGACCTGCCAACAGTATTTCTTTTTAATCAAGGAGGTTTGGCAAAAAGGAATGAAGAGAATGACCAGTGGTGCCATGATGATTGCTATAAACTTGTATGCAAAAGAAAGATAAACACATCTGTCCTAAACTCTAATGGTTTTTCCAACCAAAACTAAAGAAACTCTGATGCTCGTCAGGAACTCTGTGTAAATCCAAATGAAAAGGCACGGTCCCAGTCAAAAAAAGGCTTAAACACTATCCCTGTCACTACAATAAACAAAGTTCTGGTTCTTGCTCGTGACCCAGGAGAATGACTCCCTTTCTCCTGGATAAATACATCAAGTGGTCATAAAATAAAAATTCCATAAAGTTGCAGGCTTTCTGTGACACACAAACAAAACAGTTCTACAGGATCCTCGTGGGTTTAGAAGAATGGCTCTCTTTTCATAGCTGGTTCCCCAATGTTCCTTATAGTTTTCAGCAAAATTTGCAATTCCTTTACAAAGGTTTTCACGTTTTTTTTTTTGATAAAACATTTTATTGGTTTGAGACAAACAAACAACATAAGCACACCGTCAATACAGGTCTGTGATTGTTTCCCACCGTTATTACAGACAACATTTCAAAATTGAGTTTACTGCCCCTTCACAGGAGCTACATTTGATTTCCCCGCTTTATTGGTACCCTGGATGTGGAGGGGCGCCACATTCTCTTTTCTTATTTGCTCATACAGAGTCACCTTTCAGTGGGCGTCTTCCCATTTTTGCCATACCTTTTGAGCCTTGGCCGGACATCCTCTGACCGTGTATACCCTGTGCTCCATTGCAACACAGATGTCTACGTCTGTCGTCCATTGTCCATAACTCGGAGTCACCTCCGATCCCCATTTCTGAGCATTGTTTCTTTTGATAAGTGCGGTAGTGGTGAACACAAACAGTTTTTCATATTTTGATAGGTCGACTTCATCGTCTATTCCCAACAGTAGCAACTTAGGATCTCTGGGGATCTCCTTACCTAGGACTCTAGATAGTTCGTTGCAACATGCGTCCCAGAACTGCTGAATGTGTGTGCATGTCCAGAGTATATGAAAGAAGGTACCTTCCTCTGTCTTGCATCGCAGGCAGGTTGGGTCATTTATCCTTCCCCATTTGTAGAGAGCCACTCTAGGATAGTATACTCTATGTAGTATATTTAACTGTATCAGCCTGAGCCTTGACGATATGGCTACCTCCCTGGGAAACATCAGAGTTATGACCCATTCTTCCGGCAGTATTGTACCCACATCAGTCTCCCATTTGGTCTGTAGAGCTCGCAATTCTGTCGTGCCAAAGGAGGTTATGGCACTATACAGGACTGACGTCATTTTCTGAGTGATTCGCGCCGGGAAGAGGTTCCTTTCTATTGGGGTGAATTCCGGCAATGCGGTCATATCAGGGAGATTGCCTTGTAGTGCGTGGTGCAACTGAGTATAATGATATTGTTCAGTTTGGGGAAGTGTGAGGTTGAGCGCGAGCTCAGAGAAAGTAATTACATTGCCCGCTCTCACGACATCACCCACTGTTAGGGTTCCATGTTGGGACCAGAGCGGCCATTTGGGGAGATTGTATACACCCGGGAGATTTCTGTTGTTCCACAGTGGTTGGGCTAGCGACAGCTTGTTGCCCCATCCCACAAATTTGTGTGCGTCCGTCCAGATTTGTGTTAGGTGTGTCCGCATATTGGAGATGTTTGGACGGGCCCTTTTCCTATAAAGATATTGACAGGGTTTTCAAGAGTGTCAATTTCTAATGCGCGGTTATGCGGCGCGGATTTGTCCCCGTGCAATTGGTCATTTACGATTGTCAGTTGGCTGGCCCAATAGTATGTCTGTATCCGGGGAAGCCCTATTCCGCCCTCCCAAATGGATCTTTGGAGCGTGGCAAGTGCTATGCAGGGAGGGCGGCGCCATCATTCCACAGCAACTTTCGGATTGATTGATCTATTTTCCTGAATACGTTCGGGGGGACGTGAAGTGGGGCATTTTGTAATATGTATAGGAGTCGGGGCAGGGACATCATTTTAAAGAGCACTGCACTGCCTAGTAGAGTCAGGGGGAGGGGAGGTGTTGGGAATCTTCTGCGAGTCTCGTCATCACTGGGTGTACGTTTCTGGGGACATGGTCATTGAGATTATTTGTGACGAGTATAGCCAGGTACTTGAATTGTTCCCTTTCAACCTGATAGGGGCATTGTGGGGGTATCGCCTGTTCTACCTGCCCCAGCGGGAACATGATGGACTTAGCCCAGTTGACCTGTAGGCCGCTGAAGGCGCTGTATTTTTGTAGCACTCCGGTCACTATGGGTCAGGATCTTACTGGATCGTACAGATATACAAGCAAGTCATCAGCATACAGGGACACCCTGTCTTCCCAGCTTTCCGACCAGCGGAAGCCCTTCCATGTCTCATTGCCTCTCAATAGTATCGCGAGTGGCTCGATTGCTATCGTGAATATCATGGCTGACAGAGGGCATCCTTGCCTGGTTCCCTTTTCTATTTCAAAGGGGTTTGATGTATAACCGTTCACCTTTGTGACTGCTGTTGGTGCTTTATACAGTTGTTTGACCCAGCTCATGAATTGGGGCCCATATCCCATTCTTTGCATCATCTCCCAGATCGCTTCCCAGTGTACCGAATCAAACGCCTTTTCAAAATCTACCGCCAGCAGGACTAGTGGGCCCTGAATGGTGGGCGCATTTTCTATCGCCGTATGTAATCGATGTATGTTCATGCGCGTGGATCTTTGTTGCATGAACCCCCATTGATCCAGGTGAATCAAGGAGGATATAATTGGCTGGAGTCGATTAGCTAGTGTTTTCGCTAGGATTTTGGTTTCAGTGTTGATGAGAGAAATCGGTCTGTAAGAACTGCATCTATTCGGGGGTTTGTCTGCTTTGGGCATTACCACTATAGTGACTTGTCTCAGATCTCGTGGGAGGAATCCCTCGCTGTGGGAAGTTTCATACATTTTTAATAGATGTGGTGTAATTATGTTTGTACCCATTTTTTCCACACCTCTACCGGGAAGCCGTTGGGCCCCGGGGTTTTCCCGGGTTGGAGGTCCGCTATGGCTGCGGACAATTCGTCCTCCGTGATATTCGTGTCTAGGAGGGCAGTTTGTTCGGGTGTTAGAGAGGGAAGGGTAACTTCCGCTAGGATTGTGGTATCAATGAGGTAGATCGGTGCTTTGTAGAGCTCCCTATAATAGGAGGCGAATCCCTCCGCGATGTCCCGGTCCGCTGTTAAGAGTGTGTCACCCTGTGTCCTAATCGCCCTGACATGCCTGATCCCTTCATCTCGCTTCTCCAGCCATGCCAGCATTTTGCCCGCTTTATCCCCAGTTTCGTACACTCTAGCCCGCATTGCTGTGTGCGCCTGTTTGGCGTCGTCGAGGGCGATGTTCTGTAGTTGTTTTTGTGCTAGTTGCAATGCCCGGAGAGATTCCGGTTGGCCTTGGGATATATGGGTTGCCTCCGCCCTCTGCAATCGCAATTCCGCTTCCTGGATTGATTTAGCTTGTTTTTTCTTATGTTGGGCTGCCTACAGAGTGTTTGTTCACTTCAAAGTACAATTCTGTAGTTTTTTGTACATCCTCCAACAGTTCTGGGAAACCCAGGTAGTAACTGTTCAGCCGCCAGGTAGGTGGGAGAGGGGGGGGGTCGATCTATCAGTGTTGATTTCTATCATGAGTGGGGAGTGGTCTGATATGCCCCTGGGTAGGAATTGCGCTGCACTTACTAGGTGTATTTCGATGTTGGCAGAAAGAAGTAGTCAAGCCTTGATAATGAGGCATGTGCCCCAGATAGGAACGAGTATTCCCTCGTGTCAGGGTGTAGGTGCCTCCACACATCTTTCAGTCCCATGGCATCCGTAAATGTGGCTAATTTAGTGCGCGTGGAGGGGTTTCTCGCGCGGACATGTGTGCGATCAAGCTCCAGGTTCATTACCTCATTGAAGTCTCCCCCCCACTATCACCAAGCTCGAGTGATCTGCAGTGATTACGGGTGTTAAGTCGTCGATTAGGGAGGTAAATAAGGTTGGTGGGGTATAAATGGCTAACATGGATATGAAGCGTCCCCAGAGAGTCCCGGTTATATGTACATATGTACACAATCGCCTGTGTATTAGGATCAGGACTCCCTGGGCCCCCATGGAAAAGCCTGAGTGCAATGCTATGCGGTAATTTGATCGCTTGAAAAGGTTGCAGTTCGTGCCAGGTAGGTGGGTTTCCGTTAGGAAGGCTGTGTCTGGCGCATGTCGATTCAGTTGTTGTAAAACAAGGCGCCTCTTAATGCTACTGCCCAGCCCATTCACATTCCAGGTCATAATCTTAATGGACTTGGTGTTATTCCTGTTGTTGGATTCCATCATATCAGATAGGCATTGGGCGTGGCGGGTTGTGCTGTGTGTGTCGTGTGGTAGTGAGCTTTATCTCTCCGGAGGGAGCCAGATCCCGACCTATAGTGTGCTGTAACTTCTGTGCCCGAGTGGAGCCACGGGCCATTTTAAAACAAGGAACTAAACAAATAACTTCTGATGCAATTTCAAACGCCCCTACCCCCTCCCCATACTCCGCCCCAACATGAAGTATCTGTCGCCCGAACATCAGTCCGAGCTCGCCAATGGTTTGCTCGGACAACAGTTAACAACCCCTACAACTTCTACAACTGTTCCCACGTAACTAGGGGGGTGCGTGTGTCCGAAACGGCTGCTATACATTTCCTCATCCGTGTCAAATACCTTGTTGCATCGTTTCCATCGGATGTCGATTCCCGCCATTTTGGGTGATCGCTGCTGCCTTGTCTCCCGTCTCAGCCCTCCCCCACAAGTAGTGGCATAATGTCATCATGGTTCGGTGGCTGGTCCGGGAGGGAGGGGGGCGTTCTCTGGCCGGAGGATTTCCAGGATGCGCGGGTCTGCTTCTTCGATTCGATCTCCAGTCGCCATCTATGTGTAGTTCTGCCCACCTCCATGCCTCTTTAGGGTCAGCGAAGTGGACAGTCGTCCCTTTATGGAAAGTTTTCAGTTGGGCCAGAAAGATTAGGCCATATTTGACATTTAGAGAGCGCAGATGTCTTTTGATTTGCTCAAATGATTGCCTCGCCTTTTGCACTTCTCTTGTATAGTCCGGAAATATGGCAATTATGGAGCCATTATGGGTGATCGAGCCCCTCGTGCGTGCCATTTGCAATAATGCGTCCCGATCTCTGTAAATCAGGAACCGTGCCACTACCGTGCGTGGCGGGGATCTAGGCGGCGCATGCCCCGTGGGCACTCGGTGAGCTTGTTCTATCGAGAAGCTCTTTTTGTCGAACCGGTCGATGAGCCATTGTTCCAGGAACAGTTCCATGCAGTCATCTTCGGCCTTCTCATGCAAGCCTAGGATGCGTACATTGTTCCGTCTCGACCTGCTCTCTCCTTCGGCTACTCCCGCTTCCAGTACCTTCAGGCGGGCCGTGGTTCTGTGGAGTTGTTGCTGCAGGCTCCTTAGTCCATCCTCCGTCCCAGATATACGCTGCTCGGCCTCACCGGTGCGGGACGTCAATTTTTGGAGATCATTGCGTAACAGCGAGACATCCACACTTATCCCATCGATTTTCTGTTCCATGGAGGCACGGGAATCGGCGATCGCCACCATAATGTCCTTTAGAGAAATTGCTTCCGTTTCCTCCTCCATTGGTTCACTGCAGTCCTGCTCTATCGGTGCATTCGCTGCGGCAGTGGTGAATTGATCAATTTTGCTTTGAGTACCGGTTTTCCTGGATTTTTCTTTCCCCATGTCAGAGGTCTTTACACGGGAGTTTCTGTGTAGCATGTGATGCCAGTGAGTCCGATGTCCGATGAACACCTTTCGATTTGGGCGGCTGTGTGCTCGGGTCCAGTTAGGGCTTGGCGCGGGGACATGTCTTTGTTTGAGGCGCCTCAGGCTCTTCTTTTACAGGCTTCTCACTTACACCGGGCCTGTCCTCGTGTGCGTCCTCTTCAGGCGTAACGCTTTATCTCTCCCGGACCATCTGGCGGACGAGCGGGAAGCTTGCCAACCCCCTCAGCGGGACGGGCATCGGGGTGGAGGCGAGGTGGCCTTCCTCTCGCGGGCAACCCCCACGTAGCCCTGCTCCGTGCCTGACCGTCTGTTACTGTTCACCCGCACCCCCTCCACGTCGGGGGACGCCCCAGGTCCGCTCTCCGCACCTCTCGTCTCCTTTAGCCGGCGTCCATTGACAATCTCGTATAGTTGCTGCGTAGGCAGGTTTACATCGGCACCCTCGGAACACTTCGGGGAGATCTCTGTCCTCCGGACGCCTCGCCGTCGCACTTTTCGCTACGATTTTCTCACGAAAATTTGCAGCAGCGGTTCCCCTCGCCGATGGTGTGATTAATAATTGTCGTTCGACACGGATGGCAGGCGATTTAAGCAGGATGTATGTAGCGGGGCCGGGAGCTCGAAGGCTCACGTCGGCATAGTTCGGTAGCTGGCCACGCCCTCAGTTTTCACGTTTTTGACTTTCTTTATATTTTTTATTCTGCCCACACTGGGATGACAAAGATGCTCCCTTAGTTGTTCTCGACTCTCCAGCACCACAAATTGCCAGGGAACTGTGCTACAAAGTGATTCAGTACTTGATCTGTTTCTTCACTGCTTACAGTCTCGCCTCTTCCTGGCCCCCTCCCAGACTTATACCTGTTCAGATACCTTATTGGGGGGGGAACTCTTCACCGGTTTCGCCAGGGGTCATGGGTCCACTCCCTCTACTTCAACTTCTTTCACGCTAATTATGCACCCTGCTTCACTCCATGGTCAGTTACTGCTGGCGGTCTCGGCCTAGTTGTCAGACCCCCCCCCAGTCCATCCACGACAGGTCACCCCACCACCACAGTCTCTTTCACTCGCCACACAGCTCTGCTATAGGCTACGGTAGGCGGTCTCTGCACCGTTGTCGGACCAGTCGATTCATCCACTACAGGTCTTGCCCTCACCTTTCGGTCTCTCCAGCTACACTGCGCCAGTTCCCAACCGACTCCTAAGACTCTTCTCGGGAGTCCTGTTGCTTCTTTTTTCAACTTTGGAGACGTGCATTGCTGCGCCTCACAAAGCCCAAGTTCATCCTTACTGGTTTCGATGCGCCCCCCTCGGTTGCCGGGTTCTCCTTCTGGACGTACAACAGCTCTCAGCACACCAGAACTACACAGGCCACTGCCGAACAGGTCAGGAGATGACAAAGAACACAGTCCTTCTTTGCTGTTCAGTTTAAATAGCAGGGATGGCCTCAGCGTAATATCATTCCAAATGACAGCAGCTGATCAAGACTTTGTCCCGCTTGTTTTGTAGCATTCTCAAGCTGGTCTACGTCCCTGTACTTATGACATCAGGATGGTTTGATATTTTACAGTAACACAGCTTTTGGACATGAGCTTATTTGTAGATGGTTCAGGCATTGACATCAGGCTGCAGAGTTGGGGTGGCTGTGACTCCCAATCGCATCTTTATCATCAGGAGAGGAGTCCCTCTCCATGAGATCCTCCCGCATGTTACCACCCCTAGGGGGACTACTGGTTAGCGGCCTAGCCTCATGGAAAGGGGCTCCCCCTCTAAAGAGAAGTGATGCTATCTGCATTTTCGTCACAGAGGTTAGTTTAGTTTATTGTTTGCTTGTTAAGCGCTTATACAGCAAATACATTCTGTTTCAAAGCGACCAACAGGGAGGGGACATGGGATTGCAGTACAATTAAAATATACAGCGAAATACATTGGGGGAAGGGGAAGGCTGAACCTATGCTTTGTGAGTATTCAGAGTGTGCTAGTGCAGCAATGAAGAGGGCAGTGGGCTAGGTTCTGGGTTGTCTGTGCTTGAGCGTTGAGTCACAGAGGAAGTGCTATGCGGCCAGGAGCTGCGTTGGGAGGAAAAGCGAGAGTCTCCAGTGTGGAGGGTGTGCCAAGGCAAGTGCTGAAGGTAGACGGAAACTGGGGAGATTGGGTGTGAGTGATCCGGGTCCCAGAGGATGCATAAGGGTCCAAGACACCCATCACAGCAACTGTGAAATTAGCAGAGGATGGAAGAAGGGAAGGAGGAGGTAAAGAGGAAATTCTAGAGTTGCTTTCGGAACTTAAGAAGGTTCTGCTCAGCATAAACACATTTCGAAACCACTGCTGTATGGTACGTTTATCCACTATATGCCTATTTAATATCTAAAGGCATCTCGTCAAATATCAAGGATATCGCCCCCTATCCAGGCCCTTCACAGTGGGCATAGAACCTGCTGATCTTGGGGCCGCTTGGAGGGAGGTATATTTGATCTGAAGTGTCTTCCAAACAAAGACTTAAAAACAAACTCTCATACCAACTCTAGAAGTACAGTGACGATCCCCTTCCAAACAGTACGGTGAAAGGTCACAGATGCTAAGAACCGCCCTAGATAAATACGTGCCTTCACTCACAACAGTTAGACTACAGTAAAACACATCTTTACTCTTATGCACGGAAGTCGAGAATAAAGAGACCACCACCACTGAAGATTTCCATTTTAAGAAGTTTAAGCAAGCATGCTGATGTGGTAAACCTTGCTTGTTCTCAGACTCCACCAGACAAAGAGCCAACTCTATTAATCTTGCTGACTTTTTCTGAGACAAACACAGGATGAGAAAAAGAAACAATTCAAACTCAGACCAAAGAAAAGACTGTCAAGTTACAAGCAGTAGCGAAAAATGGCTAAGGTTTAGGAGCCATTGGCCACATAGTGGATATTGAGCATGTGAACTTGCATGCTGGTTCCCCTTTAAAAGAAAATAAGGTGCATTTGCTGCTAATGGAATATTCTGGTGAGCTAATGTGCAGCCAAGACTGTGTGAATCTGGAGGAAGGAGCAATTAGTAAAAAAAAGTATGAAACCTGTTAGTTATTGGCATCTTTTTTAAACTTTGTAATCCACCTGGCTACCAAGAACAGCCATTTTCAAAAACAGAAAGAGCTGCATCGCCATCATTTGATTATATCAGGTTGGTTCATACTTCAAAATCTACCACAAATAAAACCTAGAAGTGATAGAATCAAATTGTACCAACCTATTACAGGCATAATCTGGCCAAACTATGTCTCTAGTGACCACTGTATCCATCACTGGTCTCCAAACGGAACATACAACAGAAGGGTTGCCCACCTAAACTCTATGTTTTCAATCCTTTTTTGGGGGCAGACAATTACTTACCTATAAATGGAATGGAGTTCATTCTTCTCCAGCATTAAATCATTCATGGATCCATACATTTTGAAGAGATTACAAAAGCAGTGCATAGTGAAGGGTAGCAAGAAGAAAGCTTGCACTTTGCATGACCTCAATGAAAGATTTCTTGCCACGCTTGTCCCACTGGGAGCCCTGCTCTCGCATAAATGCCAATACAATAACTCCTTATGAACGTATGAGGCGTTATTAATGTTACAACCCATTCACATGTAATGGAGATGCACAGTCCTGCATTCATGCTTTGTGGTGGTCCTCCAGTGGTGTGTGCTTTGGAGTTCCCTCATGTACGTCTACTTGCCTCACAGTGATTTCAATTTTTTTGCAGTTGACATTACATTTGGTAATATGAATATTGCTATGGATGTAGGGTTCTGCACCAACAAGGCTGCTCAAAGGCACGTAGTTGATTACGATTAGTGGCATGCCATGTACAATGTTATTAAGTAAACTATGATGGGGCTCTCGTGTATACGTATAGAGTGAAGGTTCAAGAACGAGAGCCACTGTGGTTGTCATTGAGTTAAACTATACTTGCCTTTATAGGCAGATGTTTCCCCGCAGAGGCTTCAATACAGACAAGGATGCCAACATGTTCTTCATCATTGGCTTTGCCATAAACATGTCCTCAGTATACTGTTCTGCTTGGTAACCGAAGATGCTGGCTGCCATTTCAGGGGTAAAGCATGGGCGTTTGCAGAGTGGACTTTAGAGATTCCTGAGCTTGGATCGAGTTCCATGCCGTAAATAATTTTTTCCTCATATGGACCATTCACCAGAATGACCCTCCCTTCAAAAGGTGGGGCAAATCTTCTCCTATTATCTTCTCAGTTAACATATAGTGGTTTAGTCTGATGAAATGTAGTCCCAGTTGAGAAAAGAACAAAGCTTTCCGGAGCAGTCCTAACATATTTCATAATCCAGCACTGTGTGTTAAGAAGATGCGCAAAATAGCCTGTTTGTGGATCTGGCTAGATAAAGTTTACTCTGAGCATTCACAACACTTTTAAAAAATATTTTTGTTTTTATGGACTGAGCTTCCCAGCCTTAAGAGATTCAGCCATGGTACGTTGATCTCACTGTAAAAAGTGGGTTAACTATTTAAGAGTGAGACAAATTTACCTCACAGTTATCACATGGACCTGGAGATACCATCCCCCAGGTCCACAAGACCAGCAGGTATCCCAAAACCAATTCACCCAGCCCACCCTGGAAAATGCAGGAACCACAAATTCCTCGATGCATCTCGTCGTCAAGAGGAACACCTGAACTGCATCCAGAGGACTGCAGAAAATTGTCTACACCAGTCCCTACGGTTAAGAGAGAGATAGGGGAACTCATCCATAAACTAGGCTTTCGGGACTTTGTGAGTAGACTGAAAAGAAAAGGGACACGTCTTTCCCAAAATCCATCTTCCCTTTCGCAGGTAAACCTGGACCGGACTAACACATTACATTTACTGGATTTGGCCCAGGTGGACTCAAGTACCAAACAGGAGTACCATTCAATCACCACAGAGGGCCTTCATGGGGAACCAATACCCTTTCCGCAGTTAATACCCAGAGGCAGCAAGAAGGGCACCCACATGCGACAGTTGAAGCAATGGGGGGACCTTCCCACAGAGCCACAGGCAGAAGGAGTTCTAGAGCCCTCCAACTGCTCAAGGGAAAGGCTCAGCGCTCCCCAGGCGAGTCACGGGAATCACCTACATCACAGTAGTAGGCAACGGAAGTTTCTAGAAGCAGACCTCGAGAGAGAACTGCAGCAATCAAACATCGCGTAGAGGGAGAACTCTGCTCTGAAAACAAAGATGGTGTCAGACTTTTTAAAGCATTCCTACAGGTGAGGCGAGGCTAGCCTAGCAAATCAGGTCCCAACCAATCCAGAAGAGCCCTATATAAGAGCCAGCTCCCAGCACAGCGGTGGAAAAGGAACTTTGGGGATGCAGAGTTCAAGGTTGTAGCAAAAAGAAAGCATGAATAGTAAACGACGGAAAAGGGGGAAGACCCAGGGAAAGGATCCTTAAACTCAGAGTATAAATTCCAGAGACCTTTTGAGGACAAGAGAATTTTGGTGGGACCTTTTATTTGAGCCCCAGATAATTCCATCTTTGAACCCTAAAGACTTTTGGTTTCCTGCAGAGACTATAAATCAAGGACAAACTGTTCTGTAGAACCTTGTGGAGAACCCTTACAACCCTCCCACCATCCTGACACCTTGAAGAAAGCCTCTGGGAGTTACTTCAAGTGTCAAGTCATATGTAATGTACAAGAAACAGGAGGAAAAGTTGCAGCAGATGCAAAAACGTTTACCGTTGAGAAAGATAAAAGTTTTAACTTATAAAAGGAGATCCACATCTAACTTGCAGAAGACCTTCTTCAGTGCTAATAACAGAGGTAGAAATTGATATCCAGAGAGACTGATCCAGATTCTATTATGAAATGCCTCAGTCTGTCTTTTTCAAGAGTGGGACTACTTTAAGTGTGTTCCCGAGCTGATCTTGGTGTGCTGCTAGGGACTTGCTGCTTATCGGGAGCAGAGGCCCTTTATCCCACATAGCTTTATAATTGATTATATGAGAGTTCATTGTTGGGGAAAAAACATTGAGGTGTACTCAATATTCTTTTAAACCCACTAAGTATCCTTCCCAACATATTTTAGGACTGGCGCAATTATATAAACAAACTTCAGTCCTAGAATTATTTGTAGAAGGTTTTGGATAGTGGGTTAAAACGAAATATTGAGTGCCCCTCAATGTTGTTTTCAGCGATTAAATCACTGGGTACCTTATAATCATTAGGAGGTGCCTGGTGGAAGCACTTTCACTAAATCACCAGAGCATGAAACCATTAGGTGTGTACACCGGACAACAGCCAATGGCTGCCAAGCTGAACAAGATTAAAAAAACAAGTTAAGATGTGCCCAAAGAAATTGGCTCAAACCCAGGCACTCTCCAGTACAATTCAAAAGGCAATGGGAATTTGTGATAATGACAGCAGCTGTCTTCCTTTAAATTACTTATTAAAACGAATGCGCACCTAGGTTGCATCAAACCTTAGCTGTTCAGAAATCACAGGGATAATTAGAAATCCGTTGCGGCCAAGAGGTGCAGCCATCCCCATGAAGATGTGCTTACTATAATTTGATGCATTTAAGTTCAAACGAATTATAGACTTGTTGGTGTGCTCCTGCTTCAACCAGGCAAACGCCCGCCTCGCAGATCCGGCTACACCTTTTGCAGCTGTCACACCCTCTGGTTAGCAGTAATAATATTTACAGGAGTCAAGTGGGAGAGCTGGGAACTGCCATATAATGAGCAAATCATGAATCAAAACCTCCAAATGTACGGGTCACTAGTCACCGAACAAGAATGATTTACAGTGTGTCATGTAGATGCTGTGCTCCCATTTAGTTCATGCCTGGTGTTAAGTGAGACTCATTGATCCTCGATCGCATTGTTCGACCCAGTTGGGGGGAAAAATGGCTTTTTCAGATCACACAAATTCCATATGTAGGGCCATATTCTGTCGTGCTAAATTGCTACGCGTTTGCAATATTGAGGTTTTCAAGCAAGTCTTTTTTGGATACATTTCCAGTTCCTTTTTTTTTTTTATTAGGTTTTGCACAGTAGTAGGGTCATCAAGGACAGAAAAATGTAGTTTGTCTATGCCACAAATGGAAGGGTAAACAAAGCCCTAAAGAGGGAGATGGTTTCAACCATCATATAGCACTGTAGCTGATATCTAGTCTTCAGGGTTCTTTTTACCCTGGCACTACTATTCATGTGATTGTATGTGTTGGGCATTATAAAGTGCAACCCTAGCTGACAAACAATGTAGCACAGTGCAAAGCATATGGGGCTGTGGGGTGCAGGTTAGACTGACCTATTCTGTGCCACATAGGTTTTCCGTCTGTGCTGCTATGGAATCTAGAGAAGTCTCACTAATGAACTGCACAATGAAATGCACCCATCTTATGCTTTGGCTTGCTCTCTGGTTTGACACAGTTTAGAAATGTTGGAGCCAAATAATATATAGCAAAATCTTCTGGTGTCGGATGACTTCCAACAACTTATTCTCCACTTAACAATCTCACAAACCTACATGTTTCTACCTGGCTTAACTTAGTAACGAGTTCTCTCAGGAATGTCACTTTTAGCTGCAAGCTGTTACTAACAGGCATGACCGACTGCAACCGGGAATATACGTGACCCTAAGCGGCTTTTTCTTTGATGGAAACAAACAGACAATTGTATTTTCCTTAAAGAAAGTTGGCCCAAACAAAAATGGCCACTGTAGGAAACTTAAAGAAAGCTCATAAAAGAAACCCATTCTATTTCTACAGGTAACATGGTGCAGAGGACAGGCATTTGCAGGCCTGCAAATTGATTTTCTCCCACTCCTTTGGTTTAATAACCAGCAATACCCTTTGGCTCTTCTAGATGTGTTCTCTGGATGGGTGGAGACCTACTGCTTGTGGAAGGCAGATGCTGTAATAGTTGTACAAAAACTTGAGACATTTTGTATCCAGGTTTGGAGTGTCGGCCAGGGTCAACAACGAGGTTACCAATTTTGTGAATAGTGTGATTAAATCATTTGTCGATAAACTGCATTGAAGTTTCCCCAAGCCATAGCCCTTTTATTATATCAGAAGTACACCAAACAGAAATACTGGCCTTCTCTTTTATGAGGTGTTGCATAGAAAACCAATTGCATGTAAAAGCTGCTGCCGACGATAACTTGCACTTGACTGTAGGGGTGTCACGGTATTAGTTTTATGACGGTACGATAACCTTCTTGCCAAATGACGGTATATCATGGTTATCGCAGTATAGCAGGTGGAGTTAACCAATCTTAACAAATATTTTCTAAAAAGTCATAAATTGTCAGATTTATCATCACAAACAAAACCAGGCACCCAGGGCCAGAATTGGGCTTTTCAACATACTTTCCACTGAAATGCCACCCCTTGCTTCCACCAAACACAAACCCACGTGTGGAGAGGAGATGGGGGGAGCCCTGCTGAGTGTGGCAAAGCAAACTGAATAGCTTTTCTTAAGTGGTCATTTAGGTGTTTAGCTCCCTCACTGGCTACTGGTGAAGATGAACATGTTGCCATCTTTATAACCTGCATGTCACAGATCAATGGAGGCTGATGGTAGTATACGCTTGTGCGCATACACACACGCACGTTCTCTTTACGTTACAGCCTTTAGTTTACTTATGGGCCAAAAGGTGTTCAGTAATCACGGACATGTTACCCTTTGGTATGGCAGCAGGGAATACCTACAGAGATGAGTGAATTTCGTAGTGTGACTTATTATATGTAAATTCAATGATAGAACCAGGGAAATCCCCCATTGTCATATGTTTAGGGAACATTATCCATTATAAATATATAGACCCCAAAGCCGCCAACCCAAAGTAAACCCTTTTCCTTCTTGGCACTGTATTTATTCTTCCTTTTGCTAACATACTGATTTTGTGTCAGGCACGTATGGTTTATGGAATGGCATTAAAAACTGCTCCAACTGAAACTACTTGGCAGATGGCACATCCAACAGTGCAAGACCAAGACTGCGCAGCACTTGCTTACTGCAGCCTTTCCAAATCAGATTGAGAAGCACACTTAACGGTATAAACGGTATACCGGTATAAACAATGTGACGGTTATTACTGTTCAATTGAGTCGCTCAAGGTATCTTTAACGGTATACCGTTATACCGTTACATCCCTACTTGACTGATGAGATTATAAGGGAATGTGAAGTCCCTAATCTCTTCTGTCAATTCTGCCCATAATCGGGATAAGGCAGCCATGCCAAAGAAGCTGTTTCTATCCGGTCATTCTCTGCACCCAGGCACTGGGTCCTTATGATGACCAACCAGAGAAAGGCGGCTTTTGCTGCAAGGTAGAAGGGCCCTCTTCAGATCCTGTTGGTATCTAATTTTTTAAGTGAAAATCCAGGGGCACACAACCTGGTTCCATGTGACCCAGTGTAAGCGGGCCACGCCACTGTTACAATGAGAATGATCAAACTGTTTGTTCTGTGCATTCTCTTTGATTTATGTGCTCCCCTGATCTTAAATGTCAATTGTGAATACCCCTCTGAGTCAGTGTAGTCATACAATCCCACAAAGACAACAATGTCAGAAATAAAGAATTGGAAATGGCACAAAAGGTGTTCGCTGGCATGGACGGAAATGTGATATGGATGGGGCATGAGACTGCTGGGTGGTTATGTGGTTGGGGTTTCTTCCAAGGCCTGCTATGTGCCATTCCATACCCATGTAAAGCACCCCATAATAGGTTGCCCGACGAGCACTACCTTTGGTGTTCAACACAGAACAGCCCCCAACCTTCGAACTGTAACGATCAGTTAAACAAGTTAGAACATGGTACAAAAACCTACCTCAGCACCTGAAAAAATATCCAGAACCGTCTCATGCTTCTGATTTGACCCCATTATTAATATTCTGTCTTGCATACTAAGTGTGGAAAAAAGCTCTGAAGGTGATGTTTTGGTATCGCTTTCAAAACAACACAGTGGTGGTGAGGAAGCATGCTCAGACTGGTAATGACTGCAGAGCCATAGATGATGTGCCTCTGCCCCGTAGCTTTCAGAGTAGCAGCGCCTGAAGAGTGCAACATAGAGGATCAAAGGGTATTGCTAGAGAAGGATAATAATTATGTAGAGATGTACTGCTATTTTCTGACCACGTAACTGGACTTATAACCTTTTCCAGTATTTAGTTTTGCAGTCTTTTGAAGTGCTACAGTTCCTAAGGAACTACCCCGAACGCTAGTCAGTCTCTCTGGTATGATACTATTAACAAGATAAATGTATGTTTTGGTATGTTTTAAATGTCACGCTAGCCACAGTGATATTTGTGTCCCTTTGTATGCGTTTCAGGTCACTACTAAGTTCCCCAACTGTAGTGAGGGACCGGCCATCCGCCTAAAGCAACAGAGGGAGGAGTTATGCAGAGGAAGACTGGGAAGTAGCAGATCGAATTTGTGATAGGGCAAATACAGCTCTTGCAGCCTTGAGTTTCTATTAGGTCAAAAACGTAGAAGGCCTTTAATGTCACCTAGAATGAGCTGTGGGGCATACTTCTGGGGCACAGCTCTCCAATAACAATGCTAATATAGGGGAGCTACAGGATACCGGACACTCAGCAGGCTCACTAGAGATGCCTTAACCCACCTCATCCCTGGAGTAGTAACAGTAGGGCGGAAAGTACAGTGGGAAATTGCCTGAGAAGATGTATAGGACTACTTGAACTCAGGCTATACGCGCTATATAAATAAATACAATACAAGAGCTGACGAGCATCTGTAAAGATGTGCAGCATCACAGCTGCCTGAGAATCCTGGCCAACTAATCCAGTATACCCAAAGACCCGTGGCCCTGGAAAGACGTCTGCCAGTAAAGCAACAGGTCCTGTGAACTCAAGAGTTCACCTTCACCACAAAGGGATGTGGGCCCCCACCAGTAAGATCGTACCAAGCCAATGGGCCAGATGTAATTGAGAATGGGTGACCCATAGGGGTGTGTGTGTGTGTGGGAAGTGAGACTACCTGGTAATTCCATGAAATACCTCCAATCTGCCCCAGGGATGGCAGGAGGATATGTCCAGAACTCTGGATACCACATCCCCGGTCCCAGTCCTGAGCAATGAGAATCAACAGACTTAAACTGCCAGTCTCCTGAGAACTAGTGGGATGATCAACATTGACGGAACAGCATAGAGGAGATTGAAGTTCTAGTCGACAGTTCATGCGTCCCACTGATTATTTTGCAGAGGAAATTTGCTGTAGCAGAACAACTCACACTGCAAGCAAAGAAGCCTACTTGAGGAGCCCCCAAATGATGAAGCTCTCCTCCAGAACTTCCTGGGATAGCTCCCACTCGTGGAAGGGTGAGGTCTGTCTGCTTAGAGAATCAGCTACAACGTTCTCCGTCCCAGCAAGTTGGCCCACCCTGAGCTCTTCAATGTGCAGAACCACAGTGTCATTGCACCTTCGCACAGAGGCAACAATCCCACATCCCTGTTTGTTGTAGCAGTACATGGCCACTGTGTTATCTGTGGAGCGTGATAGGAACACTTTTGCCTGGCACAGACGGAAGACAGACAATCGGGACCAGTATGATCACATGCAGCTCCAGCAGACTGATGTGTTGCCGAGCTTCTGTCGGAGACTAGTGTCAGTTCACCCAAAGATACAACAGATGAGTGTGCCCTTTCAGGGACGGATCAGTGCCTACAGTCAACTGGGGCTAACGTTGTCGAATCAATGACCTTCACAGCAAGTTGTTTTACAGGGTCAATTCCATACGATCCTGAGGCGCATAGTCTGAGACCTAAAACAGGTCTCACATGGTGCCCTGGAACTGAGACTACGGACTCCAAAATAGCCACATAGGATTTGGTTTAAGACACAGAATTGGCTAGAGAAAATGAAATTGCAAGAGGCGATGGACCCGATTCTCCTGGAACCATTTTTAAATTCTCTAACCACTCTGCAACAACTTTGCCAGCTGAGCTTAGAATCGGCCATCCACACCACAACAGTACATCAACAGCCCAACAATGGTGACTGGTAGGAATAGAAACGTTCCAAAAAAGATCATGCGCGGAATCAGAAAAGACTGAGAAACACCTTTCAAGAGATCATCTGAAATCAGCAAAGGCACGAGATGGGCCAGACCTCATCCAAGTACTTTTCTGCACCTGGATATGGTCTGAGAAAGGAAGATATCTATCCAACCAATTAATTGCTATGTGTGTGGGAATGCAGGGTCATTTGGACCAATATTGCACCCATATTCCTCCAGCCAAACAAATTGACAGCAGCGATTATGCCCCAGCTCGAGATGATCCAAGCTGGTAAGTAAAATGGGGACTCACCTCCTTAAATCAGAAGGAGGACAAGGAATGTTGGCACAAAGTTAGCTCAGAGAAGCTTATTACAACCTAATGCAAGTAACTTGTCAATCAACCATTGATGGCTTTGGGCAGTAGACAGTCTGTGATTAGTGCGTCCCAGAAGATTAAAGGAACAAGTTACTTACCTGTAACTGTTGTTCTCCAGCATGGGTCTGACATGGATTCACATGCTCATGAATATTCCCCGTCGTCAGGCCGGGAATCCTCGGTATAGAAAAAAAAAATCAGTATCAGTTTCGTTTCTGATCTGTCTTTCTTAGTAGTAACCAATCACTGGTCTCTGGGTCATACTGCCCCCAGCCAATGACTGCCCTCTCCCTAAGCCCCGCCCCTGGCAGCCATCCTCAGATTTGGTAGCACGTAAAGTGGCAGTATGACCAAGTGAAGAGCCGCAGAGGGGTAGGCGGGAGGGTTCGCATGTGAATCCATGCCAGACCCATGCTGAAGAACAACAGTTACCGGTAAGTAACGTGTTCCTTCTCCAGCATGGGGTCTGGCATCGATTCACATGCTCATGAATATAAGAATACATAGCAGTATACACATGCACAACCACGGGGGTTGGCAAAAGGCTCAATATCAAGCAATACAACTCAACATTAAGCAACTCTTACCTCCTCCCCAGGCTCACCTTAGGCGAACAGGTTGCGCAGCACTGCCTGGGCGACTCTGGACTCCTCCCTGGAATCCCAGTCGACGCAGTGGAATCTCATGAAGGTGTGCGTCGACCTCCACGTAGCAGCCCTGCAGATGTCCAGCAGGGGCACACCAGACAGGAACACCTTAGTAGCAGCGATCTGGTCGAATGGGCTCTCGGACTGCCTGGCAACGGTCGGTTTGCCAACCGGTGACAGTGCATGATGCAGCCTGAGAGCCATCTGGAAATGGAAGTCTTCGAGAGAGACTTCCCTTGATTCACAGGTCCAAAGTTCACAAACAGCTGTGATGTCTTCCGAAAACTCTTTGTGCGGTCCAGGTAGAACTTCAGCACTCTAGCTACATCTAGCGAGTGCAGAGTCCTCTCAGCCGGCGACGAAGGCGACGGGAAGAAAACTGGCAACACCAAGGGCTCGTTGAGGTGGAAGACCGATGGCACCTTGGCCACGAAGGAGGGGTGCGTCCTCAGCACCACCCTCCTGTCGTGAAAAGTCAAGTATGGAGGCTTGCAAGATAGGGCCTGCATCTCTCCCACTCGTCGTGCAGAGGTGATGGCCACGAGGAATGCTGTCTTCCACGACAGAAACTTCAACAGCACTGAATGCATAGGCTCGAATGGGGCCCCCATGAGCCTAGTCAGCACCACGTTGAGCTCCCACGCCGGGGCAGGGTCCTTCACCGGCGGGAACGATCGGAACAGTCCTTTCATAAATTCCTTCACCAGCCGATGAGACCACAAGGACGCCCGTCCTGTAGTTCTGGTGTAACGTGAGACGGCAGCCAGATGCACCTTGATGGAAGCATGAGATAGCCGCAGCGGGTTAATCTTCTGTGCACGGCACCAGACAGAGAATCTCTTCCATTTATGTCCGTAGCAGTTGAGAGTTGAGGATGTCCTGGCCTTTGCAAGAACCTCTCTGCAGTCGGCCGGGATGTCGTATCCTCCAAACTCTAGTGCTGCAGGAGCCAGGCCTGCAAGTTCAGCGACCCTGGTTCGTGATGAAGAATGGCGCCTCCTTCTCTGGAGAGAAGATCCGCGTCCGTCGGCAGCTTGACTGGTGTGGACGCTGACAAGTCCAGAAGGTCCGGGAACCAGATCTGTCTCGGCCACGCCGGTGCGACGAGGATCATCCTGCACCGGGACCTCTTGAACTGGGTGATGAGCCGGAGTAGCAACGGCGGGAACGCATAAAGGAATAGGCCGTCCCAGGGGAACGAGAAAGCATCGCCCATGCTCCTCGGCTGGGGAAACCTGCTGGGAAACCTCTGGCACTTGGAGTTCGCCGCCGTCGCGAAGAGATCGATCTAGGGTTCGCCCCATCGTCGGAAGAGGCAATCCACTTGATCCTGGCGCAGTTGCCACTCGTGGCACGAGCGCAGCTCTCTGCTGAGTGAGTCGGCAATGGTGTTTTTTATCCCTGCCAGATGAAAAGGTACCAGAAACATCCCTTGGGCGACGGCCCAATGCCACAGATCCTGGGCTTCCTTGGATAGGGCAGGGGATCTGGTTACGCCCTGCTTCCGAATGTAAAACATCGTGGTGGTGTTGTCGGTGAAGATCCTCACCACCTTGCCCTTGAGGGACGGTTGGAAAGACCTGAGGGCCCGGAACACTGCACGGAACTCCAAGATGTTGATGTGGAGTGTCTTCTCCTCCGGGAGCCAAAGGCCTCTCGCGTGGAGATCCCCGGTGTGCGCTCCCCAACCTTCCAGGGAGTCATCCGTCGTCACGTCACCTGGTGGGCCGGGGCTAGGAAACCTGTTCCCGCCGTCACATGAGAGCGGGTACCGCACCATCATATCGCCTGACGGAACGCTTCGTCGAGCGGGATCCTGTCCTCGAAGCTGCCCGTCGACTGGATCCAGTGGGCGTCGAGGAATTCTTGCAAGGGCCGCATCCGAAGTCTGCAGTGGTGCACCAGATAAATGCAGGAGGACATCATTCCGAGGAGGGACTTGATAGACCTCACTCTGGCCACGTCCGTGGCCAGCAGACGTTGCACCTTTCCCAGGATGGTCCTGATCCTTTCCTCTGATGGTGAGGCCAGTCGCGCCACTGTGTCGAGCTGTGCTCCCAGAAACAGGGCGACTTGCGACGGGACCAGGTGGGATTTTGGAAAGTTGATGGAGAATCCCAGCTCCGTGAGCAGCTGGACGGTCTTCGCAGTATGTTCTTCAGCGAGCTCCCTTGTCCTTGCCCGTATGAGCCAGTCGTCCAGGTAGGGGTAGACGTGGATCCCCTGTAGGTGCAGCCGCGCCGCCACCGGTGCTCGGCACTTGGTGAACACCCTGGGCGCCGATTCTAATCCGAACGGGAGGGCCTTGAACTGGTAGTGCCGCCCTTGGACCAAGAACCTGAGGAACTTTCGGTGTCTCTTTAGAATAGGGATGTCGAAGTACACATCCTCCAAGTCCAACGACGACAGGAAATCGCCCTCCTCCAGCTGTCCCAGCACGTGCTGGAGGGTGACCATCCGGAACTTCTGTGCCTTGATGTACTTGTTCAGTCGTCGCAGGTCCAGGCTGGGACGCCATCCTCCGGTCTTCTTCTTTTATGAGGAAGTACCTTGAGTAAACTCCGGAGCCCCGAAGCCTCTTTGGAACGAGCTTGATGGCACCTTTTCTGAGCATCGCCCGTACTTCCAACAGCAGTTGAGGGACGTGATTTTCCTTCCTGGCCACGGGAGTAATGCAGGGGCACTTCTTCTGGAACTCGAGGGTGTGCCCCAGGGCCAGACCGTCCAGCACCCAATGGTCGGTGGAGATGGACTCCCACACGCCGACGAACCTCGTCAGCCGGCCTCCCACCGGGGTGCTTCGGCGGGGGTCCGACCCGACGGTCGGTTCAATCTTGCTTGGAGGCCGCCTTGCCTCCTTGACCACCTTGGCGACGACGGCGGGATCCACCTGACTTGCCGCGTCCCCTGTAGGCCTCCTGCGACGAAGATCTTGCCGCTTGACGGTACGTAGAGGAGCTACTGCCGGCTCCCTTGGATGCACCCTGTCTTCCTCCGGAGCTCCGAAAGGACGGCCGTCGCTGTTGTAGCACACCCAGTGCACGGGCCGTCTCCGTGTCCGTCTTGATCGCCTGAAGGGACTCATCAACCGCCTTGCCAAACAGGTTGTTCCCATCGAAGGGCATGTCCAAAACCTTGGTCTGTACGTCCTGGCGGAAATCCGTCGCCTTGAGCCATCCTCGTCGTCTCAGGCAAACGCCGTTGCCCAACTGACGGAAACCGGTGTCGGCGATGTCCGTAGCCACTGTAATGGCGTGGTCCGAAGCAATCTCACCTTCCTGTAAGATTTCCAGGGCCTCGGCCCTCTTGGCATCCGGAAGGAAGTCCAACAGAGGGGCTATCTTGAACCACAACTCCCTGTCGTAGCGGGCTAGGATGGCCAGGGCGTTGGCCGCCTTGATGGTCGTCGCTGCTGATGAGATGACCCGTCGTCCCATCGCATCCAGCATCCTACCCTCGCCGTCCGGCGGGGAGGTTGAAGTCGAGGCCGATGCCCCCCGCTTTCTTCTTGGCCGCCGCCGAAACGACCGAATCTGGGGTAGGTTGCACCCTAAGGCAAAAGGGGGCAGCGTCGGCGACCTGGTACTTCTTCTCGTACCGGTCCCGTGGCAGGGTTCTTGAGGAGGGCGAGCCCCTCATCCCAGATGTCATCAAGAAGCAGTACAGCGAGGACCGTCTTCCTTTTAGCCTCGCGCCGTTGGTAAAGGAACCCTCCCTTCCTTCTTTTCTTCGGGGCAGAGCTGGAAGAGCTCGGATGCCCTGGAAATCATGGCATGGAAGGATCCAAACTCGTCGGGCGGGGACGCCCGAGCAGGGGGTGACGGGGGACACGTCCCGTCGTCGCCTCCGTCGTCCTCTGTACCTGTCGTAGCCGTGTCCATGCCTTTATCATACCCGTGGGTAGTAGACCGGGGGGAAGGCAGAGAAGGCCGCAGAGGTGGGAGAGGTGGCCACCTCTCCCATCAACCGCCTTGCCAAACAGGTTGTTCCCATCGAAGGGCATGTCCAAAACCTCGTCGAGGACGAGGATTCCCGGCTTGACGACGGGGAATATTCATGAGCATGTGAATCCATGCCAGACCCCATGCTGGAGAAGAACAAGTTACTTTCTTACCTGGTAACGTTCTCTCGATGGGATGGTCCGACGACGTATTCCATATCTATGACATGTAATCACCACAGCTGTGCTGCTTTGGAAACTGTTTTCGGCGTCTGCGTCCTGCGTCGATGACGTCGATGCGCCGCCGTCGAGGACCTCCTCCGACGTGATAAGTAGGACGCACGACGCCCGTAGCCTCAGTTGTAGTTTTTTCCCCCAGAACGTGTGACATTAGTCAACTGCCAGTCAGACACAAAGCCTTGCGGAACATAAGCTGCAATCGCAAAAGAAATTCTGCAGCGGGGAAGGCAGGGAGGGAGTAATATGGAATACGTCGTCGGACCATCCCATCGAAAGAACGTTACCAGGTAAGAAAGTAACTTGTTCTTCGAGGGGATTGGGTCCTCCGACGTATTCCATATCTATGACAGACTCCCAAAGCAGTACCACAGCAAGGAGGAGGGAAAGAATTTAGAATCAAAATGTAGAATTGCCAATCAAATAGCAGAGCAAAGGACCGCCTTGCCAAAGGCCAGATCCTGTCCTCGGATGGAATCGAGGGAATAGTGACGTACAAATGTATGTACTGAAGCCCAGGTGGCTGCATCACAGGTGTTGCGAATAGGAACACCCCTCTGTAGGGCAGTAGATGCAGCCATACCCCTGGTAGGAGGGGCCCGCAAGCCAGCCGGTGGGTCTTTACCCGCCAAGCGGTGACACTCCGAGATGGCTAAAATAATCCAGCGAGACAAAGTCTGTTTCGTCACAGCTTGTCCCAAACGCTTTCCAGCGTAACCAATAAAGAGTTGATCATCCACTCTGACCCGGGACATGCGTGAAACATAAAAGCTTAAAGCTCTCCTAGGATCAAGCCTATGGAGCCTCTCCTCTTCCTTACCAGGATGTGGAGGAGGATAGAACGCCGGAAGAACAACCTTCTGGCTCAAACGAAATTCCGAAACCACCTTCGAAAGAAATGAAGAACGAACTCTAAGGACAACCCTGTCCTTGTGAAATACAGTGAAGGGTGGCTTAACTGAAAGTGCCTGTAACTCACTCACTCTGCGAGCGGAAGTAATCGCAACTAAAAACACAGTTTTCAGAGTCAACAGCCTCAAAGGGCAAGAATGTAAAGGCTCAAACAGAGCACCCATAAGAAACTTAAGAACAAGGTTTAAATCCCAACCGGGCACCAGGAAAGGTGACGGAGGGAACACATTAGTGAGCCCTTTCAGAAACACTGAAATTAAAGGGATTTTAAAGTAG
Source organism: Ambystoma mexicanum (assembly GCF_040938575.1). Lineage (NCBI taxonomy): Eukaryota > Metazoa > Chordata > Amphibia > Caudata > Ambystomatidae > Ambystoma > Ambystoma mexicanum. Next base: position 158,500,407 of record NC_090935.1, on the reverse strand, counting down.
GAACACTCTTCAGACGAGCGCTTAAAGATGGACAGCGCCGCCAGGGAACTTTTAATGGTACCCACTTGCAAGCCCCTGTGGGCCAAAGAAAGTAAAAAGGACCGAACCATGGGGATGTCACATGCAAAAGGATCCACATTCTGAACTCTGTACCGTTGCCGTAAGTTCTGCGACTGGTGCAGAGACTTTGTTGCTGGCCGTTGGGTCGAGAGCAACACCTCCATCACGTCTTCAGGGAGGTCCCAATCCTTATACCTCAACCTTTCAGAAGCCAAGCGTGAAGGTTGAGGGATCTGACCTCTGGATGGAGAACCTGACCCCCCCCTCCTGTGAGAGCAGATCGTCTCGGTAGGGAAGACGACGTGGAGGACAGATGGACAAGTCGAGAAGGTCCGGGTACCACGTCCTCCGAGCCCTCGCCGGAGCAATGAGGATCATCCGGGAACCGAACTTGCGTAACCTCCGCAGCACTTGCGGGATGACGGGGACTGGAGGAAACGCGTACAGTAGTGGGAATGACCACTTCACCACAAACGCGTCTCCTAAGGCTCCTTTTGGAGGAAATTCCCACGAGCAGAACCTCTCGCACTTCCGGTTGACACTGGAGGCGAAGAGATCCACTTGAGGGGTCCCTCAAAGGGCAAAGATCTCCAGGAGAATCTCCTGAGCCAACTCCCACTCGTGAGAGATCGTGCTCTGCCTGCTCAGAGCGTCCGCCGTCACGTTTTCGTCTCCGGCCAGATGAACTGCCGAGATCGAAACTTCCTGCTGGATGGCCCAGAACTCGAGCTGCATCGCCTCCCTGCACATAGGAAGCGACCCTGCCCCCCCCCCCTTTTTGTTGAGGTAGTGCATGGCCACTGTGTTGTCCATCAGGATCAGGACATTCTTTCCTCGCACAGTCAGCAGAAAAGCCTTCAGGGCTAGCCTGACGGCCCTCAGCTCCAACAGATTGATATGGATTCTGGACTCCGACGGAGACAAACGACTGCTGACTGTCAGCTCGTTGGCATGAGCTCTCCATCCCGTGAGGGATGCATCCGTCACGATCGTCACCTCTGGCCAGAAAAGCCAAAACAGAGCCCCCTTCATCAAGTTGCCCTCGACTGCCCACCACAGAAGGTCCTGGGCGACCGAGGGTGGCACCTGTACCGGGTCTGACATCCTGCCGGAGGACTGCGACCATTGCATCTTGAGTGCCCACTGCAAAGATCTCATCCACAGGCGAGCCTCTGGCATCAGAAGAATGCAGGATGCCATGAGGCCGAGCAACCTCAAGAACTCGAACGCTGGGAGCGTCTGGGCATGCTGAAACTTGTGTACCATCTGCTGAATGTGAAGAGCCCTCACCTGGGGAGGAAAACACTGCCCCAGGGAAGTGTCGAGCACTGATCCGATGTACTGGAGCCGCTGTGTTGGCGTCAAATGGGACTTCTTTAAATTGATGGAGAAGCCAAGGCTGTGATGGGAGTGGCAGGTGACGGACAGATGATCCAGGACTTGCTAGGGAGAGCTCCCCCTGATCAACCAATCGTCCAGGTAGGGGTAGACGTGAATCCCCCTCGCCTGAGATGCGCTGCCACCACCACCATGAGCTTGGTGAAAACCCTCGGGTCGGAGGTCAATCCGAACGGCAGGACCCGAAAGTGCGAGTCGCCAACCGCGAACCTCAGGTACTTCTTGTGCTTGGGATAGATCGGCACATGGAAGTAAGCATCCTTGAGGTCGAGAGACACCAACTAGTCCTGAAGCTGAAGGGCCTGGAGGACTTGAGAGAGAGTAACCATCTTGAACTTGTCCTTCCCAAGGAGTTTGTTCAAACCGCGCAAGTCCATGATGGGTCTCAATCCCCCCGTCTTCCTTCGAAATCAAAAAATAAGGGGAATACCATCCCTTGTTCCTCTCCGCTACAGGCACCAGTTCTATGGCGCCTTTCTCCAGCAGGGCTTGAATTTCCTGCGCAAGGAGCGGATCCGGACTCTTCAAAGAGAGGTTCCCTGGTGGATTGTCGTGATGCCTCTGCCGAAAGGGAAGACAGTAGCCGTGGGTTACGATCTCCAGAACCACACATCTGAAGTAATGGCACGCCACTCTACAAGATGCTGCGCCAGCCTTCCCCCAACCGGCGAACCATGGGACATGGCCTCATGACTGAGTGGTAGCGGCTGCGGTGTTGCCGGAGGGCAAAGAGGCAACTGCCCGAGCGGCCTTGGCACCACGGGTACCCTGTCGTCCACCTCTGGTACCCCTGCGTTGGCCTCTTTGACTGCCAGCTCCTCTCGCTTTACTGAAGGACGAGTAATAGCGAAAGGAACCACCCCTCCATTGCTGTCCCCTAGGACGAAAAGGCGGAGGTTGGCGAACTGCAGCGCCCAACGACTTCGCTGCAGCTTTGGAGGTCTGCAACCTCTCAAGGCTCTCCGTCAGCCTTGCTGCCAAAAAGGTGTTCACCGTCAAATGGCATGTTGAGGAGCCAGGACTGCACATCAGGAGCAAACCCCGACTTCCGCAACCACGCAAACCTGCGTATCACGGTGCTCGCCGCCATGGACCTGCTGACGCATTCAGCCATGTCCAAACCCGACTGAACAGACTCGCACATGGCATCCTTACCATCCTGGACCATAGCAAGGAAACCATCCCGTTCGTCCCCTTCGGGAATATGTTCAGCCGCTAACGCAACACAGTTCCACAGAGTGTGTGTGAAACGAGACAAGTCACATATGGAGTTGGCCGCCTGAAGCGCCATACCACCCGAAGAAAACACTTTCTTCGCCCAGCCATCAAAACGTTTGTCGTCCCTATCAGGAGGGATGGTAGGGTATGACGCCTGCTTTGCCGGGGCCGTGGTCAAGTAGCAGGGGTCGCTACTGGCTGGACGGTATTTTCGCGACAAGGACCTGCCCACCGCCGGGAGACTCTCCGGAGCAGTCCAAGCCGCCGCCACCCTTCTCTGTAGAGCCATATGAAACGGCAGTACCGGGTCAGTTGGGGGACCAACATCAAGGATGTCCGTGAGACCATCCTGCACAAACTCCCCTGGGGGAGCAGACCATCCCAAATACTCGGAAACCCTAGCCATAAGGCACCGGTACGAGGAATCGGCATGAGAGCCAGGCTCAGGCCTACAAAACTCTACCTCCGGAGAGGTGTCCAGTCCACTGGCATCATGCAGCGACTGCCTCAAATCGTCAAACTGACTATGGCCCGAGACCATTTCATCTGGAACCTGACTAGGAACCAGGCCATCAGAATCCTCATCCACCTCCGAAATATATTCCAGGTGGCGAAAAGAAGGCACCCGAGAGTGCTTGTTCTTATAACCAGAGCCTTCCTAGGGGGTTCCCCCGTGCCACAGGGTACCTCCGACACCCCGGCGCCGAGTGAATCTGCGTCGGCGCCGAGAGGTTCGGCGTTGACGTCAGATGCAGCGCAGCCAGCATCGACGGCGTCGACACAGTCCTCGAAGCCGGAGCTCCGAGCGTGTCCTTCGACGACTTGAGCGTCGACGGCTTCGACGACTTCCTCGGAACCTCGACAAAGCCTGTCGACGCCCTCGACGCCTCAGGCATCGATGTCTTCCTCGAAGACATCGCAGGTGCACACGGTCTCGAACGCGTTGAGGACCGGGACCTGGAACGGGTACGTCGAGAACAAGTCCCCTTGTCTGAACGGGACCTCTCCCGTGACTCGTGCCGACCACTCTTGCGAGCAGTGTCTCTCGACCTCTCGGGGCGCGGACGGCTTAGTACCCTGCGACTCGAGAATCGCCAGCATTTTCTTCCGAAGGAAGCCCATTCCTCCGGCGTCGCACGGCTGGTGGGGTAAGCGACGTGCCGGGCAGAGTCCTCAGAAGAGGACCTGGAAGACGACCGCTGTCGGCACTTCCGAGAATGCCTCGAAGAGGCCGAGGAGTGGCGAGACCGACTCCTAGAAGGAGACCCACGAGACTTCCGACGACGACGCGGAGAGTCACCTCTCGAATCATCCGTCGAAAGCCCCGCAGACTTTGACTTCCGGGGCTTGGACACCCGACCTACCGACAACTTCTTCTTACGTTCCCGTAAGGCTTTGGACGTGAGTGACTGGTAGTCGATAGTCATCCGTGTCGTGGGCCTCCCCGAGGCACCAGAGGCAGGCGTTGTGCGAGTCCGTCACCGACATCTTGGACCCACACTCCCCGCAGTGCTTGAAGCCCGGACGCGGGGTCGAAGACGAAGTAGAAGACCTCTTCTTACGAAGGATTTTCTCACAAAAACGAACAGGTTCGAAGAACCGAGAAGAACAGAACTCCAAAGAGTCGAGGCGTAACCAAGATTCACGAAGCAACACGTTCACAGAAAAAATGGAACTGAGGCTACGGGTGTTGTGCGTCCTACTTATCATATCGGATGACGTCGGAGGAGGTCCTCGACGACGGCGCATCGACGTCATCGATGCAGGACGCAGACGCCGAAAATAGTTTCCGAAGCAGCACAGCTGTGGTGATTACATGTCATAGATATGGAATACGTCGGAGGACCCAATCCCCTCGAACTACCAATTTTGACATTTAGTCTGCACCATGTGGGGCCACCTGGGCAAAGGATGTTGGAGTCCAAGACCCACAACCAGGGGGCAGATGAGAAGTTTTTGCCACAATGTGGGATCATATCTTTCTCAGGACCAGTCTAATGCAAATTAAATGGATTCTAGGCATGAAGGCCAACAAACTTTGACTGGCTCTCACAGGACGTACTACAGACGATAGTGATTAGTGCGAGGCATAGACCTGTGCCAAGGCTCTGATCAACCAGTCAATGAAAGGGTAATGTATGCCCACAAGTAGAAACTTGAAATAGGATCTGGGCAGGTGCCAGATAGAGATGTGCAAAGAGTCTTTCAAGCTCTATGTTGCACCGCCAACCATCATGTTGTAGTGAAGTGGTTATTTGATACACAAGGACTATATTAAAATTCTCATTTGGAATGACTGCTTAAATTAGCAGAGATTTTGTACGTAATTAAATCTTCCTATATTTTCTCAATTTTAAAATAGCAGATGCCTGTACAGTTAAAATATATCAATGCCATCTAAATCCTATAGAGCCTGGATCCCCACCATCAGCTCTGGTGGCCCCTTTTCCACTGGAGAGAGGAATGTCTGGAGGGAGGGGTAGAATGCAGATGGAAGCAACGTCCGAAAGACCCCAGGGGTCCTCATCAACTCGCTGAGGTACAAGCCATCTCTCTTTCCCTCCCACATCCCCGGACTAGGATGTGCTGTTACCGGATCACAGGGAGATTGGCAGCTCTTTTTCCTCCGGCTTAAGTTTGCGAGCCAGGTATCCAGTTCAATGATTTACGTTTGTCACCAGAGGGCAGGTACTTTTGGCTGGCAAAGGTCTGGAACGCTTGAAATGCCACAATATACCTGGACCCAGTATTGGACTGACTTGGTATGGAAAAGTGCATAATAAATTACACCAAGGACTTTAGCACTTGTAGTTACCGTTTTGTCTCATCCACTCCAAAGACCTCCTTTCCACCCTCCTGAAGATGGAATATCTTGCTCTGAGCCTTTTGGAGAAGGATGTAGACTGTATCCAGCTGGTTTAGAGTGCCTAGTAGCAGGACTTCTCAGACCACTGAGTAATCTGGTTTCAGCAGTAGCCATACCCTAACCTTGTCAATATGGAGAAGAGCAATTTACTCTAGGAAAAGGTCTCTGTATAACAAACATATGGTCAGGGGGCTATTAACAAGACACTGACCCAAATGTTGAGTCCAAGGATTGGATACAAAAAAATAAAAAGAAAAGATGAGGTGTTCTCCTCTCAAAACATCAGTGGGCATCCAATAGGTCCCCACTATTAACCCTCTACTGGATTTGGAATATTTGGCACCATGGCCCTAGGACTGATCAATCCGGCACCATAGTGAGCTTTAGTTTCTTCAGCTTAATGCACAGAAGAGACTGTGCTTTCAAGGACTCCTCTGCCCAAAGTGCGCCAACTACCAGGATATGGGAGCTTGTAAGAGTGTAGAGTGGTGCTGTCTGCACATGGGGAGCCATGCCTGCGCACAAACGTCCACTGTGCTTGTTGATACTTTCCAGGAAATGCTCTGTTTTTAGTACTGTGTTGCTGCCAAACTGAATGAGTACTCATTTTTATAAACTTCAGAAAGATGGGAGGCTGATCCCACTCGGTTTGGGATTCTATTAAGCGGCCTAGTGTTTACAATTTATTGAAGCAGGTGAGAAACACACCAGCCTCTCTCAGGTGAACGATTATCTTCACTGTGGACATGCCGGACCCTGGACCCTCTTGATGACGTTAATGACCATTCAGGACTAAAATAGTGTATAGTTGTCCAAAAGTGCCCGACTGTGGTGTTTGGATGGATGGTGATCTGAATGTGGCTTGCATAGATCTGGTGACTCACAGGGGTAAAATAGGCTTGGATGGGTGCTCCAAAATAGAGCTTCAAGCTTGCCGCAGTTGGCGCTTAGGTAGACTAATGGTAAGGGTGCAGTAGGCGAAATAAAACCATGGAATTGAAGGATACCTAAAGCAACTGCCGATAGTTATGAATAATTCATAGGGTTTCTATCATTCTTCGGTGCTACCGGAAATCTACTTCTATGCTTCACACCGCACCAAATATATGAATTCATGAAGGCCTCAGCTCCTTTTCTCCACCAAACACTAGTTCTATTTCTGCCTTTCCCTGCTCTTCTATTCTGCTCTTTATGAACCTTAGCCTGGCCATAGTTATGGTATGTAAAGAGTTCAGGTACCTTAGAGGCAAGCAGTTTTATGCAAAATCAAAAAGAAATACAAACCGGTATTCAATTCAAGTACAGTAGTAAAGGTGGCTGTATTTGCATTGTGAAAAATACATTTGTGCAAGTAACATGCACTACTAGTATGGCAATTGCCACTGCATGTAAGCAGGGATTGCAGAAGAGGGGGACAGCAGGAGATAAAAGATGTTCCTGGCTATGGGGTATCCCGAAAAGCAGGAGCTTCCTGTGGGGAGTGCACAGTTTATGTAGCATGTTGTCTATCGAACCTCCACATGAAATGTAATCTATAACTTGTGTCTATAATACATGACCTATGATGCTTCACAATAGCATTTCTCATATTTTCAGTATAGGTGTAGAGGAGGGACCGACACATCATTGACGTATTCTTCTTGCTCTTACGATAGAGGAGGGGACAGGGAGGAGCTGATGCCACGAATGATGCAGTCATTTGCCTCTCGACAAGATCTTGGCAGAGCACCCCCCACTTTTAAATTCATGAATATTTTCATTTGCACGGTTCCCTGGCAAGTATAAATAACAAACCTGCCTGCTACCCTGATTTAGTTGAAAGGTCTCAGAAACTAAGGACACCCGCGGTAGGTTACGCGTAGGCAACCCAACGCCCAACCATCGATCCAATACCCATTGCCTTCAGCGTTTCAAAAAGGTAGGGACATTATATTCTATCGAAGGCCTTCTCTGCATCATCAAAGGACACCGCCGCCACAGGATCCCCTCCAGCTTACTTCCTTGTTCAATAGTCAAAAGCAATCTCATGTTATCCGCCACAGATCTTCCTGTGACAAAGCCAACTTGATTTTAATGTACTAGTAACAGTATAACCTTCAATCTCATTGCCAGTATTTTCGCCAATAGTTTGCAGTTCATGTTAATACGGCTTATCGGTCTGTAGCTTGCACAATGAATCAGTTATTTATCCTTCTTCAGCAAGACCGTATTTAGAGCATGCCTCATTGTGACATGCAATCTCCACTTGCAAATAATGCGACATACACCTCTCAGACATCTCGGAGCAACTTAATTGCACAGTCAGGCAAGATTCGATAGAATTCTTCTGGGAGCCCAAAAGTCCCAGGCGTTTTGTTTCCATTTATAGTGGAAATTGCAGTGCAAATGTCTTCCAGCGAGATCACTGCTTCCAGCGGGTGGCAAGTTCGGCTGACAACCGTGGGATTTTAATACAATCTAACAAAGAAGTAATACAGCTGTGTCCGCATATGGTCTCAGAACCATATAACTGTTCATATAATCCCTGGAACACACCATTGAGGTCTTGTGAGGTCAACATTATTCTGTCAGAGGTGTCCCTCACTGCTGTGAAGGTCCGTTCACTCTCTGCCACCTTCAGTCCACGTGTAAGCAGTCGCCCCACTTTTTCGACTTGCCCAAAATAACTGATTTTACTTTGGAATCATGCATATTCTGCCCCAACAGAGATGATTTTATTCATATCATACTTTTTCTGAATTCTGATCCTACCTCCTGATTCTGTGTATCCATAGAGCGTCATTCAAGGGCTTTGGCTTTTACAGACAATTTCCACAGTTCTTTTTCTTTCTCCATCCTATAGCGGCCGTTTTTTTTACATTAAAATACCCCTAATTTAGCATTTTAATTATTTCCACACTGCAGAAATGGAGCCATACATTCTGATAACATTTTACAGCAGAATGCATCTGCAATGGTATACTCCGCTGAGATTGTCATTTTTGTAATATGTAATACAAAGTGAAGTTGGTTTTATGTACAAAAGTGCACTCGGCCAAACAGACACTTTCTGCATATGCCCTGTGGTTAAAAGGTGGCGTCCGTGATAACACCTGAGCTGATGCCTGGCTCTGAAAACGAGTAGCAAGCACAGCTCTCTGTGTAGTGAATACATGCTTATCGCTACTGTGCATACTTCAAACAGACACACAGGGCTGTCTGCCATAACCTCCCAAGACTGCTGCCATCAATGGGGATGCATCTCAATTCATAAGACCAGTCAGGTGGAACATGAGGGATGAACAGAACACTGGACACATTGAGGATAATACAGAGGCTGTTATTGTTATGTAAATTAACCAAATGAGGTAAAAGCAACAGATGAATGAATACCTTAAAACCAAATCACTCAAAATGGGTGTGATAGTGTCTCACCTCCCAGTGGTCTTGGTTTCCCGAGGGGTGCCTGAACCCTTAAAGGTCTGTTTTTATATATTTATTTATACACAGGAGGAATAATGCTCTTTTGATCACAAAATAACATACAATAGATAAGAAATCAGATGAGACCGGAAAAAAGAGCTTCTTACAATAGGGTGAGTTTGAGTGGCATTCTGACTCGGTTTTGGAGAGGAGTAAATGGAACAGTCACCGGGGACAATACATAAGTAGACATACATAGATTAAGGACAATGGACATTAAGTGCAGGTAGGCAGTACGGCCAGCTGTCCTTGGGATGTGACCATGATGGGTGAAGTGCTAGAGTGGAAGCAGAGGCAGTGAGGGAGGCAGGCTAGAGGTGAGGGAGAAATGTTAGGTAGCAGGCACATGAGAGGTAGGTTAGGAGGATAACTATGAGGCGAGGAGGTAGGCTTTTAGTTTGGTTTTGAACAAATCTCTGTGGACTGTTTCTTGGACGTCTGAGGGAAGAGAATTCCATGCAAGTAGTGCAAGAAGAGAGCAGGAGCGGAAGCCAGAGGTTGCACAGGGAACTCAAGGAGCCACAAGGGTAGTTGAGGAGGTAGAGTGGACATTACGATAAGGCTTGTAGCGTTGGATAGAGGATAGATACAGTGGTGCCTTACCATGGATAGATGTGTGCATCAGGAAAAGAAATTCAAATCTGGCCCTGTTTTGCATTGTCAGCCATCCAGCCTGGTGACAGTACGAGGAAGCAAGTGTGAAGTGAAGAAGTTCAAAGAGTCCTGGTAGTGAAGATAATGGTCTTGTCAAGAGGACAAAACATAGTTGGGGAGACCAAAGAGGATACTGTCTCAGTAGTCCAGTTTAGCGAAGACAAGAGTGGTTAAGGGATGCTTGGCAGTGTTGAAAGGAAGGAGGTGCCTGATTTACCTAATATTTAGGAGGTTGAGGGGAGCTGCTGTTCACGTTTTAGAGATGAAAGTAGAAAAGGTGTGAGAAGTGTTATAGAGGACGCTGAGGTTTCTAGCTGAAGAAGCGTGGGTGAGAGTCAGGTGGGAACTGGATAGGCAGAGAAAGAAATGAGAGAGCGGGTTTGGCCGACAAGAAGAGCACCCCTATTTTGAGTTTAACATCAGAGTGCAAACCTATCCATAATTTAATGGCAGAGAGACAGTTGGACATTTTGATAGAGAGATCAGGAAAAGAAAAGAAGATTTGTGTGTCATCCGCGAAGAGTTGGTACGAGAAACCAAAGGAGGAGATAAGTGCCCTGAGAGCAGAGGTGTAGACTGTAAAGAGGAGCAGACCCAAGACAGAGCCTTGTGGAACACCAACAGCTAGAGGAGTGAGTTGAGAGGTGTTGTTGCTCCAGGAGACAGACAATTGGTGAGGTGCAAGGTAGGATTCAATCCAGGCAAGGGCTCAATCGCGGATCCCAAGACAATAGAGTATTAAGGAGATGAGAGTGATCGACAGTGTTAAAGGGTTAAGGAGAATTAGGATGCTAGATAGGTTGGAGTGCTTAGCAGAAGCGATGATGATGGACACATTCATGAGTGCAGTTTCCATGGAGGGACAGGAGCGGAAACCTGCTTTTAGGGGGTCTCAAAGGTTGTGGATGTCTAAGAAATTAGTAAGACTGTTAAACACAACCCTTTCGAGCACTTCAGAGTAGTGTGGAAGGAGGGACACAGGTCAAATGTTAGCTGGGAGGTTCGGGTCAGCCTCTTGCTTTTTTAGGAGAGGGATGACTGTGGCTGTTTTGAAAACCGAGGGAAAGCAAGCAGAGTGGAACGACAGGTTGAAGAGTTCAGCGAAGAGAGAGGCCACTAAACAGTCAATAGGCTTGACTAGTTTAGGAGCAAGAGGGTATGATGGGACACAAGAGGGGTTAGCCTTCATCAGTAGAGATAACACTTAGTATTAGTGTGACTAAAGGGGAGATGGTATAGTAGGCAGTGTGTAAAATTTAGGAGGAGGGAGTGCGATGAAGGTCAGGAGAGAGTCTTCAATTTTGGAAGTTTTTGCAGCAAAGTATTCAGCTAGGTCAGTAGCTGAGAGAGTGGTGTTGATAATCATAGGCCCTTATTACGGGGCTGCTGGTAGATATTAGCACCCTGAGGTAGGGGGTGTCCCAAGGTCTCCCAAACAAATCATGAAGCTCAGAATGCAGGTTTTACCACGTTATTGCCCACATTTCGAGCCCCCCTGAGCAGTGGGACGCCAGGCAACAGGTAAATAAGCCTGCATGCCATTCAAAAATGTCATCTCCCTTACCTCCCCCTCTCACACCAGCCACACTTACCTGCAGCTGCTTCATCCCTCGTCGGCACCTGGACGTTTTTTCGGAGCTTCCCCGCCACAGCTATGGCCGCTATGGGAAGGGAGAAGGGTCAACTGTAGTTCCATTCTCCTTTGTCCATGGCAGTCACCTTGTTTTGTAGTTTTTAAGTTGAGAAACTGCAACCATGTATTTTCTCAATTTAAGAAACCTATTAGAACCCCGGAAAGCATTCCTGGGTGCTAGTAGCAATAAACTCCTCTGTGCAGGTGCATTACCAGGCCTGGTAATGCCAGGGACTCCTGCTAACTGTAACTTAGGCCCCAGGGCATTATCTTATCCAGTAATGCCCCCACACACCAGCGTTTATTGCTTAAGTAATGTAAAGGTGGATGGACTGTAGTGAAGCGGCTCCCAGCCTTATTAGGTTGATTTGCTAGGTTTATTTCCAGCTTCATAGGCATCTTTATAGCAGTCAATCATGTTACATTTAAGTTACCATGCCCATAAGGGAGAGAAAATAAACACGGACACATCTTAAAGGATACACATGTCCTTTTTCCTCAAACAGTCAAGGCACGCTATCCGACACCATCTTGTCTAGTTCTAAAACTCACAAGTTTGTCCCACGCCGTATGACTCTTGATCCATTAGCTTAAAACCCGCCATTAGCCTCTCAGCATACCATTACCAGACCATGTCCAAACAGCTGCGTCGTGCAGATTACATAAACAAACGTTGCCAGACGTTGCCAGACCGCGCCGTTTTCACCGTGCATCCTCCCATAAAATGACCCGGCAGCGACCAGGAACAAGTTCTATTATACTGCTCTCCTCCTTTCTCGGATGACTGCAGCATACCAAAGCCCCGACCTGGTTGTCCCATACACCACGCAGAGCGGTGCACTGCGATTGCACTTCCTGGTCGTGTTGTACACGCAGAAAGGGTCCTTTACTTCAAACCCCAGCTGCTCCGTCCTTGGATATGGACGAGTACATCATTCGTATTGACGGATCACCGGCAGCAAAGCGTTTGGTTCGTTTCACGAACCTGGAGCGTTCCACGGCTTTGCCAACTCCCTGCACCAGACAGTGACGTCATCACTTAACCCCAAACATGCCACAGCAGGTACTGACACTCTACAAAGCTGCTAGGCTGTACCACATACACGGAGGACTGCAAATAATTATATCGGGGCACACAATCCTTTCATGCAGTATTATAACGCTACCAAAGTCCAAAAGTCTTTTGCAAGCCTTTCCTAGCAAATAGGGTACAGCTTCCACTAAGCAGTACAGCTCCTATCCTCGGCTTGGGGAGTACACCTTCCTCCTCATCATCATGGGCGCAACCCCTGTTTCCAGTCCGTGGTACAGCCCCTTTCCAGCACCAGTGCAAAACTTCCCTTCCTCATCATTATGGGCAGATTATCTGCTTCCAATGGTGGGGCTCTCAAACTTTTCTTGAGGCCATACCCTCCTTCCCCTTTTTCCGCCCTGGCTGATGGGCCTTACTTGTCGTGGGGGCAGTGTTGTCCTTCTCCTTCCTCCTGCACCCCCCGCAGTAGGTTCACCAAACTTCCCTTCTGTTTTCATGCTTAGATTCTTCTTTAAAAGACCAGCGCGTCCCCATTGTAGTGAAGTGGCTCCCAGCCTCATTAGGTTGACTTGCTAGGTTTATTTCCAGCTTCATAGGCATCTTTATAGCAGTCCATCATGTTACATTTAAGTTACATATAGGACAATAAAACACTGGCAGTCCATCACCCAGGCAGAGGGCAGACCAAATGACCAGATTAGAACATTCACCCATGCATTACATCACTCAGGCATAAACACTCCACATGACATCACAACATATCTTCTGCAAAAGCCAAGCCATACACAACATGGACCGTGTAATAGGTTTAGAAATCACCCTATTTTCTACGGGAATTTAGGAGTCACACCCCTGCCATTTTTTCTGGATCAAAGTGACACTAATCACAGCTCCAAGTGAGGAGTATTAATACTTGCATTTGATTGCTTGCTGTTGTACATTTACAGCAAACTGCAGTTTTAAGTTTTTGGTCAATAGCCACATTAGACATTACATATTGGGATTTAGTATTTGAAGAAATTGTAGAATAATACAGAATTTAATGCAAAGGCACAAAAGAACAAATTACTTTCCTCTGGGTAATGTTCTTTCTGATGCATGGTCCTACCATGGATTCCACTAAACACACTACAAATAAACAATTACAATCTAGAACACCCCTGTCCCAGGGCAGCTGTTCTCCGGAATCTTTTCCGCTGCTAGCAGGAGCAGCATGGATCTGCGTCGGTTCCTTCAAACGTCTCTATGCGCCCTGCTCTGGATAGGATGTCGGGCCGGCATATGTAGTGGTGCAGCGCCCCATGACCTCAGTTCCACCCATTTCCTCTAGCATTCTGAAGCAGACGGACTGTAGAACCGATGGTGTAGTAGCTTCCCACAAGAAGGGCGCAGGTAGGTAGAGCAATAAGGAATCCGTAGCAGGAGCATCCATAAGAAAGAACATTTCCGAGAGGTAAGTCATTTGTTGTTCTAATGGATTTTTCCCTCCTCACGGATTCCTCACCTATGAAAGACTGCCAAAGCAAGTATGAAGGAGGATGTAAGGACAGCACTTAAACCAGACAACTTTAAACGTCTGCCCTGCCAAAAACGGGCAACCTGGCATGCAAGGGAATCAAAGCAGTAATATTTAGAGAAAGTGTACAGTGATGCCCATGTAGCCACCTGGCAAATGTCCAGGACAAGGACTACCTTCTACAGGGCAGTGGAGGTATCCACTCCTCTGATACAATGAGCTCCGAGACCCTTGGGTACATCCTTCCCAGCCAGATCATAGCATTCTGAGATGCAGAGAATCTTTCACCTACATAGGGTCCGTTTGGTCACAGCCCTTGCAGCACGAGCATCATCGTAACCGACAAAAAGTTGGTCATCCTTCCTAGCCTCTCAAGCGCGAGACACGTAGAACTTCAGGGCCCATACTGGGTCCAGCCGATGGAATCAGTCTTTTGCCTTGGAAGGGTGAGGCAGAGGAAAAAAATACTGGAAGAAGGGTCCCAAAAGAGATGTAAATCCGAGAACACTTTCAACAGGATGGCGGGTCTTACTCTCAATGTCACCTTCTCTTTGGAGAAAACCAATGAGCTCACTCACCTGTCTCACGTAAGTGATGGCAACCAGGGAAATCACCTCCAGGGCGAGCAATCTAATAGAACAGGAATAAAGAGGCTCAAACAGAGTGCCCATAAGAAATGTAAAAACTAAATTTAAATACCATGCCAGAAACACAAACTGGCGGGGAGGAAACTGGTTACACAAACCCCTAAACTGCATAATAGTGTGAATTGTGAAAAACAAGCCCTATTATGGGCACCTCTTGAACACAGAAATAAAGGCGAGTCGCAATATGCAGGCCCGTTTGGGCCAAGGAAAGTAGAAAAACCAGCACAGGGACAGAGGACAGGATAAAGGATCCAAGTCCTTCCCCCAGCACCAAATTGAAAATGTACGCCACCGGCAGGCATAAATGGATTTTGTAGCGGGCCTCCGACCTGAAAGGAGCACATCAAGGACGTTGTCTGACAAATCTCACTCCTTGTATCTCAGCCTCTCAGTAGCCAAACATGAAGGTTCAGGCTGCTGAGGTTTGGATGAAGGACCTGCCCTTCCTATTGGGAGAGCAAGTCCACTCTGCTTGGAAAGGCACCACGGAGGGTAGCTGGACATGTCCATCATCTCCAGATACCACATTCTCCAGGCCCAGTCTGGACCGATCAGGATCATCAAGGTTCAGAAGGCATCGAGCAGCACTACAGCCCCCGTGTAAAGGTTTTCCGAGAGGCTGACGCTGGACAGCCATCTATCAAGATGAGGAATCTGTGGCAGAAGAATCCACAGAAAGAACATTACTGGTAGGTCATTTCTCCCTATGATGGATGATCCTGCTATGGATTCCTCATCTATGATATTCTATCTCCAGCACAGCTGAGCTTCTGAAACGTATCCACCACCAGAGGGTGCAGCATGGCTCCATGTCAGCATCGCCAGACGCCTTCACACGCCCCACACCTGACACATAAGCCAGTATATTACAAGGCAGTGCGCCCCATGACTTCAGTTCCGCGCTTTCCCATAGGAGCCACAGAACCCATGAAGATGAACTAGCTATCCGCAAAGAGGGGCAAGTAGGAACGGTGATGAATACATGGAAGGAACATCTATAAGAAAGAAAACCAAGAACAACAAGTTACTTCTTACCTTGTAACGTTCTTTCGACGGGATGTTCCTCCGACGTATTCCTCATCTTAGATATCTCCTTCCAGCTCTGCTTGCCTCCGAATATTTTCTCTCTAGAGGGCGCTGCGCGTCCACGTCCTCCGAGTCGATGTCCCACGACAGCCGCCGTATCGACGTCGACGTCATCCTTCCTATAAAGGCCGCGCGCAGCGTCCGTTGCTCAGTTCCGTTTTGTAGCCCACAATAATTCTTTCTGGACTAGACTAATCACCCTGAAGGAGCGTAAGCTGCAACAACAAGGGAAGTAGAACTGCGGGGATGGATGGGAGGGTCGATGAGGAATGCGTCGGAGGAACATCCCGTCGAAAGAACGTTACAAGGTAAGAAGTAACTTGTTCTTCGAAGGGATTGTGTCCTCCGATGTATTCCTCATCTTAGATAGGCTCCCATAGCAGTATTCTATTATTGGAGGAGGGAGTACTGACTTCACGCTGTCTTCTATTGATGAATATAATGCAGTACAGCCCTTCCAAACCTAGTCTCTTGACTGGAGGAGGAATCCAAGTTGTAAAATCGTGTAAAGGTATGGACAGACGACCATGTAGCGGCCGCACAGATGTCTTTAACCGGCACACCTCTTTTGAGGGCCGATGAAGCTGCAATACCTCTGGTCGAATGAGCCCTAAGGTTTTGAGAAGGGCTCTTTTCCTGCCAGTTTATAACATTCCAGAATGGCTAGAATGATCCATCTGGAAATGGTCTGCTTAGTTATTGGTAACCCCAGCTTGTGACCTGTGTAACCTACAAACAGCTGGTCTGCCTGTCTTATCCTGGCTAGTCTACTGATGTAAAAACTTAAAGCCCTTCTAGGGTCTAGCCTGTGTAACCTCTCTTCCTCTTTCCCCGGATGAGGAGGAGGATAGAAAGATGGTAGGGTAATCTTCTGAGTGATATGGAATTCAGAAACCACCTTTGGGAGGAAATTAGGCTTCACTTGCAGGACAACTTTGTCTTTGTGAAAGATTGTGTGAGGGGGTTTACAAGAAAGAGCTTGTAATTCGCTCACCCTTCTAGCAGATGTAAGTGCTATTAATAAAACAGTTTTAAGGGTAAGGAATCTTAACAAAAAAGAATGGAGTGGTTCGAAAGGTGTGCCCATCAGGAAAGTTAGGACTAAGTTTAAATCCCACAGGGGAACTTGGAATGGTCTTGGGGGATAAACATTGGTTAACCCCTTTAGAAACTGTATTACCAAGGGTAACTTGAAATAGGATGGTTCTTCCGCAGTGCGCTTAAAGATGGATAGCGCTGTGAGATAGCCCTTAATGGTGCCAACTTGAAGGCCTGAATTCGCCAAATATAGTAGGAAGGACAAAACCATTGGTGTACCACATGAAAAAGGGTTGATATTCTGTTCTCTACATCAGCTGCAAAATCTGTTCCAACGGCAGCGGTATAAAGACTTTGTTGCTGGCCTCCTTGCCGAAAGCAACACCTCCATATCATCATCAGGGAGGTCCCAATCCTTGTACCTCAGCCTTTCACAAGCCAAGCGTGGATGGAGAACCTGACCTCCCTTCTGTGAGAGTAGGTTCTCTCTGAGTGGAAGTTGAATTGGAGGGAAGATGGACAAGTCTAGAAGGTCTGGGTACCACGTTCTCCTGGCCCAATCCGGGGCAATTAGGATCATGGTTCTCCGGAATCTTCTCAACCTCCTGATCATTTGAGGAATGACAGGGACCGGTGGGAACGCCTACAGAAGCGGAAACTCCCAGTCCACTATGAACGCGTCTCCCAGAGCTCCTCTCGGGGGAAATTCCCTTGAGCAGAACAGATCGCATTTCCTGTTGAGGCTGGTGGCGAACAGATCCACCTGAGGGGTTTCCCAAAGGGCGAAGATCTCTTGAAGGACTTCCTGAGCTAGCTCCCACTCATGGGAGACTGTGCTCTGCCTGCTCAGAGCGTCCGCTGTCAAGTTCTTCTCTCCGGCTAGGTGAACTGCAGATAGAGAGATTCCTTCTTGGATTGCCCAAAACCAGAGCTGCATCGCCTCTCTGCACAGGGGTAGTGATCCTACGCCTCCTCTTTTGTTGAGGTAATGCATGGCCACCGTGTTGTCCGTCATTATCAGGACGTTTTTCCCTTGTACAGCTGGCAGGAACGCCTTCAGCGCAAGTCTGATGGCTCTCAGCTCTAACAGGTTGATATGTAGTCTGGACTCCGATGGAGACCAACGACCGCTGATGGTCAAGTCGTTGGCGTGGGCTCCCCACCCCGTGAGTGAGGCTTCCGTGACTACTGTTATCTCCGGCCAGGGTCGCCAAAAATGTTCTCCTTTCAGAATGTTCTCCTGAAAGGCCCACCACTGAAGGTCTCGAGCCACCCTGTCGGGAACCTGAAGAAGATCTGTCAATCTCCCTGAGAATTGTGACCACTGAGTCCTCACTGACCACTGGAGGGATCTCATTCTCAGGCGAGCCTCTGGCACTAGGAAAATGCAGGATGCCATGAGGCCTAGCAACCTCAAAAAGTCGAAGGCTGGGAGACGTTGGGCATCTTGGAACTTGGTAACCATCTGTAGAATATCTTGAGCCCTCACCTCTGGTGGCGAGGCTTTTCCCAGGGAAGTGTCCAGGATCGCTCCTATGAACTGGAGTCTCTGCGATGGTATCATTTGTGACTTCTTTAAATTGAGGGAGAAGCCCAGTTTGTGAAGGGAGTGGCACACGTGATTTAGCTGGATCTGAGCTTGTTCCGAAGAAACAGCCCTGATCAACCAATCGTCCAGGTAGGGGTAGACGTGAATCCCTTCCCTCCTTAGACTTGCCGCCACTACCGACATTAACTTGGTGAAGACCCTCGGGGCGGAGGTCAGCCCAAATGGCAGCACTCGAAATTGATAGTGAGAGTTGCCAATAGCTAACCTCAGGTATTTCCTGTGTTTGAGATGGATAGGCACATGGAAATAAGCGTCCTGAAGGTCCAGAGATACCAACCAGTCCTGGAACTGAAGGGCCTGGAGGATCTGAGAAAGAGTGACCATCTTGAATTTGTCTTTCCTGAGGAATTTGTTCAATTCTCGCAAGTCCAAGATGGGTCTCAGTCCTCCGTCTTTCTTTGGAATGAGAAAGTAAGGGGAGTACCAGCCCTTGTTCCTCTCCGCTACAGGTACCGGTACCGGTTCTATGGCACCTTTCTCTAGCAGGTCCAAAATTTCCTGCAAGAGGAGCGGATCTGGAGCTTTCTGAGAGCTGATCCCCGGTGGATGACTCTGAGGTATGCGTAGGAAAGGCAGGCAGTAACCTTGGGCAACTGTTTCCAATGCCCAAGCATCTGACGTGATAGCCTGCCATACCGCCAGATGTTGAGTCAACCTGCCTCCTACAGGTGTCTTGTGAGGGAAGTCCTCAGAGTGGTTTTGGGGCGGCTGATGCAGATGCCGATGGTAAAGAGACACCTGCTGTTGCTGCGGCTTTTGAATATCTACCCCGTCCACATCGGGTAGTTCTTCTTTGTCCCCTTTGAGCTGGTCGTCCTCTACCTCTTCCGAATGCGGAGTAGAAGCGAAAGGACTTGCCCCTCGCAGAGGTTCCTGTGGGACGAAAAGGTGTCTGACGGATTGCAGCGCCTAGGGATTTTGCTGCTGCTTTTGAAGTTTGCAGTTTCTCTAAACTGTCATCCGCCTTTTTCCCCGAACAAAGAAGAGCCATCGAATGGCATGTTCAAGAGCCTGGCTTGCACATCTGGGGCAAAACCAGACTTTCTCAACCAAGCGAATCTCCTGGTTGTTGTACTTGCCGCCATTGCTCTGCTGATACCGTCAGCCGAATCAATGCCCGTCTGGAGGGATTCGCACATAGCGTCTTTACCGTCCTGTATGATATTCAGGAACGCATCCCTTTCTTCTCCCTCCGGGATGCAGTCAGCCGCTGTAGAAGCACACTCCCAAAGTGTATGGCTGAATCTAGCAAGGGTGCAAGTAGCATTAACAGATTTTAGCGCCATGCTACATGCTGAAAAAACGTTCTTTGCCATAGCATCATAATCGTCCCTGTCCTGTGGGACGGTAGGATAAGCCGTCTTGACATCGGTAGAAGATGCTGCCTGTACCACCAGACTTTCTGGGGATGGGTGTTTTGACAAAAACTCCGGGTCTGTAGAGGATACCCTGTATTTTGTAGATAGTTTTTTATTTACTGCCGGGACGACATCTGGGGTTTCCCAGTTCGTCATAATCTTCCTCTGAAGAGCTTTATGAAAAGGCACCACAGGATCCTCCTGTGGGCCTTTGTCAAGAATATCCGTGAGGTCATCTTGTTGGAAAGATTGTGAAGGTGCAGACCACCCCATAAACTCTGTGATCCTGGCCATTAAGGCTCTATAGGGGGTTTCAGCATGCTCCCCCGGGTCTGGCCTAGCAAACTCCACCTCAGGGGAAGTGTCTAACCCACTTGCCTCATGTAAGGAATCATGAAGATCCTTTAACCTGCGTTCTTCAGAGGAAAATTCCTCTCTAATTGGGGTTACAGGTCCCTGCAACTCAAATGTGTCTTCCTGTTCAGACAATTCACCCTCTTCCATAATTGAAGACATAGTTCTCAATTGTTCTGAACTCATAAAGGGTGTAAACCCCATTTCCAAGGCAGAGGGTGCCGAACTTGTCATAATCGGCCTCGAAAACGTCGATGTCGTTGACGCCGATGTCGAAGGCTTCGAGCGTGGCGTCGAAAGCGGAGGCCTCGATGACCTCGACAGAATTGGGATTCTGCTCGACAATCTCGAAGCCATCGTCATCGAGGACCTGGGGATAGTCACTGGGTGTGTCGTAACCATGACTTTTCTTGGCGTCGACGCCGGTGTCGAAGCTGGCGCCGGTGTCGAAGCTGGCGTCGAGTCGACAGACCCGTGTGTCGAAGGTCCCTTCGACAACGGCGTCGAAGACACCGACCTCGCGTCAACGGAACCTTCGAGGAAGGTTTGGAGGTCATAGTCCCACTCGAGGGTTCGAGACGCGCTCGAGAGGTTTCCTTTGCCGGGTACTGCGACTCGCGGCATTTTTGACCTTCGGGTCTTTCGACCAGAGCATCGCTCTCGGCAGTCTTCGAGGGGGTCGAGGCCGCTTTCTCGAAGACGCTCATCATATTTTTGCGGAATTCCTCCCATTCAGCCCGAGAACTATGTTTCGTGGGGCAAAGGATTCTCTTTGGCGAAACAGAGGAAGAGGAAGACGGAGAAGGGGATCTTCGACATCTCCTCTTCGAGTGCTTCGATCTCGAGGAGTGATGGGACCCACTCCGAGACCTGGAGCGCGAATGGTGACGAGGAGACGAATGTCTCGACTTCGTAGACGAAGAAGAAGCTTTAAAAGTCTTACCTTTCTCCAGCTTCCCCCTACGCTCCTTCAGGGCCTTAGCTGTCATGGACATACAGTCCTCGCACTCCGAACAATGGTGTTCAGCTCCCAAACACCACAGACAAATTCTGTGAGGATCGGTCAACGACATCTTTTTCCCACAATCTCGGCATTTTTTGAAGCCGGATCGAGGAGTTGTCGGTTCCGACGAAGAAGCCATCGAGTACGGATCGAATAACTCGAGGTAAATAGGTTTAACCTGACAAAACTGAGCAACGGTATTCCGAGGCACTGAGTAAGCGCGGAAAAACGTAACTGAGCAACGGACGCTGCGCGCGGCCTTTAATGGCAGGATGGCGTAGACGTCGATACGGCGGCTGTCGAGGGACATCGACTCGGAGGACGTCGACGCGCAGCG
This sequence comes from Ambystoma mexicanum, assembly GCF_040938575.1. NCBI lineage: Eukaryota > Metazoa > Chordata > Amphibia > Caudata > Ambystomatidae > Ambystoma > Ambystoma mexicanum. Next base: position 158,479,135 of record NC_090935.1, on the reverse strand, counting down.
CCCTCTAGAGAAAAAATTTTCCGAGGCCAGCAGAACTGGAAGGAGATATCTAAGATGAGGAATACGTCGGAGGACACAATCCCTTCGAAGTAAGCAATTTGTTCTTCTAATGTATTCTTTCCTCCCATGGATTCCTCATCTATGATAGACTTCCATAGCATTACGTGGCTGTGGAGAAGGGAGGAGATCACCTAAAGCAGAAAACTATGTAGCACCGCTCTGCGGATGTGTGCACCCTGCTCTGAAATGGAATACAAGCAGGAATGTTTGGCAAACATGTGCAGTGAGTCCCACTTAGCCCCTTATCAAATATCTAAGACATGTACCCTCCTCTGTACGGCAGAGTTGACAGCCAGACCTCTGGTAGAATGTGCCCCGAGACACTGAGGCACATTCTTCTCAAGCAGATCATAGCACTCCAAGATGCAGAGAATTATCCTCTTTAGCAGGGTGTGTTCAGTCACAGCCATGCCAGCATGGGCACCAACATAACCCACAAAAAGCTGGCCGTCTTTCCTGACGTCCCTCATCCGGCAGACTTACTAGTTTAAAGCCTGCACTGGATCCTGCCTTGGAAGGATGAGGCAGAGGAAAAAAACACTGGAAGATGGATCTTTTGAGAGAGATTGAAATCTGAGACCAGCTTTGGGAGGAACAAAGTTCTCACTCTCAATGTCGCCTTCTCTTTGAAGAAAACCCAACAGGAAGGGTTTAACAGACACCACTTAAAGCTCACTCACTCGTCTCACAGAAGTTATGGCAACCAGGAAAATCACTTGAAGGGTGAGCCATCTAAGAAAAAACAAATTAAAGGGTTGTAGAGCAGGTCCCAAATAAAGCCTGCAATCCAGTCGCCCATTTTGAAGTACCAGGAACGTTCACACCAAAATATGTGACGTATGATGAGCAGATAAATCAGCAGAGAGCTGCAGTAGGGCTCTGCCCAGTACCCATTAAGAGAGCAACTCCTATTGAAGTATCGATACCAAGAAAACCATGGACAGTAAGGTATCCATTAAGGAAACCTTACCAGGAAATGAGACGAAATGAAGATTGCTTAAGTACAGTCCCGTAAGAAACCATAAAGGTCTTAATAGAAGACGAATGGTGACGTCACGAGGACCCGGACAGACTCACAGATGGAAGAAATGACGACCCGAGAATGACACACAGAGACGAAACGCCATGAGTAAGGATATTGTAAACCTGAGATAAAAGATGATGTCCAAACGCAAGAGAATGAAGCTGTAAACAGGATGAAGATATTCAACCAGCTAACAACTGTACATATGCTTGGAACCGCAAGAAAGCTAAGAAAATGATACGGCTTGCAAACCTAAGTAGAAGAATAGTGCGGCATAATGTACCTCAAAACGAAGCACAGTATTATAAGTGTTATTCCACTTTGCAAACAAAGCAGAATCAACCCAGGTTACTAAAGGCCGAATGAGCAGGGATTCATATTCTAGCAAAACGAGAAGAGACAGCTGAATCGAAACTCAGCAGATGCAACTCGTGCCAGGAGAGCCAAGGTCATACCAATAGAAGGAACAAACAGTAGCTACATATAATTTAAACTTAAGAACAGAATATCCTGTCTCTGAAAGGTCAAGATAAGGAGGTGTAGGCAGGTGGCAAGCTGAATAAGAATCAAATGCACAAATTCAGAGAACCTAGACAAATTCATGGTGTGGGTAGCACGTGACCAGCCGAGTGAGGAGAAGCACGGCTCACTCCTACGCTTGGCATCCGCCCAGGCAGAGATATCAGAACTTTCCCAGACAGAAGATGCAGTTTCGAGGCCAACCACAGTTACATAATTGACATAGTTGCTGAAGCGATGATGGATTGTAACATTAATTGGAGAAAGGCCGGGTAACAAGGGGGAACCCTGCACTTTGCTGACCATTCTGCGTGCTGCTAAGCAAAGTGGAAATGTATGCATGGGGTTGGTGCCAACCCAATCACAATGGAGCAAATAATCTAGGGTCCTATAGCGAGTAGAACCAATGAGACGTCGTACTTTTAGTGACATCTACAGTAGTCCTCTTTGAAGGAAGGGCTTAGACGGCCAACCTAACAGTGTTTACCCAATCCCCTCACTCCGTTACCATATACAGATATAGTACCTATATTAAAGTTACCTTTTCCTAACCAATAGAATTGCATATTAACTTTTAACTTTTGAGTGTTATAGGTCAATCATGACAAGTTTTCAGTATAAATGCTATGATTTTTATGAAGTTCATTGGAGTTGAAGAGAGAAGGGTGATTGCATCACTGCTGATTTCCATGACTCCCTGTTTTTTTGTACTTGTCATTAAACTGACTCCCTTTGCCAAACCATTGAGTTGTCCTTATTGATTGGTGTTGGAGTAATAAATCTGCACCCCCATCCATCTCAAGGGTGCAGCTATCTCGTCTTAAAGCACTTTGGAGGAAACATCGGCTCTATGGGCCAGCCGGGGGTCTCCAGAATACAGGGTTCTAACAGATCACCCATATGGAATCACAACACTAAATTCAAAGTCAAGAACCACAGTCGCATGGTTTCTCTGCAAAAGTCAAGGAAGCCACACCACCTTACTTTTTGAGGTAGTGCTTGGCTACTTTGGTGACCGTCAGGCCCAATACACACTTGCCATTCACAGAAGAGAGGAACGCAACTAAGGACCCTCCGATTGTCCTCAAATCCAGCAAGTTTATATGGTCCCAAAACTCAGAGACTACAGTCCCCTCACCATTGGATCGGACACAAGAGAGGCAGACCATTTCAAGGACTCATCCATGACCACCGTTAGTGGAGGATAGGGTTACCGAAGCAATGCCCACTTCAGCAGGTCATCTCACAGGGACCACCATGCAACGTCTCGAGAAACTGTGCTTGAGACCTACAAAGGTTCTGTCATGCTCTCCTGAAACATGAGACCACTGGCAAAGGAAGAGCTACTCATGTGCAGGGGAGCCTTTGGAATCACCAGAATTCAGTAGGCCATGAGACCCAACCAGCGCAGGAAGGATGAAGCAGGAACTTGTTCCTAGGATGGGAAAACTTGCACCATCCGGACGTCACTCGTTACTCAGGCGGAAAGGTTCTCCTGAGGTGAGCGTCCAAGACCTGCTCGATAAACCAGAGGGACAGGGACGGTAACATCTAAGACTTGAGGTTTAGGGAGAAGCCAGGCTGTGCCACAGGCGGCATATACGGACAAATGTGCAGGCTGCACATACGGAACCAATGTGCAGACCTCTGGTCTGGGGCGCAAGCTCAGATGAATGCCTTTCCTCTGAGGCAAGCAGCAACCACTGCCAGAAGCTTGTTGAAAAGCATGGGTGCCAAAGATAAAGCAAACAGCAGGACTTTGAACTGGTAGTGGCCATGACCCACGGCGAATCTCAGGTACTTACTGTGCTTGCTATGAAAAGTCATATGGAAGTATGCATCCTGAAGATCCAGTGACACCAACCAGTCATGTTGACCTGGGGCAGAGTTAATAGCTTGACTTTGTCTTTGCGCAGGTACAAATTCAGTAGCCTCAGATCCAGGATGGGAGTAAGCCCCCAGTGCTCCTTCAGAACCAGAAAGCACATTGAATTGTAGCCTATGCCATGTTCCAAGAACAGTACAAGTTAAATCACACCCTTCACAAGACATTGATTAACCTCCTCCAAAAGGAGACTGTGCAGAGGGAAAAGAAGGTTGGAAGGAGGATGGCCAAGATGAACTTGGTGAAAGGGAGACCAGATCTCCAGTGGAGGACCTGCAAGACCCAAGCAACAGACCTGGTGCAAGTTCATTCCAGGATGAACTGAGAAATTCTTCCTCCAACTAAAGAGTGATGAAGGAAGTGCTTTTCACAGGGGCTTTGCACCTGTCCTTGCAGAGGTCCGACACCTGGGTACCCCTTTGCCCCTACCTCTGGGGAAACCATGTGGTTGTATTTTCCCTAAATGTGCTTGACTTCTTTTTAAATTGGGCATAGGAGGAAGGACAAAAACCCCTACCTCTGGTTGCGGGAGCAGAGGGCTGTTGCACAGACAGACCCAAGGACTTTGCAGTGGCTTCAGAGGACTGAAAAGAGGTCATCACCATCGAAAGGCACCTAAAAGAACATTGCCTGCAAGTCCCGTGCAAACCCTGAGGGCCACATCCAAGGATGTCTCCTCTACACCATGCTCAAAGCTATTGCCTGTCACGCAGAGTCAGCTGTGTCCAGCTCAGACTGCAACATATGTTTGGGTGCCTCTCTGGCATTCTGAACTAGGCTCTCAAAGCTCACTCTAACCTCTCCCCCAAGCTAGGTGTTCAGCCACCACAGACACTGACGACCAAGGGCCAAAATAATATTTTGCTAGGGGATAGGAGGCATTGATCACTAAGGACAAGGCTGCTTAAGGCAAAAACCTTCTTCCCTCGCACATCCAACATCTAGCACTCTGTCTGGAGGCAGAAAAGGAAACATGGCCATTTTTAGGTTGGAGGTTGCAGCTTGCAAGACTAAGCCTTCTTCAGAGGTGTAGGTGGAAATATATGGCTGATCTGATGGTGCTGGGCACTGTCTTTTTTCCAAGTTTCAAATCATCACCGTGGTGTGAATAAAGTCAAAATAAGGGAGTTTTGGAACAGATGTTGCAGAAGGAAAGGTAGAAAGTCAACATCATTGGTCAACTCGGTGACCTCAGCCTTTAAGCTAAGAGTAAAACGCTGCTGGGCCCGTTTGCCACAGGCCGTCTGCCCTCATTCACGGTGGTGAATGGTGGTGTAGGGCTGAAAGGAAAGTCCATTGTGAAGAAGTCGATTTTAATAAGCATCCATATTGAATGTAACATCAAAAGGCAGCAGGGCCACAAAGTCCTATAATTGGTTGGCACACCGAATCGGTCAAGCCAGTAAGGCTGCATGGTCAGAAAGTGAAAACTCACCAAAACAGAGCTCTGCTTTAGTAAGCGGGAGAAGAGTACAGCACACGATATAGTGGTATGTGAGCAGGCACATGTTGCAATATGACCCATGTGTTTCCCTAAAGCGAGAACACACATTGTATTGGAATGTGATGGAATGTTTAACACCCCTGAGTGTAATTAACTCTCATCTTGCAGATAAAATGCCTGGGTCCATGGGAGCCAGATGGTGCTTCTTTGCAAGATCCAGGTCCACCGCCAGTGCCGACGCAGGTTAGCACCATGCTAACGTAACAGGGGTAGCAACAGCCGGGTTAAAAGCAAGTGAACCCTTGGAGGACCCGGCTTGACAATACCAGTAAGGTCAAACTGGAACACTGACTGTCGGTGCAGACAAACCATCATCTTCTACAGTCTTAGCAATGGTCATCTGAAAAAACAATTGAGGCTTGCCATAAGCAGAAGCGTAGTTGTGGTGACGTATCAAGACCCGGTGGCATTGTACAGGTCAGATGCTACTTCGGTAAGAACCTCATCTTGGCCATAGAATTGCTGAGGGAAGTCCTCCGCCTCTCCAGAAGCTTCAGCTCATAAGGGACAGGGTCTTCTTCTTCCACATACCTCTAGCTCACCTCAGAAAAGAACACGGTCATGGAATCAGAGCAAGATCTAGCAAGGTGTACGCGTTAGGGCTTCTAGAGAAAAGGTGGAGCTGCTAGCAGCTGGAGGTGAACAATCAACAATGATGGAGCCAGAACGAGACCACAGGCCTGCAATTGCAGTTCAAAGAGGTGCCTCTGAAGGTTTGATCGAGTTTAGTGGGCCCTGGCTCCACCAAAGTCGCACTGGCAAAGCAGTCTCTCATCTGGCATATTAGACACCTCGGACTGTTGCTGGGTTGAGGAGCTAGTGGGAATTGTACCTTAGGTTGCGACTCCTCAGAAGGGTCACCGCCCCTGGAAAGGGAATGACTGCTTTTTCTAGTGGGAGTGGAAGAAGAGTGCTTGCACAGGGTTTCTTATTTTTCTCCCCTTTGTATGGGAATGTATCGAGTTTTGCAGCACACCTGCAGGGGGTCTTAAAGTACATGGGATGGCATGAACCACAACCCTAAATGCTGTGCTCCTGCATAAGGCAGTAAAAGCACCCCTTGTCGGGTCAACTGCCACAAACAATTCCTGCAGTACGTGAAGCCCACCTTAACTGGTACTCAGGAAGCAGGAAAAAAACGGAGTCATGTGGTGATGCCAGCTCCATATGGACTGCCCGGATACAACATCTGGCAATGTTTGTGCCCAACGGCATCTAGTGTACCCAACATTGAGCCGCAGTCCTCCCCTACGACAGGTGGGGCTGGAGAAGGAACAAGTTACTTACCTGTAACTGTTGTTCTCCAGCATGGGTCTGGCATGGATTCACATGCTCATGAATATTCCCCGTCGTCAGGCTGGGAATCCTCGGTAAAGAAAAAAAACAGTATCAGTTTCGTTTCTGATCTGTCTTTCGTAGTAATAACCAATCACTGGTCTCTGCGTCATACTGACCACAGCCAATGACTGCCCTCTACCTAAGCACCGCCTCTGGCAGCCATCTTCAGATTTGGAAGCACGTGAAGTGGCAGTATGACCAAGTGAAGAGCCGCAGAGGGGTAGGCGGGAGGGTTTGCATGTGAATCCATGCCAGACCCATGCTGGAGAACAACAGTTACAGGTAAGTAACTTGTTCCTTCTCCAGCATGGGGTCTGGCATGGATTCACATGCGCAGGAATAAAGAATACATTGCAGTACACACATGCACAACCACGGGAGGTGGCAAAGGCTCAACATTAAGCATTACATCAAACTCAACATTAAGCATCTTACCTCCTCACCAGGCTCACCTCAGGCGAACAGGGTGCGCAGCACTGCTTGGCCGACCCTGGACTCCTCCCTGGAATCCCGATCGACGCAGTAGAATTTCGTGAAGGTGTGCGTCGACCTCCACGTAGCAGCCCTACATATGTCCAGCAGGGGCACACCAGAAAGGAACGCCGTGGTAGCTGCGATCGCTCTGGTGGAATGGGCTCTCGGACGGCCAGGCAGCGGTCGGTTTGCCAACCGATGACAGTACATGATACAGCCGGAGAGCCATCTGGAAATGGAAGCCTTCGAGAGAGCCTTCCCCTGATTGACAGGTCCAAAGTTCACAAAGAGTTGTGACGTCTTCCGAAAACACTTCGTGCGGTCCACGTAGAACTTCAGCGCTCTAGCCACATCCAGCGAGTGCAAAGTCCTCTCAGCCGGCGACGAAGGCGACGGGAAGAACACAGGCAACACCAAGGGTTCGTTGAGATGGAAGTCCGACGGTACCTTGGGCATGAAGGAGGGGTGCGTCCTGAGCACTACCCTCGTGTCGTGAAAAGTCAAGTACGGGGCCTTGCAGGAAAGGGCCTGGATCTCACCCACCCGTCGTGCGGAGGTGATGGCCACAAGAAACGCTGTTTTCCACGACAGAAACTTCAACGGGGCCGAGTGCAGAGGCTCGAACGGAGGTCCCATGAGCTTGGTCAGCACCACGTTCAGCTCCCACGCCGGGGCCGGAGCCTTCACCGGCGGGAACGATCTGAACAGTCCCTTCATGAACTCTTTCACCAGACGATGAGACCACAAGGACGTCCGCCCCGTGGTTCTGGTGTATTGGGAGATCGCAGCAAGATGAATCTTGATGGACGCGTGTGCCAGACCAGCTTTGGCCAGCGTCAGCAGGTACGGCAGTACCTGGGGAGCCGTAATCCGTAGAGGGTTAATCTTCTGTGCGTGGCACCAGACAGAGAACCTCTTCCATTTGTGTCCGTAGCATTTAAGAGTCGAGGACGCCCTGGCCTTTGCAAGAACCTCTCTGCAGTCGGCCGGTATGTCGTATCCCCCAAACTCCAGCGCTGCAGGAGCCAGGCCTGCAAGTTCAGCGATTTTGGGTCGTGGTGGAGGATGGCGCCTCTTTCCCTGGAGAGTAGATCCGCGTCCACCGGCAGCTTGATTGGCGGGGACGCTGACAAGTCCAGAAGGTCCGGGAACCATATCTGCCTCGGCCACGCAGGTGCGACGAGGATCATCCTGCACCGTGACCTCTTGAGCTGGTTGACGAGCCGGACTAGCAGTGTCAAAGGAGGGAACGCGTAGAGGAACAGGCCCTCCCAGGGGAACGAGAAATCGTCCATGCTCCTCGCCTGGGGAAACCTGCTGGCGAACCTCCGGCACTTGGAGTTCGTCGCCGTCGCGAACAGGTCTATCTGGGGTGTGCCCCACCGTCGGAAGAGGCGATCCACTAGATCCTGCCGTAGTTCCCACTCGTGGCACGAGCGCAGCTCCCTGCTGAGTGAGTCGGCGATGGTGTTTTTTATCCCTGCCAGATGAAACGGCACCAGAAACATCCTTTGGGCGACGGCCCAATGCCACAGGTCCTGCGCCTCCTTGGACAGTGCTGGGGACCTGGTTCCGCCCTGTTTCCTGATGTAAAACATGGTGGTGGTGTTGTCGGTGAAGATCCTCACCACCTTGCCCTTGAGGGACGGAAGGAAGGACCTGAGGGCCCAGAACACTGCACGGAGCTCCAGGACGTTGATATGGAGGGACTTCTCCGTCGGGAGCCAAAGGCCTCTCGCGTGCAGATTTTCAGTGTGCGCTCCCCACCCTTCCAGGGAGGCATCCGTGGTCACTGTCTCCTGGTGGTCTGGGGTCTGGTAGTCCATGCCCGCCGTCAGATGCGCGCGGGTGCCCCACCACCGGACCGCTCGGCGGAAACTCTCGTCGAGTGTGATCCTCTCCTCGAAGCCGCCCGTCGTTTGGATCCAGCACGCGTCCAGGAACTCCTGCACGCGTCCAGGAACTCCTGCAACGGGCGCATCCGGAGCCTGCACATAGGAATGAGGTAGATGCAAGAAGACATCATTCCGAGGAGGGACTTGATGGACCTCACTTTGGCCGCGTCGGAAACCAACATCCGCTGTACCTTGCCCAGGATGGACCTGGTCCTTTCCTCCGACGGGGAGGCCAGAAGGGACACTGTGTCGAGCTTCGCTCCCAGAAACAGTGCGTTTTGCGCGGGTACCAGGTGGGACTTGGCGTAGTTCACGGAGAATCCCAGGTCCGTGAGAAGGTGGACGGTCCTTGCCGTGTGCTCCACGGCGAGCTCCCTCGTCTTGGCTCGGATGAGCCAGTCGTCCAGGTAGGGGTAGAAGTGGATCCCCTCGCGGCGCAGCTGCGCCGCCACCGGTGCAAGGCACTTGGTGAATACCCTGGGTGCCGACCGTAGTCCGAAGGGGAGGGCTTTGAACTGGTAGTGACGCCCTTGGACCACAAACCTGAGGAATTTTTGGTGCCCCTTTAGGATGGGAATATGGAAGTAGGCATCCTCCAAATCCAACGACGACAGGAAGTCTCCCTCCTCCAGCTGACCCAGGACATGCTGGAGGGTGACCATCCGGAACTTCTGCGCCTTGATGAACTTGTTCAGACGACGCAGGTCTAGGATGGGGCGCCATCCTCCCGTCTTCTTCTTCACGAGGAAGTATCCCCGATACCTCTTTGGGACGAGTTCGATGGCCCTTCCTGAGCATCGCCCTTACCTCCAGAAGAAGCTGAGGGACGTGAAGCTCTTTCCTGGCCACGGGGGGGACGCGCGGGCACCTTCTTTGAAACTCGAGCGCGTGGCCCAGGGCTAAGGCGTCCAGCACCCAACGGTCGGTGGAGATGTACTCCCACACGCTGACGAAGCTCGCCAGCCGGCCTCCCACCGGGGTGCTTCGGTGGGGGCCCGACCCCACGGCCGGTTCAATCCTGTTTCGACGAGGCTTTGCCGCCTTGACCTCCTTGGCGACGACGGCGGGGTCCGCCAGACTTGCCTCGTCCTCTGTAGGCCTCCTGAGATGACGAGCGGGCCGCTTGAAGGTAGGTGGAGAAACCGCCGCCGGAACCTTTGGAGGCGCCCTTGCCTCCGCTGCTCCGAATGGGCGTCCGTCGTTGCTGCAGAACCCCAAGGGCCCGGGCCGTCTCAGTGTCCGCTTTAATGGCCTGAAGGGAATCGTCCACTGTTTTCCCAAACAGGTTGTTCCCATCGAACGGCATGTCCAGGACTCTGGTCTGTACGTCTTGACGGAAGTCCGTAGCCTTGAGCCATCCACGCCGCCTAAGGCACACGCCGTTGCCCAACTGGCGAAACCCAGTGTCGGCGATGTCCGTCGCAATAGTGATGGCGTGGTCCGACGCCACCTCACCTTCCTGTAGGATCTCCAGGGCATCCGCCCTCTTGTCGTCCGGTAGGAAGTCCAGCAGGGGAGCCAGTTTGTACCATAGCTCCCTGTCGTAGCGGGCCACGATAGCCAAGGCGTTGGCCGCTTTAATCGTCGCTGCAGACGAGATGACCCTGCGTCCCATAGCGTCCAATTTCTTTCCCTCGCCGTCCGGTGGGGAAGTCGATGTGGAGGCCGCACCCCCCCCGCTTTCTTCCTGGCCGCCGCGGAGACGACGGAGTCCGGGGTAGGCTGCGCCCGGAGGCTCAGGGGGGCCGCGTCCGGGACCCGGTACTTCTTCTCGTACCGGTCTCTTCTAGCTGCGTCGTGGAAGGGTTCTTGAGGAGGGCGAGGCCCTCATCCCAAATGTCGTCCAGTAGAGGCACCGCGAGGACCGTCTTCCTCTTGGCCTCGCGCCGTTGATAAAGCAATCCTTCCTTTTTCTTCTCCTCAGGGCAGAGTTGGAAAAGCTCGGATGCCCTGGCGATCATGGAGTGGAATGATCCAATCTCGTCGGGCGGAAAAGCCCTGGTGGGAGGTGACGACGGTAGATCCTCGTCGTATACCTCGTCGTCCGTGCCCGTCGCTGCCGTGTCAGTCCCCGTATCATCCCCTCGGGTGGACGGGGAGGAGGGCTGGACGGGGCGTGACGGCTGAAAAGGAGGTGGAGGGTGAATCCTCCTTTTCTTGGGCAGGGGAACACCAGAAGGTCCCGTACAGGATCCCCCGACGGGAGAGGTTCCTCCGTCGGCAACGGTAGTCTCGTCCTTATCTCTGAGCATAAGGACTGTATAGCCAACAAAATGGCCGCCGAGTTGTCTTGCGGCGCTGGCAGAGGGGAATCCGACGGGCCGGTCTTCTTCCACGCCAAGGCCCTGGCTTAAGACCTCGATCAGCTCTTCCTCCGAGGTTGAAGCCGAATCTACGACGACGCCCTGCCCCCCCCCTTTTTCTTCCCCGCCGGGGATTTCACGGGGGTCCTATCGATGGGTACAAAAGAGGACTCCCTCCGAGGTGGCAGGGAGACTGAGCCCCGAGGTCGCCACCACTGGTGTAGCCTCCACAGGCTGAGCCAGGGCCGCCGTGACAGCTTCGATAGAGGGCTTGGCCGGATGGATTAAGGCCTTCACCACCTTAGGTGCGCTCACCGCCTTATCCTTGAGGGGGGGACACTGCCTCGCTCCCCCTCCGATGGGGCCTTCGAGCTCGACCGGGGCCTCTCCAGGAGCTTTGCCGGGTGCTCGCCCTTCCTCTTACCCGACCCAGAGCGTTGGCTCGTGGCTGAAGGTGCCGGGGAGGGTGGGCCCTGCCTGGCGCCCGTAGAGCCCGACCGTTCGGCGCTCCCGGTGCCAGCGGACTCGCGGTGCTTGGCCTTGTGTTGGACCCCTGTCGCCGGGGCGTCCTCAAAGGTCTTAGAAGACCACTCGGATTTCTTCCTCTTCTTCTCGCCTGACGGGCTCTTCCCTTCCAGCCAGTTGGCGAGACGTTGATGGCGGTCCTTCATGGTCCGCTCCGACATATTGCCGCAAAACGCACAGTCCTTCTCCACGTGCGTCTTGTCCTCATGTAAGCAGTAGAGACAAAAGGAGTGTTCGTCCTCCTTAAAGACGTTCTGCAGCTGGCATCCAGGGCAGACCCTGAACAGCTTTCCGGGCGTCGAGCTTCCCTTCTCCTGGGCCATGTCCGGGCCTGAGAAGCTTCTGGAGTCCTCCAAAGCGTAGCTCGACGAATTCTTCACCCTTGAGGGGCGCAGACGAATCCGACACGGGTCCCCGTTGATCGGATGGAGAGTCGGTGGAGCTTGAGGCTCTTTTGACCGAAAAAAACGAAGTTTTTGACAAAAAACGTGAAAAAATAGCACTAACGCTCGAGAGCAATAGCACGAGGATCCCAACACATGAACGTGCGGTAAAAATCTGAAGATGGCTGCCAGAGGCGGTGCTTAGGTAGAGGGCAGTCATTGGCTGTGGTCAGTATGACGCAGAGACCAGTGATTGGTTATTACTACGAAAGACAGATCAGAAACGAAACTGATACTGTTTTTTTTTTCTTTACCGAGGATTCCCAGCCTGACGACGGGGAATATTCATGAGCATGTGAATCCATGCCAGACCCCATGCTGGAGAAGATACATCTTCGAAGAGAAACCTGTGGCGGAAGAAACATTAGGTATGGCTGGACACTAAGGAGAATGCATGGGGTGGCATGTCATTTGACTGGGCTATGCACACAGGGGCAAGAGATTGCCTTGACCAGGAAGTCATTGTCTTATCTGAAAGATACCTTCCTGAGACCTTCCTGTTTGGTACTTGGAAGTAGTAGTTTAGAAGACTGTCCACAGCCTTGTTCCTTCCTTGATGATGCGTCACCCCTATTTCAATACAGGAAAGTTTCCTGGCTTTAAAAACAATTCTTTAAGGGTAGCTCCAATTGGTTATGTGTAACAGTATTGTGTGAGCCTTCTCAGTTTCCTCTGCAAAAATCGACAGAATAGCTGGTAAACGGGCCCAATTGTTAGCGCTGATTAATGTCCACAGTGGTTATGAATCCATTGTGAACTATTCATTTTGTAGTTAAAGAAAAGTAGCACTATCGTTCCTCTGACGCTTTAACGTGTGGCCTTGCATTACTGCGCCTGGCGGCAGTTTCCAGTACAAGTCGCACGTGTTATCCACTACCTGGCCTTTTCATGGTAATATGCATTGTGCAAAGAGTCAACTTTGTGACTAATGAAAATGTTACTCGAATGTTGGTAATACTACTGAGACTGTACTCAAGGGGAACTTTTTTTTAAAAAAAGGACTTTAATGAAGGACACACCTTAGTGCTTATACATCGAGTGGCAGACATGATTGAGACATTTGTATTGCACCAGATGGAAAGAACAATTGCAAGCAACAGAAAACAAATGCATGTCGATAGCACATAATGTGAGTGTATTCATAGGGCGTCAAAGTGGAATCTCAATTAAGACTATACTGGTATTGGATACCTCGAAAATAGTACCCTGTATGTTATATGGCACTGAAGTATGGGGACACAAGTTCCTGTATAAATTAGGCAAACTGGAAGCGAAAATTCTTAGGCTATTATTTCATATGTCGCCCTCTTTACCTATTGAATTCCTCCTACTAGAAATGTCTCCCGAAAATCTCTGGAATGAGAAACTTTCATGCCTAAATAACAAGACAATCATGAATGTGATGATGGATTCTTTTAAGAATATGTCGACCTCCATGCAGCGGGGTACACATTGGGTATACTTAGTATGCTGCATAAGAAATGGATCGTCGACAATCCATCTGTATATAGTACCATGTCCATAGGCCAAAGAAAATACTACTCCAAAAAACTGATAAACGAATGTTTTGGTGAGAAAGATGTAGGCCATCTTGATTCTCTAGCAACAAGTTGTCTGAAAATAATAAACAGTGGTAACTATATAAATGCATACATTCACAGCTCGAGTATGAGGAATTACTTGCAATGCACGTTTAATGAGCGGAAGTATTAGAAACCGTAGGAGCACGTATAGACCTAAAACGTGAACAACGCAATTGTCGCCTCTGTGGGAACAGTGTTTTAGAAACTGTTGAACATGTATTGTGCATCTTTGAGTGTCTAGAAGCTCTGAGAACAAAGGCCTTACAAGCTTATTCGAATAATGCTAATATTTTAACGTCGACAGAAATGTGGTATGTTTTAATAAACAGAAATGATATTAATTTCATTTATCATGCCATGCAGTTATACAAAGAGATTACGGACATTTTTAAAGTAATAGCAACAAATTGTTCTTAATCTTTGATTCTGTTTTACTATTTTGGCCAGTTGGATAGAATGATGTATGTATTCGATATGTGTGTGTTTGTTATGTACAAAGCCTGAAGAGGCTATATGTATATAAAAATTAAAAAAATAGAGCATTTACAGCTCCAATCAAGTCTTTCAGAAGATTGCTTTTGGTAAAACACTGGCAGGCACTTGGAGAACAACGTTAATGCTAAGGTTAGATGCATCTAGCTCAGAGAGATCCCAGGAAGATGTGTTTTGGGCGTGCAGGGAGTGGGTGGGAAAGGCCAAAGGATTAGCTTGTCCATGGGCAGTCAATAATGAATGGGTAAATAACCAAACAAGCTTTGTGACCCTCATATGTCATTTCTCCCCAGATGTACTCGAATACAATAGTTTCGACTTAGAGGTGGCACTTTAGTGCCAAAACTAAAAATGAATGCCAGTGTAGTGACTGGAACTAGTAGTATTAACTCCTGCATAAAACGCAACGTATTTGTAAACACACAGGTAAATACTGATGGAGAAAGAGGGTAGGGAGCTGCAGTAAGTAGCACACAGCAAGTGGCGCAGATGAGCACAATATTCCTTCAAGGCATCCACATGTTCAGGTCGGGTGAATATGCAGGGGAAACGCCACCGCCTCGCTGCAGCGCTAGGGAACGCCCTGGTTGTTCTCAAAAAATATTTTCCATAACTCGGGCTGGGCCCGTCCTGTTTGGGATTCCCTCACGCCTCGCAACAGTGCGACGGAAAATAGCAGTTATCACTACAGATACAGGAGGGGAGGGGACATCTCCTGAGGCAAGAGACCCCCCCCAGCGCCCTTATCAGGCCGTTCGGTTGCTCCCCGGACATTGGGTGCACGCGATTAAGAGCAACGTAGTGGCAGGGGACCAGCAGGAGTCGGAAAACCCAAGGGGCTTGAATGCGCCTAAGGGTGTTAGGAACCCGCAGCACGAGGGCAGTTGCGTTCGGCCGTGCGCGCGTGACCACAAGCACCCATTACGGAAAGGGCAAGATGTTTCCCATGGAGTGCGCGCTCTAGTGTCTTACACAAAAAACACCCGGAGCCCTACTCGGATGCGGGGACGTTACAAGACAGGAAACATATCTGAGAATAGCACTATCTATATATCTATGTCTATTTCTTTATTACGCGCCAAAAGCACGTCCAACAAATACTAGGGGCAGGGGGTGGGGGCAAATAGCAGCCCCTATGGCAACCTTCCTAAGCAAATAGCTTAGCATTGATTGCCAGCGTTTGCAGAGAGAGTGGGTATAAACCAGCTCCAAGGAAGAGAGACGGTATGCAACTCCCCGCAGGCAGCAGAGAACATTAAATGGGGACATGTAAGGTCCAATAAATAAAAGTGGCTCGCAGAATTTTAGAGATGTGGGCCTCTATATGAATGAAAATATATATTATATAATAGAGAACGTATTTTTCAAAATTACAATTTTTATATCATAATAGATACATATTTCTTTTTATATTAACACACAATTAAAATGTTATTTGTTCACAATAGTCTCTCCTCTTACAAACTTTCACACATAGCATAAATATCTCATCTATTTCAGAGAAAACATGAAGCCTAAATAATCATACAGGAACCTGGAACAATCCCATCCATATCACTATTGTTCTTTTGTATATGAATGTACATCTGTTCACTACGAGGGTGCCCTGTACTATTTGAATCTGCGCATGGGCTCCATACGCGAGATCAGAATTGAGTCGTCGTCGGGAAAGGAATAGTGTAAACCAGGAGGGGAGTAAAAAGCGTGACGCCACCCCGGAAGTGAGGATTTCTATGCCGGCTGGGGGATTGAGGCAATGTGTGATGAGGTATTCGAGAGACTTCAAAATGAGATATGTAACCTCATGAAACATGCTGTAGAACATCAGTGGATCTGTAAAGAACGGCCTTTCCTATGTAAAATCCATCCAAAAGAGCCGCTTTCTATATTTTACCGAAAGTACACAAGAACCTACTATGTCCACCAGGGAGACAAATAGTGTCAGCGATCGACTCCCTATTGGAACCCCTGTCGATCTACACATAATCTTTTCTGAAACAGCATGTAGTATTAATGCTGGCATTCATCCAGGACACAACTAACATAATTAACATCATTATGGATATAGTGATAGAGAACCAGGACATTCTAGTAACTATGGATGTCGAATCCTTATACACATCAATCCCCCAGAGGGAATGTTTGGAAGTATTGGGTTTGACATTATGTTTATTATTTGATAATGCGCACAAAACCCAGGGGTAGCCGGGCGCAGCAGGTACAAGGTTACTTAAGCTTAGGTTGCATACAGAGGATAAAAATCATATCAATACAGTACATACATGTTAGTACAAGCAGTTGGAATGAAAATCTAACATGTTACAGTATTGAAAGTGTGTACAAAGATAAAAGGGTGAGAGCAGAATCGTCTTGGACTGGGTTACAGGGGTATCATGGCCGTTAGGTACCGCGAAAATTAGTTGTTAGAGTAGGGTAGGTTAGCTCTCAGCGCAGTGGGCAATGCGTTCCAAGCCTGGGCAGCTCCGACAGGGAAGTTTGCTCCGCCTGCTTTGGATCGTCTAAATCTAGGAGTTTCGAGCAGGAAGTGGTTGGTAGCCCTAGTGTGGTGGCTGGATGATTTTCTGGTCAGTCTGGCCGACATGTAAGGGGGTGCTGTGTTGTTGAGCCCTTTGTGGGTAAGCGATAGTGTCTTGAGCAGGACTCTGTCGCTGATTTTAAGCCAGTGGTGGTCTTTCCTGATGTTGGAAATATGTGCCCTGCGGGGTATGTCAAGGGCTGCTCTAAGAGCGTTATTTTGAAGGATTTGCCATTTATTCATAATGGGTTTGTTGGCTCCTGCATAGAGGGCATTGCAATAGTCCAGTTTGGACATTACTAATGCATTCGCTAGCATGATGCAGTTAGTTTTAGAGAGGTAAGGTCTACAGGTCCTGATTAATTTACAGGTGTACGCTGTGGAGGAGGCCAGGGTGTTAACTTGTTTTTAAGAGATAAAGTGGAATCGAGGTAAAAGCCTAGAGATTTTACCTCAGTAGCCACCTTGATTGTGTTACCATCTATGTTGCAATTGCGATAGTTGGGACTCAGTTTTTTTAGGTTGGAGTCGGAACCCAAGATCAGTATCTCAGTTTTGTCGTCATTTAGACAGAGGCCGTGGGAGGCCATCCATGCCTGAATGAGGAGGTACATTTTGTATACTAGAGCTCTGTCTTCGAAAAAGTTGCCCGATAGTGGTATGAGAATTTGCTTATCGTCCGCATAATTAGTATAGGTTACCCCTAATCTGTCAAGTTTGTCGAAGAGAGGCTTAGTAAAGATATTATACATTGTCGGGGAGACACATGAGCCTTGTGGGACACCATAAGTGATCTGGATTGGGTCCGCTGCTGCTACAGGGAAGAACACTCATCGTACGGTTAGCTAGGAAGGATTGTACCCATGCTATAGCTTCACTTGAGAAATGGGCGGCAGACGCTAAGTGGTTGCATAATACTGCATGATCCACCAGGTCAAAGGCCGCTGATAGGTCAAGGAGGAGGAGCATAGCTGTACTACCTTTATCCTTCAACTCGTCGATTTGTGTCTTGAGGTCGATAAGGGCCGTTTCAGTACCGTGCAGTGGTCTGAAGCCAGATTGCCGTGAACCTAATAGTTGGTGTGTCTCCAAATAGTTTTGGATTTGGAGGTAGGCTACTCCATCGATGATTTTAAGGAGAAATGGGACCGTACTAATAGGCCTGTAGTTAGTGGGGATTGCTGGGTCAAGTGTCTGTTTTTTGAGTAGGGGCAGTACCCAAGATTCTTTAAGGTTTGTGGGTACAGTACTCATGTTGAAGGAGGCGTTGATAAGTTTCGAGATAAAGGGTGCTAAATCTCTGGCTGCATCCTTGATGATTTGCGCAGGGCAGCTGTCGCCTTGGCAGTTTGATGGTTTAAGGGATAGAATGACCTTTTCAGTTTCCAATATAGAGATGTTGGTAAACCTGAAGGGTTTACAGTTGATTTGGGTGGAAGTGCTAGGTATCTCTTTCAGTGGGGTGGTATGGGTTCCACTAGGGCTCAAGGAAGCTTTTTCTTAGCAATTTTGGATGGAAGGGTTGTGATTTTATTTGCTAGGGCATTTCGGATGCTGCTGCACCAGGATTTGTCCTTGGGGGCATTGTCTGTAGGGGCAATTGGATTTTCCAATTCACAGAGAATGGTGAAGAGCTCTTTGGAGTTCAAGTTGGCTTTATTGAGTCTATCATTGAATGAATCTTTTTTAGTTTGAATTATTTCCTTCTTGTATTTTTTGGCAAAGTTGGCGAGTGTGGTTTTATTGTCAGCAGAAGGGGTATGCCTCCAAATAGCTTGGAGTTTGCGTTTTTGGATGCGCATTTCTTTGAGATGGGGGGTGAACCAAGAATTAAGGTGAGTTTCACATTTACTTTTATGGAGTTTGATAGGGGTGATCAAGTCTAGAGCTTTGGCCATGGAGTTGTTAAATGACTCAACTAGCTCGCTGGGGTTGGATTCATTGGAGCTAGCTGTGAGAGCTGGTAGGAGAAGTGGGAGTAGTTTTTCAGCTGTAATTTCTTTTTTGCTTCTCGTTGGCATGGGGGGTGCTATTTTAATCTTGTTAGGTTTGGGAGGCTCGATGCTGGCTGTAAAGCATATAAGATAGTGGTCCGTCCATATTTGAGGTAGGATACTAGAGATGGTGATGTCGCAGTTATGGTTGGATATCCAGTCTAGTGTGCCTCCTTTTGTGTGTGTAGGAGCTAGGACATTTTGGGTAATGTCATGATTGACTAGAATGGATTGATAGATTGGGCTTCTTTGTCTTCAGCGTCATTAAAGCCCGGGTTAAAGTCGCCTAGTAAAAGGAGCTGAGTGGAGTCTTTAATGCTGTTAGTGAGGAGGCTGGATAGGTCTTCCTCAAAGTTGCCTAGTGGGCCTGGTGGTCTGTACACTAGAAGTATCGTTAGTGTGCTATTGTTTGAGATAGGTATTTTAGCTGAGAGAAGTTCGCACGATGTGATTGCTGGGTGTGGGGTGAGTCTAGCAGCTAGCTGCGTTTTGGTTAGGATGGTCAGGCCGCCTCCTCTAGTGTTAGGTCGGTCGACTCTTAGGATGTTGTAATTGTCCGGTATGGCAGTCATGAGGGCAGGGCGGGCTGCATCATGGAGCCAGGTTACAGAAACAGCAAGGATATCTAAGTTGTCCATAGCCAGTATATCAGCTATTTCAGTATTGTGTGCTATAAGGGACCTAGCATTAATAAGGGCTCCTGATAATGTAGGAGTTGTAGTGGTATCTTTGGCAGATCTGGGATTAGGGTGGTTAGGTCTCCTCTGTTTGTAGTATAGGTCACCATATGGTTCAGCACGATTTATCGTCGCTGAGTCTGGGAAGTTAGGATTAATGGGAGTAGAGGTACGTGTAGGTACTGGTGGACTGGTTCTTTTATTTTTCATGTCATAAAGTCGTGGCAGCCTAGCTCTAAATCGCAAGTTTCTCTCTTTCAAGTTGCAAGGTATAGAGTTGGTGAGGGCCATTGTTATGGTGATGGTTAGAAGAGTCCAGGCTAGGGACCCGAGTGTGTGTGAGAAGCAGGTCTTAGTAGCGCGCATGTTGTGAAAGTGGCAAGAAGGCGCCTGGATTTGGCACGCCCAGTAGGGACTGGAGTGCAGATGTACTATCGCAGAGGCACCTAGATTGGACAGTCTTGTTAGTGTCTATAGGGCAGACATTCTACAACAGGGCAACTGGCTTTGAGAGTCCTAATCGTGGCTAATATGCATACATGCAGCGACAGGGCGCCTAAATTTAAGAGTCCTATTCATGGCTAGAAAGCGCATTCATGCTACAACATGGCACCTAGAATTTAGAGTCCTAATCATGGCTGAAAATGCATACATACTACAACATGGCACCTAGAATTGAGAGTCCTATTCGTGGCTAAAAATGCATACATGCTACAGCAAGGCACCTAGAGCTTGCGAGGCCTATTCATGGTTAAAATGCATACATACTGCGACAAGGCGCCTACATTTAAGAGTCCTATTCATGGCTAAGAGGTGCATACATGCTACAACATGGCGCCTAGAATTGAGAGTCCTAATCATGGTTGAAAATGCATACATACTACAACATGGCACCTAGAATTGAGAGTCCTATTCATGGCTAAAATACATACATACTACAATAGGGCGCCTAAATTTGGGCGTCCTATTGGTGACTGGAAGGCTACCGCAGTGGCACCTGAGTTTGGTCATCCCATTCGTGGCTCAAGGAGTAAATATGCGACAATTAAGCACTTAGGTACGGCAATCCTGTTAGCGACTAATGTGCAGTTAGTGCAAAGCACCAGGTATCTGTGTTTGGGGGGTTTAAATTAGTGACATAGAGACAAACACGTTATAGCGAAGAGTGCATGAAACGTGTGTGGCGTTTTAACAGATTTAGAGGCGATGACCTAAGTTGGACAGTGCACGTGGTGTCTCAGGTACATACATAAGGTCCCAGAGGGAAGCAGTTAACAGCGGGCTAAATCGTTAATACCGATGTCATGGAGTCACAGAGGCTGAGGTAAAGGTGGTAGGTGCTATAGCAGTAGGTAGGAGGATCAGGGTTGGGACATGAGGTAATACAAATAGGCACATGTACTTACAGTAACTTGCATAGTATGTGCACTTGCTCGGTACAATGCTCAATTGTCCTCCAGCGGAGTGGTGGCGCGGGTCATTCAGCGGGATGTCTGTGGGTAGCACGTTAGCAGGAGGTGCACTTAAATGGAATGAGTTGCTAGGACGAGGTCGGGCAGCGGGGTTGGCCGCGCCACGCTTCCGAGCGCAAACAGGCAGCAAACAGGTGCTGGCCTTGATTAGGAGGGCCTTGAGAGAGGTGGGCCGGCTTCGCCTGCCGGTGCCAATCAGCGGGTATAGAGCGGAGGCAGCCAATCCAAAGGTGGCGGAGGCTGTGAGGGGCCAGGTCAGGCTCTGGGGGTAGATAGCAGCAGGCGGGCGGCCATCTTGGACTGCACTGGTACCTCGTGTACCTGAATGGCGATTTGAGTCGGCAAGTGCATACAATAGCACAGGCAGCTGAAATTCGAGTGGGCAGCCTATTCTTTGAATATCACTCGGCTTTGCTTCAAATGTGGAGG
The DNA here is from genome assembly GCF_040938575.1 of Ambystoma mexicanum. NCBI lineage: Eukaryota > Metazoa > Chordata > Amphibia > Caudata > Ambystomatidae > Ambystoma > Ambystoma mexicanum. The sequence continues at coordinate 158,457,982 of NC_090935.1, read as the reverse complement.
CTTTGTTGCTCAGGGTGCAATTCTGCACGGAGGTATGCAGAGAGCATGGCAAATGCGGATCGAACGTCACGGGTAAGCTGGGCTTGATGTCCGGTGCCCACTGCTCCTGCAGGGGCTGGTCCTGGGCAGGGATCCTGGTCTGGGAAGGAGGGCAATGGACACAAGGGAAGTTCCACATAGACCACAGGGTTTTATCCAAGAATGTGCCAGAATAGCAATGTGTGAAAATGTCTTTTTATTTAAAAAACAAAGCAGTTATTCAGAAGAGGGGCTCTGGAAAACCAAGAACTACTCGAGCAGCCTCTTCTTCATCCCAGTGAGGCAGGCCGAGGAGCCTAAGTGGTAAACAGGGGGAAGTTACTGGAGGGATCAGAGAAGTTCGCCATTCTCCAAGCTCTGGAAGAGAAATTTACTTTTTGTACTTCTGAATATTCTATTTTCAGAGACCTGTTCTTAGGAGATTGGAGTCATTCTCTTGGGTCGTGGGGAGACTCTTGCCCTAGTGTTTTAGTGGTAGGGATTGATGAGGAGTTTGACTAGGACAGGATTTTTGATATGGACAGCACCGACATCCTGACAGACACAAGTTTAGTTTTTCTAGGTAGGGAAACTACCTTAGACTGGGATAGACAGGTTTGGTTTTCTATATTTAATAAAAGTCTACAGCCTAAAATACAGTTCAGTGGTCAGTCTCCTCATTCTATGTAGCTACACCAGTGAGTGTAGGAACTCCAAAACCCCACAATAGGAAAGTACTTATCTGTAGCTTTAGAAAGATAAGAATTGAGCTATAGATTAAATATTCTTGTGAGAAAACGTCAAATTAAGTGAAACATTTAGGGAGGACTCGTGTCTGAACGTACAGTAAAGAAACCAGGGTTGGACTGGGCCATGCAATTGTCTCAGGCACCAACGAAAAAGGTGCCCACCGCTGCAAATGGATATTGATTCCTTTTGCGACACCGTTTGAATAGTATCCAAGGAGGCGTTTTTTTGATGAAACTTGATACAAATTGTGTATTTTAAAGAATCTTTATTCAGCAACACTGGTCAAAACTACTAGCCGCATCATCAAACTGGGCCACACTAGCCAAAAAAGTGGTCCACTTGGACCAAAAAAAACTGCCCCACACCACCATTTTGCATTTTTGGTTCGGCCATGGGCCTATTGCCCTACAGGTCAGTCCGAGCCTGAAACAATCTGACCATGGCCTACACGGATGGAGGCACGGGAGGCATTGACTACTACCTAAAGGATAAATGGCCCAAAAACTAGTCTAACAAACACTAAAGTGAGTGCAGTTTCTTGTATTCCTTTGACGCCGTGGAACATTCAACATCATGCAAGTCTATGACCGATCCAATGCTGGAGAAACAGAGGCTGTGCATACTAATGACGCCAAATGACAACATACAAGCATTATGGCACTTGTCAAAAAATGCAAAAGATGTGCTTGCATGAGATTCCCTGTTCATAAACTCTGATTCAGCCAGAGGGAATTGGCCTTCTTGAAGAGTACTGGGGTTGATTGAGTGGGCAAGATGTTTGCCAGGATGCCTTCAATACTTATGATGTCATGAAAGTGGGCTATGGATGAGTAGAAAGGAGGAAGTGAAATAGGATTCATTCAGAGATGCTATTGGTTTTGCAGCATCTTCAAATATGTATTTTATATTTATTTATTATAATAAAGGAGTTTTGAAAAAAGAAAACCTGAACAGAGGAGATATGGAACCCAGTGCAATCCTGGGTAAGGGTGCCTAACAAGGGTGCATAAATGAAGTATTTGGAACAAAAACATGAAGGGCCAATACAGGCAAAACATGCTAGTAATTGTCGGAAAGGCGTATGTCAAAAGTATTTACATCATCGCAGAGTGAGAAATGGAGTTGCTAGTGAGAGAGGAGATTAAGGAAGATACCGTGAGGGGCAAGTGAGGAGAGGGTGCACCATCATGAGGGGTCCAGATTTTGTAAGGCAATTTTAAAGCCATCCTTGGATTTAAGGTCTGTTGATGGAGAGTTCCAGTGACGGAGCCTAAGAAATGAGTAAAGAAGCGTGAGGTGGCCTACTGAGGGCAAGGAACAGAGGAGGTTAGCACATTTGAAGGTTGGTGGGGGTATAGAGAAATTGAGTCAGGCAGATATGGGGTGGTGGCCAGGGATACATTAGACTAAAGAAGTTTGAAAATGGGCTGGTTGAGCAAATATCGCCATCCAAGCTGGAGGTGTGGGTGAAGGTAAGTGAGGTTTTGGGAAGGAGAAAGAGGGTGCGGACCTCATAGTTGATGAACTTGTCCATAGAGGTAAAAGAGTGAAAGGGGAGCGCAGTAATCCAGACTGCTGAGGACGGGGTGGAGAGGAGTTTTAGTGAAAAAAAATGTTAGATGAGGACATATTCTGCAAATGTTCTGGTGGTTAAACCAGGCGGCCAGGTGATAAATTGCTTTAAATTCAGGTCTGTGCCGAATAGGTGTGAGCCATATGCGGCTTGGAAGACTGTTAGCGGGGGGCAGTCTGGAAGTAGGCTACCTCTGTGACTGATCTCTTAGCTAGGATTACACAGACCTGAAAACCCAGGTGAGCGACAGGCATGAGGAGGGACAGGTGGTCCCCCATGTCAAACCCACAGAGACATTGAGAAAGATTAGAATAGGGAACAGCTGGGAGTGGTAAGCAGTGAGGAAGGTTGGTACATGGGTGAGGGTGGTTTCTGTACAGTGAATGCTACGTAAGCTTGACTGCAGTGTGTCATCGACCCTGTGCATTTCCAGGTATAATGTAAATTGGTTCAAAAACACCTGCTTGACTATTTTACAGTAGCGAGGGAGAAGAGAGACTGGGCTGGACTGTTACGATCCGCCTTCGGTTCGATTAAAAAGAGATAGCACAGTCACTACTTTGTAGCAGATTTTGTAAATCCCGGCAGATAAGGAGGGATTGAAGTGAGAGGCAAGATAGGTAGAAGTGAGGGGTACAAGATCTGCCACAATTTGGGGAGGGAAGGCTTGTCCGGGGCACACAGATGCTAGCCGAATGGAGGATGCTAAGCAGTTAGTCCCCAGTGGCTGCACTTACATTTGAAGGGAGGTACGAAGGATTGCCGAGAAGTATGGAGACAATGGGATGGTTCGTAGGTTTACATGAGATAAAAGAGGATAAGGACAGCAATTGTGGGATAGTTGAAGCAGATCCATGTCAGCTTTTATTTCCTACAGTTACGGGACACACATGGTCACATGATTACATATGCATCCACTCAAACAGGCTTTGAGATTTCTAGGTTTAATATGAATAACAGCTCTTTCTATAAGACTCAACATGTATTTTACAAAAAGGCATACCGTTTCACATACGTGTATGTGCTGTTTATATCAAGCACAGTGGTAAACTAATTAAATTTCCTTTAATAAAAAGCCTTTAGTGATAAAAATAGTCCACATATCATGTACACTTGCCTAATAAACAGTAAAATATAGTACACACACAGCTGGTTGCCACACAGCAATCTAAGGATAGGCAATGAAAAGGCAGATATAAAGGTAGCAAGCGTCGTCTTACTCTTGCAACTCAATACCTTGACACAAACCAACCCTCGATCTCAAGGAGCTGTGCTGGCCACCACTTCCAGAACAATATTCAAGAGTGCATGCAACACCCATAAAGAAGCCACAACAAAAACACCACTATCTGACGTGGAACCTTACCACCTTCGGAGGCCCATGAAAAGCCTCACCATTGGCTTCCCTTCAAAGAGCATCTCTCTAATTAACGACCACCTCAACCAAGCCTATTTCTCGGGTCTGGAGGGTGAGCCCCAGAATTAGACCATCCCCTGCTCACCCTATCCATCCCAACTCCTCAGCTACCCTGTACCTTTTATGTGTAGCCTCCTGGCTGTGCCCCACATGTACAGCGCTCCATTACTTCCCAGTAATTTGCGTTGTATAACTCCCACAAACACACGAAATGAGGCAAGCGGTCAGTTTAGACAAGGTGCATGCCTGCCGCCCAGCTTTCTTCAAAAGCATGCACTTGAGAAATCTGAAATGGCCATTGGCTCCATCTACAAACCCATTGCTCTCCTCTCCACACTAATGCCATCAGTCTTTGGCTGCACCAGGTGGGAGCATGTGATGATCAGAGGACAAAGCTGGCTCTAGCCTAAACCTCAATCTACTGTACACCTAGCCTTGCGCGAGATGCCAAACAGCTGCAGGAAAGCAAGTGCGGGTATGTGTGCAACTCTCACTCCCTTCATGGTTTCTAAAGGTATTCACATATGGAACCAAAGGCTTTAAAACCCTGGCTTTGCATTGCAGTGTGATCTTTTGTAAATCGTGCCATAGTCCTATATTTCAGTCAAGACCCCTGCCCCACCCCACCATTTTATGAAATTGGGAAATGCATACAAATAGGTTAAGGGCTGGGTTTGAGAGCCATTTCAAAAGCACTGCCTTTGTATATTGAACTTTTTGCCCCAAGAGGCGACTGGAAACATTTCAACAAGAAACATTCCATCAAAACACTGGTTGATGTTATGTTGTACTTTTATTTCTACTGCTTCGGTAGGTTTTTTTATTTTTAAACTTATGCATCTTAAATGGCTGAGTAGGGCTGAACAATGTGTATTCATCCATTTCATTCTGGCTCATCGTTTTCCCGCCTGCACTTCCCAGGCGTAGTAATATTCTGCTTATCCAGTAGTGTGTCTTCCATTTGCCCATGTGTGCTTCTGGCAACATATCCCTTAAGCAGATTTCCTGCCTAGTTCTGACAATTCTTGTTGATTCTCCCTGCAGCTTTAATGTGCCCTAAACCCCTGAACAAATCTCAAAGTAGGCCCACACCACTGCAGTGCACATTGGCCTTAGCACTGTAAGAATACCATTCACCTGAACCCCTTCACCTGGCTGCGCACTGCAGCGCCATTATACCATGTCTGCTGGCCTAAGCCTTCTTTCCGGAATATGAATACTGGTAATAAAAACACGCCAAAAAATGTACATGAATGAAAAGCCCACTTTTCACATTTGACATCTAGGTTATAGCAGTAACTTTCGTACAGGTGCGATTCTTGACACTCATCACAGAGGTCTCCGTGCAGGAGGAAACCGCCACCCACGGTAAGCAGCTAGAATGATGCAGAAACTCATACGCAAGTTACGACGCGCCAGAGGACATCCATGCAGGGGTCACGAGGGATCCAGGACTCGGAGCCCTGACCGCACCATGGACTGGGATGTGACCCGCATCACAGCCGCAACATGTCAGCACAGAGGATGCCCCAATCAGGCAGGCACGCGACGGCTCTCAGAGGACCGATGGGAAGGAAATGGAACTTCCCCGAGCACCAGGGCCGGTTGATTAGGTAGACAAAACAAAGCTGATTAAAAGGTGCTGCTGGACGTCACACAGCGCAATCATTTAGAAAGATTTTAAGAGCAGCTTCGACCTGTCCAAAGAGGGCACGTTTAAAAATACGCGCAGACCATGTAGACATACTTCCTTCCCTGCTGATCTACTCCTTTCAACTGCTGAGAAAGAAAACAGGGAAATGCCCCACCATGGAAACAGACTCGCCGTCCCCATGTGCTGCTCGCCAGCAGAGTCATGCAATGTCGAAGATTCTCCACAAATAGCCAAAGGGGGTCCGCATGCTTCTGCCTGGGCTTACATATTGCCCACCAGCGCCATAGCAAACACTTGCTTCAATCGGAGGACATGGAGTGGTGATTGATATAAAGCACATGACAAAAGCTTAGTTACAGCAGTAGGGTAACCTCTTCACCACAAAAAACTGCATCGCTGTGTTTGAAGGGTCCATTTCCCACTTTCCGATCCTCTTACTCGTCCCCTTGCCTTTTTTCTTTCCTCCAGCAGAATAAGATGCGCACAGCCCTGGCGGAGGCGCACTGCCCCACTGCACGGACAAGCCCAAAGGCGTCATTACAGTTTTTCCAGTCTGGTAAAATTGCCGGTGATTTCGGCACCAGCAATTTTACCAGACCAGCAAAACACAAGTTTGCCGGTGGGGGCACTGATTTACCTCCAGCCAGGAGCTGGGGGTTAATCAGGTCCTACCGGCAAATAAATGATGGAAGGAATTACCGGCAGCATATTATATCAGGTGGCGGAAATGGTAGGGGCAGTTTGCAGTATCCGGCTAGAATTACCAACGGGATACCAGCAAACTTGTAATAAGACCATAAGGTCTAAGAAACAACATGGTGGCGATTTGGCAGATTATAAAAGCATATCGACACAGCGTAATAAAGATATTTTCTTTACAACACACTAGTAATATAATGTATATGGGTGTAGGTGGCAGCTCAATATGAATGCACTCCCTGCAATGCTTGGGCCAGCATTGTGGAGATTGGAGATTCTAAGGCGGGGAGGGGCGAGAACCAGGCATTCAGCAAAAGTCAATGCTTCTGGATCTTAATTCAGTAGCAACAATACCGTGGGCAGTGGGCTGATACTAGGATTGCTTTTGGAAATGAGGACCACCAGGGAACCGCCTTGGGCAACCGATTTACCGTGGACGGTTTCAAAGATCAATTGTCACGTTTTGGTACTCAGTGTCAAAGGTTCATTCAACACCAATAAAGGGACATTAAAACGGAATATTCCAATGCAATAAACAAACTTGGAGATTCAGCCGGCTTTAATATTGGAGGTACAGACAAGGTTAAACAATCCTCAACAGCTTTAAAGAGCTGCTTTAGCTTTTTGAAGAGTGTGGTTTTGGGTGGTTCCTCTTTCATTGCAGAGCCTTCCCTTTCTGCTGTGTAAGGCTATTGCACACATCCAAGTGGAAGCAGCAGCAAATAGGAGTTTCTGAACCGAAGGGCAATATGTTAAGAGTTGAGAGGTCAGGACACAGGGACAAATGGATCAGATGTGTGCTGGCTCTTGGGGAATACTTGCAGTCTAAGGAATGTGATGAGAGCATCTGTTGTATTTTACGCCCTATTGTTGTACAAACCAGAAAGCGGTATGAAGGAGTCTGCTCGGAGGCAGTTAAATAACCACAAACAAATCGCAAGTAAATCACGCCGTAAAAGACTGATAATTCCAAGCACTTTCATAAAAAAAAGAAACAGCAGCAAGTGGGTGCAACATTTAGTTGCGAACCAGCATGTCACCATTTGACGACAATCAACCGTCAATTCGCAGTATTATGCGGGTGGGCAGTTAAGAGGCTAAGGCGCGATAGCAGATAGAACCCACTGGGGCACCATCATGTTAAAAGTTCATCAGATAAGTTCCCAAAGTATTTATATCAACAGCAACAATGGAAAGGAATCCCGGCTTTCATAATCTGACCCATTTGGTCTTGTTCACTACTAAACCAGGGGGAACGTCTCACTACTAAACCAGGGGGAACGTCTTGCTCGCAGGTTTACAGCCAATCTGCAAAGTTTAGACAGTCGAGACAGCCCCAAGGTGTGCCAGAGATGTGGGTCAATGTAGGAAAAACCTTCATACTCCTGAAACGTCATAAAAAGTTACAACTCATGGTAGACATTTGCAGAGGAAAAGAAAAGCCCCAAAGAAGCTTAAAACAGAGTATGGATTGAGTGGGAACCAATGACAACTGTGTTCTGCTACTTTTATGTTGCACTGATTATAGTTCCAGTACATTTTACAACCATTCTTCCAGATCCATGCAAAGTCAGCACTTTCCATCCACCCTATGAACTTAGCATATTGGAAGACAAATGTTACTATTATAAATGGTTGTACAAAATGTTTGCACTCTTTCAATCTAAACTATCGTGGCAGAGTAACAAGTACAGAACAGATTGGAAGTGAGGCAGGGATTACTGGGTCTCTCTAAAGTATAGAAAAGTCGCTCTTCTGTGTAGATTTAAAGTAACACGTCCTAACACGAGAAAATAGAATTGACAATTCGGTTGTCATGGCAAGATTTGAGACAGTGAACTGCAGGTTGAGTGCAGTGGGCACACAATTGCAGAACTACCTACTTCAAAAGCTTCACATTACTCCAAAGACTGATGAAAAAGAACAATGTATTGATATGATGTATTGGGAGCAAAAACATGCATATAAAAAGACTTGTAAAATATGCCCACTTCATTAAATTGGCTTTGCATAATCACCCAAATTGCACAGGACGAACGGCATTTGTCCTTCATTGTTAGGGAGAATTCTCTGTTTAGGCTGAATTTCCTAACCTAGTGAGCCCCCCAGCAGCTTTGCTGGATTTCTGGAGTTTGTTTTTTTCTCCTGCCAAGAGTGAGACTCTTTTTTCCCCACTCTTGGACATGGATTATGGTGTTCCTTTGAATGTTAATCTGATTAATGGGCTATGGGGTCTTTTACTCCATAGGGTCTCATATGTTTTTGTATGTGTGTTACACAGCATCCTCCGTGCAGTAACACCGGGGTGTCATAGTGACCCCCCCACCATAGACTCCATACCCTGGGGCTGACTACTGTCTCCCAGGGCATGTAAAGTCACCATTGGCTTTACTAGTCCCAAATTACTAACAGAACCAGTACAAACCATCATATTGTGGACGTACTGGTAGGGGCAATTCGATTGCCTCTGGGTCTGTTATTCGAGGGGGCACTGTCCCTTCCCCCCTCGTCGAGTTTTGGCTGGTGGCAGTGGATACTACTTTTTATATTCAACCGCAAATATATCTCTATGGGATTTTCCCATTGTTCGAGGCTAATGCTTTTTAACATAGCCTCTAACATACCGCCGGTTTATTTATTTAATAATAATTCACCGGTAGGTATTTTCTGCCAGAACTCGGTTTTAAAATGGCGCTTGTGTTCGCCTCTGTAACTCCAAACCAAAGGTCGAGCCCTTTGTTCCACTTTTTGGCGGGCTTCTCCACAGAAGCCTCCAAAAGTGGTGCCACTCTGTCTGAGTATCACAGGCGGTGTTGGAGGGGGTTTAGGCACCCTGGACTAAGTTACCTTGGTAACTCAAGTCGCACTCGTGTGTGATTGGCCCAAGTGGTGAGCCGGCCGGCTCACCACTTAGCATGTTTGATTGACAGCTAGGCTGAGTGAATGGGGGTGTGCTGCATAAAAGCAGGGCTTTTCAGAAGTCGCCACAGGACCTGAAAATCCGACGAGGGAGATGCTGAGCCGGCCTGCTACGACGACACCACCGGTAGAGCCCTGCTGAACCGACTCACCTCTTCCCAACGACAGAGGAGATCTCCTGGCTGGAGAGTCTTCTTCCCCTGACTAGTGGGCACAACCAATTTACCTTCCTTTCTCGCATCCCAGGATGTCTTGTGGTCGAATTGCCCGTGCCAAGCACCCCGGCAACCGGATAGCCACTTACCACTGGACCGCGAATAAAAGGACCGCTCCTTTTAATTGTGAACTCCGCAGCTGGTTTCTACCCTTGCAATGCAACGGACTCCTGCTTTCCTCCCCGACGAGATCCTCTCTTCCTCCGGACGAAGCACCGACTTGCACCCGCTGCCAGGACCAACTGCCCCCGCTGGAGCGTTCTCACCATTTTAAGGTACCGTGTCCGCCAGGCCTCCCTTTCTAAAGATTGCTACAAGGTAACAATAATCCTTTAACCTTCTGGACTGGGCTGGCCGCCTTGACCATCTAAATTGGTCCCTTTCTTTTTGGTCCAACTCTTTCTGAACTTATTGCAAGACTTTTGGGCACTTTCGTGTGACCTTGGACACATTTCGACCGGGGCCTCTTAAAGTGGGTCCGGCCTTGTTAACATTGACTTTACGGTTTTAACCTGCCTTCTTCTCTTACTGTGTTCTTCTGAAAGTGTTGGGATCTGTTTCCATCTGTGCTCTGCCTTTCTCTCCCTTTTAAACCGATTGATTAGAGTGCCATCTTCGTTAAGCGCTCACCGCTGTCTGAAAATAAGTGTTGCTTTACTTAAGACTTGTCTAACTAATCGTTGAAGGGAGTGACAGTGTTTTTGAACTGCTTGATATTAGTGCCAGTGTGTTTTACTAGATGTGTTTTAAAATAAATAATTCTATCTCTTTTACACCAACCTCTGGTCAGTGTTTGCTTGTTCTACTGTGTTCTTTTGATCTATTGTGAATACTCTGTATACTGCCTAAGTCTTCTTGAGAGAAGTCTGACTGCTCAGCCACAGCTACCTGGTAAATCTGGGTGGTACAGACTGCTACCAATTGGGTTTACTGCCAACCACCTGCAGTCTTAAATCTTTTGCAGTGGTCCCAGAGGGAACTGCACAGGTTTCTGCCTAACATTCATAAAATCAACACACAAAACCAAGAGAGGATATTTTCTTTTAATAGTGTTTTTGAAAACGTTAAAAAGGTGTGCATGTTTAAACTCCAAAAACCAATACAAATGTTTTACCTGGAACTTGCAGTACCGAAATGGGACATTTCACCTTTAGTTGTTTCTTTTTCATAGGGTTATAGTGCAGTGATGAAGTGTCCATCCTGCAAATCTGGTGACTGCGGTTCGATCCCGAGGTCAACTTTAATTCATAAATTGAAAGAGGACTTCAGGGTTTCTCATTTTAGCTGGGGGCGACTGAGTCCACCCTCTGAAAAAAGTGGGTGGACTCTGTCCATCTGCGTATACCCTCGACTTGAGACTGGACTACAATCTGTAACCCTATGGGGAAGGCCAACACACCTGACCAGGAATGGAAGGCAAACCTCTCAGTTTATGCAGCATGGTAGGAGCGACAATGCTGGCAGGCAGAGTAGGCTAATACGAAGGTACACTTAGTCCATACATATCTCTAGAATGTACACCACAATGATCTATGTTAAGTTATTTGGCATTTATATAACGCTTTATATATCCTTGGCATGACCTCAAAGCACTGGTAGGTTGGACGGCCTCGGGTACCGTGGTCCAGGTCAGTTGAGAGAGTAAGGTGTCATAGGGTGCTTGGGTGCACCAGTTGTGTGCCGCTGAAGCAATTGCCTGATAGTAGCTGCCGCCTAGCATCATGTGTGGTGGTATTGATATTAGTTGATTGTGTGCAGTCTGGAGGATGGCCACCAAGACTGGGTTCTGGCTGCGTTAGGCCTGTATAAGATACATATGGGTGCACCTAGGCCGGTTTGTCATTGGGTGTAGCTGCGTATTATTAGAATGAGGTGTTGATGGGGTAATGTTTGCATGTGAGCAGCTAAGCCAAAATTGATCAAGGGGTGTAGCTGCACTCTAATTTTGTGCTGGTGTAGAGACTAAGCATAGTGATCTGGGAGGTGAGTATCTCTCTTTGGACATATGATCTTAGGAATTGGCGGTTCTGGATTTCAAGCGTGCGTCTGCTTAATAGTGACTTAATTCGGGTCTTCAGTGGCGTCATTGCTCGGGGCTCATTTAGCATTTGTCATCGGGTTGCAAGGACTCGGTCGCCATTATGGAAAGAGCCACTTTTTAGAGCTTTGCAGAATGTCATATAGTTTTGGGTGTGTCGAATATGTGGGGGGAGTGAGTTCAACAGAGTTAGGGCCAAGGTTGAGAAGTTAGAGGTTGGAATCACTAGGAGGGCAGTGCAAGATGGGAGGTAGGGTGTTATCTTTTCTTGTAGGTACATTGGGCCGGTCTTGTGCACTGCTCAGCGAGTGATGCATAGGGTCTTGAAGGTGGCCCTTCGTCTGACTGGGAGCCAGTGATGGGTTCGGAGAGCTGGTGAGATGTGGTCTCTTTGAACGAGTGCGAGGAACCGTTTTGTAGCAGCGTTTTTGGGCTCTTTGGAGTTTGCTGAGTTGGTATGCCAGAGCTCCTAGGTATAGGGAGTTGGCATAGTCCAGTCTCGACACCACAATAGACATAACTGCGGCAAGTCTGTTCGGGTAGGAGAGGTAGGGAAAAATGCATCTGAGAATTTTGAGGTGGTAGTGACAGCATTTTGAAATGTTGATCTGATGGGAGAGGGTTAAGTCTGTGTCCGTAGTGCAGCTTGGATTTTTGACTTGGCAATTCTTAGGATAATTTGGGTATCATCAGCGTAGTTCTAACAGGAGATGTTGTGCATGCGGATGATTCCTGGTAGGGTGGTCATATAGAGGCTGAACAGGAGAGCAGAAGGGCATGCACCTTGGGGTACTCCAGTGTTCAATGAGTGAACAGTTGAGACAAAAGGGGAGAGGAGGTTTGTGTCCTATTGCTGAGGAAGGAGGCAATCCATTTGAGAGCAGTGCCATGGATTTCTAGGGGGTGAAGGCGGTTAAGGAAGATTGAGTGGTTAACCGTGTCAAAGGCTGCAGAGAAATCGAGGAGAATCAGTGCTGCTCAGCCTTCAGAGTCTGCAGTGACGTTGGGATCATCCCAAATCGAGACCAGAGTGGTTTCTGTTCCATGCCTCGGTTTGAAGCCTGATTGTGCAGGGTTGAGGAGATGGTTGAATTCTACAAAGGAGTTGAGTTGGGAGTATGCTGTCCAATCAATGAGTTTTGGAGGAAATCTGGTGTTGGAGATTGGCCTGCAATTCTAGTGGTCAAGGGGATCAATGTATGCCTTTTTTAGAAGTGGCATGACATGTGCTATTTGGAAGGCATCAGGGAAGATGCCAGAGATGAGAGAGTCATTTAGCATGGTTCCCACATGTTCCACTGAGCAGGTAGACGTGAACATTTCTTTCAAGACAGATGCAGGGCAGGGGTCGAGGGGTGACCCGGTGGGTCTGTTGGCTGATAGTAGGTCAAGGAAATTGTATCTGGAGATAGGTTTGAAGGTGCTGAAAGTAGGAAAATTGGGTGTCGGTGCAATGGGATCAGGAGGGGTCGGTGATGGGAAGTGGGAGAGAAAAGACAGTTAGGTGTTAAGGGTTGTTGTCTTGTGAAGTGCGGTGTTGTAGGGGGAGGGAGTCGCAGAGTTATTGTGTGAGGGTGGATTGGGTAGAGGTGCACATGGGTTTCACAAATTCTGATATGATCAGGTGGAGTCCTTTGCTGCGGTTGCCACAGTTGAGAATGTGTTAATTGTTGTGGCCTTTTTTGGCCTTTATTTCAGATTTGTAGCTGAGGTGGTGCAGGGCGAATATTGATTTGCTGAGATCGGTTTTAGATGCTCACCATTTGCGTTTAAGAGAGTCAGTTTGTTTTTTGGGATTCATCAGGTGGGGGGTGAACCATTTGGGGGATGTTCCGTTCCGTGAGGATGCGGGTGCAAGGAGGTGAGAGTAATTAGTGTCTTTAAGCCAGGAGTCGAAGGACTCGATGGTTAAGGGTCTGTCAGGGGGGAAGCATTGCAGGGGGTCAAAGAAGCAGGGCTTTGGCTAGGTCGGAAAGGATCTTGACTTTGTTCCAACATTTGAGATCACGGGTGGGGGCTGGGGGAGTTTTAGGAGGAGGGGCAGGTGTGTGGATAGAGAAAGGGATGTCATAGTAGTCGGTCTAGATGAGTGGTTATGGATAGTATATATAAACTTAGTCACGGGAGCTTAAAACTGCATCAAGGGTCTGCCTACCTGAGGGGGTTAGACCAGTGGTATGATGGGAGAGGTTGAGTGCATCAAGACCGTCAGCCAGAGGATAAGTCATGGGATTGTTGGGGTTATTGAACCAGATATTGAAGTCTCTAAGAGAAGGGTGATTTACTTGAATGGTAGCTATTGAATCAGTGGTTGTTGGGGAAATTTCTGTCGTATCCAGGGGGTCTGTAGTTGAGTAGGAAGCTGTGGGTGAAAGTCAGTGGTAGCGAGAGTTTTACTAGAAGGGATTCACAGGAGGCAATGCATGTCTGGGATTCGACGAATGAGACGGAGAAATGAGGACTGAACACAGCCATGAAAATTACCGTATGGGCAACCAGAGCGGGGCCCCCTAACAAAGAACAAGGAGACTGGACTGTCCGGATCGCCACTGCTGTTCTGCGGCGGGCCCTCGCTAAATAAGTGAGTAGGGCTGAGAGATAGATTCAAAAAAAAAAACCTTGGTACCCAAATGGCTACCAAAAAGGTACACTGAGCTACCAAAGTGGTAAAATGGCTGGTGCCCCTAGTGAAGCCAATACTAAAGTGTAACTGCCACCAGCCTAGTGCCTAAAACTTGTGTAGGTTGACAAAATCACCCGAGGGCAAAAACAGAGAGCGCAAGAGGCACCCATGGTAATGGGTACCTTAAGGCTGACCCAATACCATATACAATTAAGGGAATAAAACATGTGTCATGGCAGGGGTCGTCAGGAGAAGTCCCTCTGGCCAGCAAAAAGAAAACAATGAACCAAAAATGAAAATGGGAAACAGCAAAAAGGTGAAGGCACCAACAATGGCTATTGAATCCTCAAAATATAGCTTCTGAAATAACAGTAATGAAAAGAACAAATTGCTTATCTTCAATAATGACTTTTCAGATCGATAAATCCTTCCGCCTACAGAGTCTTCAACTCTGAAATATCTTCTGCAAGCACAGTCTGGATCGCAAAACAATGGGTTGCACAGTGGCTCTGTATGAGCTCTGCTTGGCGTTGTCTATGCCCATGATGCCAGTGTGCTCAGCACCTTAAAGCGTCTCTTGTGCTAGATGAGATTACCAATAAAGATCTCAGACCAAATAACCAGGCAGAGAAGAATATGGCAAAATACTACTTTAAGCATGGTCAATTAGAAGACATCGGACTGATGTATGCACACTCACACACAAACTTGATTACATATACACCACTATGCGTCTTCTATGACATCATCCTACGTGACAAACTGTAAAACAAATCGACGGGGGGAATGGTCAGCTAAACCCTTCTACTTAAAGAATACATATAGTTTAGCACTTCATTGGCTGTCTCTTATCTGTGAGGCACTCCTCAAACTACCTCTAAATATGTACAAAACGAATGATGGTGCACAAAAAGACAGCAGATTGGTCTATGCAACATTGCATAGCAGGTTGCCTCATAGACCCACCGATTGGTTGGCATTCCCACCCAACCTTGGACCTTTGCCTCGGCTAGCAGTGCGTAAGCAAAACGAAACCCAGGTGCTTGAAAACATGTCGGATTACTCTGCACTTTCGCAACTTGTCCATCCCTCATCAGTATGACCATAAGCCAATGTTTCCAGTTTGTAGCTCGCTCTCTGTTTTGGGACATTTAAGGGAGTGTAAGCACACTATTATCTTTGTCCACAGCTTTGTGAATAGCCTGTTTTCGACTTCTGAATCATGTGTGAGGTTACCTCAAATACGTCCACTTCGACCTCTTATTTGCTGCTATTTTATTCAATTATACTGGGTGTCACTGCTCCTTTTTGCCCTTCAGAGACTTGCTCACTCCTACTTGAAGGAGCCTTATCCACTGTTAATTGTCCAATACTTGGCTCTTGCAAATGTTTTCATCTTCTTTAATCTAAGAGAAATATGTCTCACGTCCATGACTTATCCGTCTGCAATCCTCTGTGCTTTGCAACTATTCCTTGAAATAGCATCCTTGATCCCAGGCCAACATGGACTCCTCTTTGTGATGTACAACAAGCTAATTCTACAAAATCTCCTGACTCTGCAGCCCTGGTCTTTTTCTGAGGTAGCTGGATTTAAACTCTGGCCGAGCCGGCATCTATTTTCCTATCATGGCCGTCCTTGCCACATATTTTCTTCTATAGCAAGCTTCTATATGTCTCAACTATCTTGCGTTGCTGCATATTTACACTTCTTGATCAACAAGTTACGTTATCTTTGTATATGATCACTATCATTTTGTACATGTTTCTCGTCGCTTAAGTTACATCGTCATTCTTAATTATTTTCATATCATTTCAATATGTCCTATATTTTCTCAGCCCTCGTCAAATTTCACGTACGCACTACATGTCCAATGGTGCGTGCCGACATGCTTCGACTCTCTCAGTGTGAGGATACGGTTGTCTGAGTACATATCGTCTTTCGTAAACACAATGCGGTATAGGCCTAACACATGAAGTCCCGCAGAGGGCTCTTCTCCTACTGTTCCAGTAGGACAGCGGTGAGAGGGCGGGAGTTGGGGATAATGCGTCCACCTGCTCCTCTACACCAGATATATAAAATATCGGTGGCCGCGCCCCATTACCTCACCTACATCAAATTTTCCCACCTTTAGAGCCCAAAGAATGTGTGGGAAGAAGGGCTTATCCATCAGAAAGAACAATACCAAAAGCACGTCATCTGTTATTCTAATGGATACCCCTTCCTCCCACAGAGCCTTCATCTTTGGAAGATGCCCAAAGCAATACAGAAGAACAAGTTACTTTCTTACCTGGTAACATTCTTTCGATGGGATGGTCCGACGACGTATTCCATATCTATGACAGGTAATCACCACAGCTGTGCTGCTTCGGAAAATTATCGGCGTCTGCGTTCTGCGTCGATGACGTCTATACGCTGTCCTCAAGGACCTCTGTCGAGCCGACATCCCCGGATGTTATAAGTAGGACGCACAACGCCCGTAGCCTCAGTTATAGTTTTTTCCCAGAACGTGTGGCACAAATCTTCTGCCAGTATGACCACAAAAAGCCTTGCGGAAACATAAGCTGCAATCGCATAAGAAATTCTGTAGAGGGGCAGGTAGGGAGGGAGCGATATGGAATATGTCGTTGGACCATACCATCAAAAGAACGTTACCAGGTAAGAAAGTGACTTGTTCTTCGAGGGGATTGGGTCCTCCGATGTATTCCATATCTATGACAGACGCCCAAAGCACTTCCCAACATATGGAGGAGGGAAAAGTATTTAGAATATAGAAATTTAGAATGCCCAATTAAATTGCAGAGTAAAGGACTGCCTTGCCAAAGGCCAGATCCTGCCCATGGATAGAATCTAGGGAGTAGTGTCTTACAAAAGTATGGACCGAAGCCCATGTGGTTGCTTCACAGATGTTACGAATAGGATCACCCCTCTGCAGGGCAGTAGAGGCAGCCATACCCCTACTAGAATGGGCCCGTAAGCCTACCAGAGGGTCCTTACCTGCCAAGCGCTAACATTCAGAAATTGCCAAGATAATCCATCTAGACAAAGTCTGCTTAGTAACAGCTTGTCCCAAACGCCTTCCAGCGTAACCTATAAAGAACTGATCATCCACTCTGACCCGGGACATGCGTGAAATGTAGAAACTTAACGCTCTCCTAGGATCCAACCTATGGAGCCTCTCCTCCTCCTTACCAGGATGCGGAGGAGGATAAAATGCCAGAAGAATGACCTTCTGGCCTAAATGAAATTCCGACAGCACTTTCGGAAGAAAGGAAGGACGAACCCCAAGGACAAAACTGTCCTTATGAAACACTGTGAAGGGTGGCTTAACAGAAAGTGCCTGCAACTCACTCACTCTGCGAGCGGAAGTAACTACAACTAAAAATACAGTTTTAAGGGCAACAGTCTCAAAAGACAAGAATGCAAAGGTTCAAATGGAGCACCATTAGGAATTTTATAACAAGTTTCAAATCCCAACCGGGCACCTGGAAAGGTGACAGCGGAAACACATTAGTGCGCCCTTTCAGAAACTGAGAAATCAAACGAATTTTGAATTAAGAACACTCCTCAGACGAGCGCTTAAAGATAGACGGCGCCGCCAGGTAACCTTTAATGGTACCCACTTGCAGGCCCTTGTGGGCTAAAGAAGGCAAAAAGACAGAACCACAGGAATGTCACATGAAAAAGGATCCACATTCTTAACCCTGCACCAGTCGCAGAACCTTCTCCAACGGCAACGGTACAGGGACTTAGTTGCAGGCCGTCTGGCCGAAAGCAACACCTCCATCACGTCGTCAGGGAGGACCCAATCCTTATACCTCAACCTTTCAGAAGCCAAGCGTTAAGGTTGAGGGATCTGACATATGGATGGAGAACCAGACCTGACTCCCGTGAGAGCAGACCGTCTCAGTAGGGAAGACGGCGTGGAGGGCAGATGGACAAGTCGAGAAGGTCCGGGTACCACGTTCTCCGGGCCCATGCCGAAGCAATGAGGATCATCCGGGAACCGAACCTCCTTAACCTCCGCAGCACTTGCGGGATAACAGGGACTGGAGGAAACACAAACAGCAGTGGGAAGGACCAGTCCTCCACGAACGCGTCCCCTAAGGCTCCTCTTGGAGGAAATTCCCGCAAGCAAAACCTTTTGCACTTCCAGTTGACACTTGGGTCCCCCAAAGGGCGAAGATCTCCAGGAGAATCTCCTGAGCCAGCTCCCACTTGTGAGAGATCGCACTCTGCCTGCTCAGTGCGTCCGCCGTCTCTTTTTCGTCTCCGGCCAGATGAACTGCCGAGATTGAAATTTCCTGCTGGATGGCTCAGAAGCAGAGCTGCATCGGCTCCCTGCACAGAAGAAGAGACCCTGCGCCGGCCCCCCCGCCCCCCTTTTTTTGAGGTAGTGCCTGGCCACTGTGTTGTCTGTCAGAATCAGGACATTCTTTCGTCGCACAGTCGGCAGAAAAGCCTTCAGGGCAAGCCCGACGGCCCTCAGCTCCAACAGATTGATATGGAGTCTGGACTCTGACGGAGACCAACGACCGCTGACTGTCAACTCGTTGGCATGAGCTTCCCATCCCGTGAGGGATGCGTCCATCACGATCGTTACCTCCGGCCAGGGTAGCCAATAAGGAGCCCCCTTCATCAGATTGCCTTCGACGGCCACCCGCAGAAGGTCCTGGGTGACCGAGGGCGGCACCTGAACGGGGCCCGACATCCTGCTGGAGGACTGTGACCACTGTATCTTGAGGGCCCATTGCAGAGATCTCATCCGCAACCTGGCCTCTAGCACCAGAAGAATGCAGGATGCCATGAGGCCGAGCAACCTCAAGAACTTGAACGCCAGGAGACTCTGGGCATGTTGAAACTTGTGCACCATCTGCAGAATGTGATGAGCCCTCACCTGGGGAGGGAAACACTGCTCCAGGGACATGTCGAGCACTGCTCCGATGTACCGGAGCTGCTGAGTTGGCATCATGTGGGACTTCAAGTTGAGGGAAAAGCCCAGCTTGTGAAGGGAGTGGCAGGTGACGGACAGATGATCCAGGACTTGCTTGGGAGCGCACGCCCAGATCAACCAATCATCCAGGTAGGGGTATACGTGAATCCCCCCCCCCTTTCCTGAGATACGCTATCACCACCACCATGAGTTTGGTGAAAACCCTCGGGGCGGAGGTCAATCCGAACGGCAGGGACCGAAACTGAAAGTTCGAGTCGCCAACCGCAAACCTCAGATACTTCTTGTGCTTGGGATGGATCGGCACATGAAAGTAAGCGTCCTTGAGGTCGAGACACACCAACCAGTTCTGAAATTGAAGGGCCTGGAGGACTAGAGAGAGAGTAGCCATCTTGAACCTGTCCTTCCTGAGGAGCTTTTTCAAACCACGCAAGTCCATGATGGGTCTCAATCTCCTGTCTTTCTTCGAAATAAAAAAATAAGGGGAATACCATCCCATGTTCCTCTCCGCTACAGGCACCAGTTCTATGGCACCTTTCTCCAGCAGGGATTTGATTTCCTGCGCAAGGAGTGGATCCAGACTCCTCAAAGACAGTCCCTGGTGGATTGTCGTGAGGCCTCTGCCGGAAAGGAAGACAGTAGCTGTGGGCTATGATCTCCAGAACCCACACACCTGAAGTAATGGCACGCCATTCTACAAGTTACTGCGCCAGCCTTCCCCCAACCGGCGAACCATGGGACATGGACTCATGACTGAGCTGAATCGGCTGTGGCAGTGCCCGAGGGTAAAGAGGCAACTGCCCGAGCGGCTCTGGCACCTCGAGTACCTTGTTTTCTACTTGTGGCACTCCTAAGGTGGCCCCTTTGACTTGCGGCCCCTCTGACTTGCAGCCCCTCTCGATCTACCAAAGGAAGAGTAGTACCAAAAGGAAACTCCCCTCCATTGCTGTTCCCTAGGACGAAAAGGCAGAGGATGGCGAACTGCAGCGCTCAACGACTTTGCTGCAGCTTTGGAGGTCTGCAATCTCTCAAGGCTCTCGTCAGCCTTGCTGCCAAAAAGATGTTCACCTTCAAAGGGCATGTGAGAAGCCGGACTTGCACATCAGGAGCAAACCACGACTTCCGCAACCAAGCAAATCTGCGCATTATGGTGTTCGCCGCCATGGACCGGCTGACACAATCTGCCACGTCCAGACCCGACTGAACGGATTCACACATGGCATCCTTGCCATCCTGAACAAGAGCAAGAAAGCCATCCCGTTCCTCCCCTTCGGGAATACGTTCAGCCGCCAAAGAGAGACAATTCCACAGAGTATGAGTGAAACGTGCTAAGGCGCACACACGGAGTTGGCTGCCTGTAAAGCCATACCCCCCTGAAGAAAACATTTGTTGTCCATATCAGGAGGGATGGTAGGGTACGACGCCTGTTTTGCCAGGGCCGTAGCCGCCTGCACCACCAAATTCTCCGGAGTGGGGTGCCTAGTCAAGTAGCTGGGGTCGCTACTGGCAGGACGGTATTTTTTTGGCAAACACTTGCCCACTGCAGGAAGTCTCTCCGGAGCAGTCCAAGCCGCAGCCACCCTTCTTTGCAAGGCCATATGGAATGGCAGTACCGGGTCAGTTGGTGGACCTTGGTCCAAGATATCTGTCAGGTCAACCTGTAGAAAATCACCTGGTGGTGCAGACCACCCCAAGTATTACGTGACCCTCAACATGAGGCGCTGGTACGAGGATTCAGCATGCATACCCGGCTCAGGCCTGCCAAACTCAACCTCCGCGGAGGTGTCCAGACAACTGGCATCGTGCAACGACTGACGCAGGTCTTCTAACTGGCTATGAACAGATAATAGGTCATCAGGAACCTCCTCAGGAACCATACCATCCTCAGACCCTTCATCCACCTCAGTAATCTAGCCAGGAGGCTAGAATAAATCCCTGGATGAGGGCACATGTTTGGACTTGGCCAGAGCCTTCCTCTGGGTTTCCACCGGTCTCCGGGGCACCTCTGAAAAATCCTCCTCGAATGGCATCGACGAAATCGAAGGTGGCGCCGATGGCTTCGACACAGGCCTTGAGGGCGGAGCCCTGAGCATGTCCTTCGACAGCCTCGGCGCCAATGGCTTCCTCGGGGCGGAGCCTCGAGAGAGTCCTTCAACGGTTAGGCGCCGAAGGCATCGACGTCTTCTTCGAGGACCTCACAGGCTCCGACGGTCTCGATGGCATCGAGGACCAGGACCTGGAGCGGGCATGGCTAGAGCGATCCACCTTGTCCGACCGGGACCTCAAAGGTTCCCGGTGATCGCGACAACCGCTCGAATCCGGAGGCGTGCGAACAGTGTCTCTAGCACGTTCCCAGCCGGCGTCTTTCGAAGTCGTGGATGGAACGGAGCCCTGCGACTGAAAAATCGCCATCATCTCCTTACGGAATGAATCCCATTCCGCAGGAGTGGAATGCTTGGTGGGACAAGCAACCCGCCAACGGGCGGAGTCCTCGGACGAGGACCGGGATGGCGACTGATGACAGCGCTTCCGTCAGTGCCTCAAAGAGGCAGAGGAATGGCGGCACCCGCTACGGGACCGAGACCCCCTGGACTTATGCCAACGATGCGGAGAGTCGCCCCTCAAATGGTCAGTCGAAAGCCCAGTGGATTTCGACTTCCGGGGCTTGGGCACCTTACCGACAGAAAGCTTCTTCTTACGCTCCCGCAAGGCCTTCGAAGTTAACGCCTGCCAATCGTCACAATCATCTGTGGTATGGTCCTCATCGAGGCACCGGAGGCAGGCGTTGTGCGGGTCCGTCAGCGACATCTTGGAACCGCAGTCCCGATACTTCTTGAAACCCGGCCGCGGGGTAGAAGAAGACAAAGACATCATGGAAATCTTCACAAACAAACTGTTTCGAAGAACCGATAGAACAACTCAGAAGAACCGAGGCACGCCGAGATCTCCGAAGCCAACATGTTCGCGGAAAAAAACGGAACCGAGGCTACGGGTGTCGTGCGTCCTACTTATAATATCCAGTGATGTCAGCTCGACAAAGGCCCTCGAGGACAGCCTATCGACATCATCGATGCAGGATGCAGAAAAGTTTCCAAAGCAGCACAGCTGTGGTGATTACCCGTCATAGATATGGAATACGTCGGAGGACCCCAATCCCCTCGAAATAGGAAGGAGGGAGGATAGCGAAGAACAAGGTCCTCCAGTACAAACTCTTGGAGAACAAAACTGCAAAAGCACACATGCTCACCAGCCAAGGTATCCATACTTGTCAAACATGTCAAACAAAGACCATGTTGCTGCTTCCTGGCAGATGGTGGCAAGGTATAAAGTGTAGCAAAAATTCTACTGAGAAGCGCCCAAATAATAGTCAGCACCTCCTTTTTGGCTAACATTCTGAAATGCAAAGTAAAGTCCACTGGAGCACAGTCTGGTCACAGCTCTTCATGCGTGAGGCTCAGCAGCAAAAAGATGGTCATCCTTCCAAACATCACATGTTTAAGAGGTACAGTATCTTAGGCTATGTAGGGGATGCAAGCACAAATTAATCTTGAATTGAAGTTACAAATGAATCTTCAGAGAGAGATGCAATTCAATCAAAACCTTGGAAAGGTAGACAATGGGCTTCACAGGAAACATCTGAAGTTCACTCAATTGCCTCACCCAAGGGATAGCCCCCAAAAAACAAGAGAACCAAGAGAACAGGACTGTCTGCGCTGAAATGGATCTTCGATCAGGAAAATCAGAACCAAGTCCAAGTACCACACCAGAAGAAAAAAAAGGCAACTCTTTCATAAATTGCATCACTATCAGAAGGGAGAAATAACTTTGTTCAGGCATTCTTTTGAAAACAGATGGCGTGCAAGAAGTCATCACCAAGGATGGCAGTGGCAACCAAGAGATCACAAAATCCAACACAGTGGCATACAAGCCAGTGGGTCAAGACCCCTCTTGCGTTATTAGCTGAAGAACCTTTGCCATATGCAGGCACAGTGGGTCGTCATCTCTTGTCTGACAGATGGACACGTCTGTTAGATCAGAGTACTATATCCTCCTGGCCCAGTCCGGGATGATCAAAACCATGTTGGGTCTGAAATTCCTCAATCTCTCGAGAAGCAACCACATGAGAAGGATTGTGTGCAGGCGGTTTTCAGTCCAGCAGTCAATCGATGCACCTACTGTTATGACTGGAAGACATACATTTCCACCCAGAAAGTCCACCTGAAGGCAAAGTCTTATCTAGAACCTCCTAGCAAAGCTACCACTGGTGCAAGACTGTACTGTCTGCTGAGCTCACCCACCACAACATTCTACTTTAACTCTAAATGAGCAGCTGATAATCAAACTTTGTTATCCGTGGCAGAGAACAACAGACATATAGCCTCTATGAACAAACTAGCCCTCTTCTAAGGGTAGTGCATGGCCACCAGGTTGTCTGTCAGAAATGAGATAAAAGTGCCCTGCACAGATATAAAACCACTAAAACCAGTAACATCACTCTCCGTTCCAGCAGGTTGATAAACCCATTGGCTCTGCTCATCAGCCATTGATTTGGTATAATGAGGTAGTGTTGTTGAGCCCCAAACCTTCAGTGGGACATCACAAGCAGAGTTCCTGCAATACCTTCACACAAACCAAGTCAGGCTTTATCCTCCTCCACCTAATTGGCAAAAATGACACTGCAGTAGCCTATGAAAGGACATCATTCCATGTCTGGTGTCAGGAGCTAAAAATATAGGCTTAGGAGTCAGATGAAAGCAGAGGCTAGGATCCATGGCCTGCTTTGGAAACGGTCAACCATTGGATGCATGTATGAAAGGACTTGCTAGGATACATATCCAACATTGCTCCAATTAAATTCACTGACCAGGACAAAAGGGAGAAAACCTGCTACATTGCAAGCCCCATGGACTCAGCAGTGTCTCTGGAGAGATGGCCTAAAGAACACGCCAACTGCCACAGATGGTTCAAGGGTTCTTATTAACATTTTTGGCAGGGCTCTAAGGGCTGTCCCTCGCTCTATATTCTTAAAAGAAGCAGTTACTTCCCTAACCCAGCCATCTCTACTTTTCCGGTTAGTACCTGGAGCGTATTGACCCCTTACTGCCTAAGTTCTGCCTCGCTATCAGTGAGAGCATGACAATAGCTCTATCTTTCAAATCTCCCTCTGGGACTTCCTAGACTAGACCTACTCTACTGTTCAAGTTAGTTCTAAGAGTTGGTAGGGCTTTGTCTTTCAGAGACTCGCACACCATTGTGTCGTCTTCCTCCCATGCCGTGAAATTCCTCACTGCTGTTCCGTCCTCCTTCCACTGCTCTTCTCCTTCAAACTCCACCCCACCTTCTCGCCCGGTATTTCCTACTCCTTCTGAACCTCCCATGTCTCGATATAGCTATACTTTTAACCTCTACTCTGTGATATTAGACCCTCCTACTCTCCCCTCTCCACACTGCTACTACTCTCCACACTGCTACTTCGCCACCCCACTTCTACTCAGTCACCCTCCTTTCAGTCTCTCATTCACTTTCCACTCACCCTCCAAACTTCCTCCAATACACTCGCCCACCTTGCCCGCCTACTCGCAACACAGTACCACCTGCTCTCAACAACCAATACGTCAAACTTTTATCCAAAATGACTCCATACTCCAGTACACCACCCTACCGCCACCACCTCCTCAGACCTCACCCGAACAATCCGAATAACCCTCATTTTACCATTCGTTCCCCCATTGTCCATTTACCTCTTACCAATCTTGCCCTAGTTTTCTCGCCTGGGAGGAGTTACAAGCATCAGAATGTAAAACAAGGGGACTAACCCCAGACCCCTTTTGCTGTGCAGGTCCGACATGCTGAAAAAGGCCGGCCCACATGGGGAAATGTTGCAGCTTGCGATAGGGTGCCACGCCACAGCAAAGTCTGAGGTAATTTGTCAGATGACTTTAGAGTTCCGAGAGGGTCTCTGTGGTTAGGGTGTAATAGGCTAGCTTGAGGGGCCTCGTGATGGCTGCTGGAGTGTTACGTGCTTTGATGACATCTAACAGTGTGCCGATTTTCTCAGCAACAGTGTGGATCCTCTGCTGCTGTGCTTGGTAGCCTCTGTTTGCTGCTCTGAGGCATCCGATGACTGGAATAGTTATATGATATAATTAATTTATAACGCGCCTGTACACAAGTTTTTCTTGGCCTGCAAGCTCTGATGGCTTGCAATCTGGTGGGACTCCGCCAAGGCTTTGATGTCTGTGGGTGCCTGAAATAAGAGAATAACTGGAAAGAATTTGTTTGAAGAGGTATGGGGCGATTCAAAGTGGTACGTTCATGTACATACGGGCGCGTGTGGGGGAGACAGAAACTTGGGTCATCTCCATTGCCACCACCCCCCCTCTGTGGTAGGGCTGGATATGGCTTCCACTCTGGTAGGCGTCCCATCGCATGCCAAGAGGGGTCCCTATGCCCTCTTGACAAAATGAGATGACTGAACTTATCACACTGTACAGTAAAAATGTTTTAGTAGCCTCTTGCTTGTCTGCAACAATTTCTGTGAAAGAAACTCGCAAACCAAAAGTTGGAAGAGGCTTATTTCATCATATAGTGCTTGCTGACCTCTCCCCTCTCTGTCTGGGATTGCTGGCCCCCCTTCAGCCACCCCCCCCACCCTCCGTCTCATCCTTTCCTCTTTTCTCCCCTGATGAGGTCGCTAGACAAGTCCGATTTATGAAAGCCTCGTCACAACAGGTTCATCCCTGTTCCTCTAAAACCATCAAGGACCACATTGACACCCTCGCTCCTGCCCATGCTGATGTTTGCAACCACTCCTTTGCCTCTGGATCCTCCCCTTCCCTCTGAAGCACTTCCTTGTGCATCCTCTTCTCAAGAAACCCACAGCTGATCCTTCTTGTCCAGCTATCGCCCAATTTCCATTACTCCCTTTCTGGGCAAACTCATGGAAAAGTTGGCCATCTTTCAGCTTAACCTTCACTCCAATTCTGTTGGCTGTCTCCAAGACCACAAGTCTGGCTTCGGAGCTGCCATAAGCATGGAAACTTCTTTCCTGAACATCCGTGAAGATCTGCTAACTTTGACTCTAACATTCCCTCTGTCCTCATCAATCTCTCTTCTGCCTTCGACACGGTCAACCATACCATCCTGCACAGTCTCCATGATAACCTGGGTATCACTGATCAGGCTCTGGCCTGGCTGACCGTTTTCCTCTCTGTCAACCCTCCCAGGTCAAACTTGGGTTCCTCCCATCATCTATCTTCCCCTCTACCTGCGGTGTTCCCCAGGGGTCTAACCTCTCGCCCTGGCTTTTCAACCAATACCTGGGCAACTCTCGCCTGCTGCATTGCCATTTTCTGCTCAAATTGCCAGTGCTACGCTGACAACTCATTTTCAGGCTGCCCTCGGCCACCTCCTCTCCCATCACCGATTGCCTAACTGCCATTCAAGATTGGCTTGCCGCCAATGATTTTTGTCTGAATGCCAGCAAGACTGAGATCCTCCTCATCAGCACACCTTCACCATCCTTTCCTCTCACTCTTTGGCCAGCCTCCCTTGGCCCTCCCTCCTACCCCCACCTGCGAGGCTAAGAACCACAAGGTCATCTTTGACTCCACACTTTCCTTCTCCACCCACATCTCTGATGTCTCTAAAAGTCAAACTTCCTACTGCACCTCCTTAGAGGTACACTGCGTTTCCTCTCCTTCCCCCAGAAGCTCATGGTCTCCCAAGCTCTGGTTCTCTCTAGATTGGACTATTGTAACAGCCTCTTTCTAAATATACCTGCTTCTACTCTACACCCTCTGCAACTAATCTAGAACAGGACTGCAAGACTTGTCCTTGGCCTCAAGCCCTGGGATTGTATCTCTCCAGCTCTGAAATCTCTCCAATGGATGCATGGATTAAATTCAAAACCCTCTGCATTGTCCACAAGGCTGTTCTGGGGCCTGGTTCCAAAATACCTTCAGCTATCCCTCCGCAAATACCTCCACTCTCGATCTCTTTGCTCCTCTACCTCAAACTCCCTCAGGGTCAGTCATATTTTAAAGACACAAGCTGGGGGTAGATCTCGGTCTTCGGCTGGGGCCTCCCTCTGGAACAGCCTCCCTGCCACTCAAACTTGAAGAGGACCATCTCCGGTTCCGGAAGCACCTCAAGACCTTCCTCTTTGCCTTTGCTCGCTCTCTCCCCAACTGATCTGTTCTCTCTTGGCACCGTGCATCTGACCACCATCTGTCCTTTGGGCCCAGGTACCTGCTCACCCTGCCACCCTCCTGCACTGCTTCCGGGCCACACCTTCCACTGGGGTCTGTATCTGTACCCATACAGTCCCCCACACCCTTTTTTCTTCCTGTACTTATCAGACCTACCCTGTCTGCTGCCTTAAACCCAGAACTTGCCAATTGCTGGCTGTACTACCACAGTTTGTTGCCTTTATTATTTATTTACTATTATTTATCCATTTCTCCTTTGCTCCGCACTCTCCACTTCTCCCCCCCTTCCATGCACTTTTTCCCTCCCCCTCTCCTGTGCACTTGAGCGTTCTCAATGTCACTGGGCCTAGCAAGATCGCTGTTTTGTTCTCCCCTGCTCCCCTCCCTTACCTTGTCGTGCTCTGAAACACATATGTACGCGCGCGATAGAAATAAAAAAATCAATATCATAGTGTAGAGTCTGAAGAAGGCATATGTGCAGGAGGAACGGACCGCTGACTATACAAAGCTCTGAGATCTTGGGTTATCTACATTTACTGTAGACTATACACCGGGACCAGACAATCCGTATATGCAGGAAAAGGCACTTGATGCAGAGCATCAGAGAGAGAGGTGATGGCATTGGTACCAACAGTAACACACTTTTCTGTTATGCCCAATGAGTATTGGGAATTAACTTTGATGGGCGAGCCCTCCCATGGTAAATTCATGTGTCTTCCAAAGGTTTGAGAATGTCAGGCCAGCTCCCTTCTTAGAGATTGCAGAATGAAGCAGTCCTGCAGTCAACATCTGGATGCATGCTCAGTGTTCAAATAAAGCAACCTATCGCCACTGTGACTCAGTAAAAATAAATACTCTGTAGTGGCTAGCATACCCAAGATGGCCATGCATGGTTTGCACTGCAATGGAGTGAGGAATAGCAGTATTGGTGCTCTTAGTGCAAATGCTAAGGAGCATGAAAAGAATGGCCAGTGTGCCAGTTTTCCAAGGCAAAAACCTTTTTGCCCAACAAACCAGAGGAAACCCCAGAAAAAATCTAAAAAGAAAAGAATAGGATTTATTCTGGATCTAAGACAATATGAGTGTTCGACTAAGTGCGTGTTTGTGAAAGTGTGTGCGTAAAATAAAAAGTCCAAGTGATGCAGAGGTCTCACCACAGATTGTCAAATGACCTACATATCGCAGTGAAAAGGCTGACAATAGCACCAAATCCATGACTCCTTCATGAGCAATAAAGAGATTGCAATTTACAAAAAGTTCACTTCCTCAATTTCACAATCAACCAGCATAGCAGAAAAGCAAAGTCAAAGCTTCACAGCACAATCCAATCAGTGTCACTACAGCCACATCTGTTAATTACTTGAGTGCAAGTCATGAACATACGTAAGAGGAACCACATTACTAACCAAACTTCCGGCCTCATCAAGCGCCCAGGACTTGCTTGTCGCTTTCCACATTTCTGTAAATACACATTTCACCATTCACCTACCAGACCAGTCCCAGAGTTTGCAAACCGCACCAGATTTCAGGATGGCACAATACAAATAGATAACATTTGGATTAATTGAACTGTAATACATTGTGTGTGGCTAACTAAATGGATTTTACTGTTGAGGATTGGGCTTGGAAACTTCCAACTAGTAGTGTTGATCCCTGTTTCTTACTCCAACCTCTTCTCAAACGTGTCATTTTCAAGATGCAAACATATGTTGCCATTTAAGTAACCAAAGATCAGATAAACTTCCTACCATCCATGTTACAAAATCTAGTTCACACTACCTGCTTGCTGCCCTCATTTTGGATGACAAGGTAACTCAGCCTCACCGATCTTGCTGTCATTTTATGAGCTTACGCTCCGGCACCGTATGTATGGTAGTAATATTACAACAGTGCTTCCCATGTAGGTTGTAACCTACATAGTCCGCAGAGAACAATAATGTTGACAAATCAAAACAAGCCTGTCAGGGGGTCATCATACTCCATTTTGAAGGAGACTTGTCCAGCAGCAACAGCGATGCTCAGAAGGGAGTCTTGCAAGACCCATTCATAGAATGATAGGTTTACACTTAGTTTAGGTAGATACTTGTTGTGCAGAATGGATTGAGTTAATATCCGTACAACTCATTCATTCAGACAAAATATGCTGTTATAGTACTTATGTAATTTTCATCCATTTCTGCTGAAGGAGCAAAAGGTTTTGCAGCACACATGCATTGTGCTAGGTGTTGTTGGAAGGAATGTATTGTGTGAATGGTAGGTGCTTTTTCTTTTAAACAAGGGTACAGAAGCAGTCGCAGTTTGGTTTCCTTGGAACAGTGCAGTAATCGACTTGTCTTCGGTTGGACTGGAGAGAAGAACAAATTACTTCACCACAGTAATGCTCTTTCGGATGTATTTTCCCTACACAGATTTCTCATCTTAGATATTCACTTGTAGATGCAACTGTCATCAGAAAGCTTTGCTCTGTAGGGAGCGTAGTGTAGCTTTGCAACAGCTTGCCTTGACGCTTAACTCCATGGCTCTGGAGGAGATGCCCGACAGCAGTACATATAGAGCCAACCACACCCAAAGACCTTAGTTCCCCATATTTTCTCTCTGGGTAGGATCAATAACCACGAGGAAAATGTTGGACAAGCATATATCAGAAGAACAAGTTACTTTTTTACCTGGTAACGTTCTTTCGATGGGATGTTCCTCTGACGTTTTCCACATCTTTGACAGTAATTACTAGAGCTGTGCTGCTTTGGAAAACTTTTTCGGCGTAGGCGTGCTGCGTCGATGACGTTGATATGCTCCCTCGAGGACCTCCGTCGACAGTCGACGTCACCGGATGTTATATCTAGGACGCACGACGCCCGACGCCCGTAGCCTCAGTTGTAGTTTTTTCCCCAGAATGTGTGGCACCAACCACCTGCCAGTATGACTGCAGAAAGCCTTGCGGAAACGTAAGCTGCAATCGCATAAGAAATTCTGTAGAGGGGCAGGCTGGGAGGGTACGATGTGGAATACGTCGGAGGAATATCCCATCGAAGAACGTTAACAGGTAAGAAAGTAACTTGTTCTTTGAGGGGATCGTGTCCTCCGACATATTCCACATCTTTGACAGACTCCCAAAGCAGTACCAACGTATCGAGGTGGGAAAAGAATTTAGAATTTTAGAATGCCCAATCAAATTGCTGAATATAGGACTGCCTTACAAAAGGCCAAATCTTGCCCATGGATAGTGGCCAGGGAATAGTGTCTTACACAAGGTATAGACAGAAGCCCAAGAGGCTGCTTCGCAAATACTCCGAATCGGAACGCCCCTCTGTAGAGCCATGGAGGCAGCCACATCCCTAGTAGAGTGAGCCCGTAAGCCTACTGGAGAGTACTTACCCGCCAACCGGTAACATTCAGCGATCGTCAAAATGATCCATCTGGACAAGGTCTGTTTGGAAACAGCCTGACCTAAACGCCTTCCAGCGTAACCAACAAAGAGCTGATCATTCACTCTGACCCGGGACATCCGTGAGATATAGAAACTCAAAGCTCTCCTAGGACCCAACCTATGGAGCCTCTCCTCTTCTTTACCAGGATGCGGAGGAGGATAAAACGCCGGAAGAATTACCTTCTGGCTCAAATGAAATTCCGACACATCCTTCGGAAGAAAAGAAGGACGAACCCCAAGGACAACCCTGTCCTTACGGAACACTTTGAAAGGTGTCATGGCGGAGAGTGCCTGCAACTCACTAACTCTGCGTGCGGAAGTAACCGCAACTAAAAATACAATCTTAAAGGACAGTCTCAGCGGGCAAGAACGTAAGGGCTCAAACGGAGCTCCCATTAGGAACTTTAAAACCAAATTCAAATCCCATCCCAGCACCTGGAAAGGTGACGGTGGAAACACATTAGTTAGCCCTTTTACAAACTAAGAACTCAAAGGGATCTTAAAATAATAACATTCCTCAGACGAGCGCTTAAATATGGACAGTGCCACCAGGTACCCCTTAATGGTACCTACTTGCAGGCACTTGTGGGCTAAAAAAAGCAAAAAAGACAAAACCAAAGGAATGGAACATTGAAAAGGATCCACATTCTGTACCCTGCACCAGTCGCAGAACTTTCTCCAATGGCAACTGTACAGGGATTTCGTTGCGGGCCTTCTGGCCGAAAGCAACACCTCCATCACGTCTTCACGGAGGTCCCAATCCTTATACCTCAGCCTTTCAGATACCAAGCAAGAAGGCTGAGAGACTTGACCTCTGGATGGAGAACTCGACCCCCCCTTCCCATGAGAGTAGATTGTCTCGGTAGGGAAGACTATGTGGAGGGCAGATGGACATGTCTAGAAGGTCCGGGTACCACGCTCTCCTGGCCCATGCCGGAGCAATGAGGATCATCCGTGAACCGAACCTCCGTAACCTCCGCAACACTTGCGGAATGACGGGGACTGGAGGGAACACGTACAGCAGTGGGAAGGACCATTCCACTACGAACGTGTCCCCCAAGTCTCCTCTTGGAGGAAATTCCCGCGAGCAGAATCTCTCGCACTTCCGGTTGACACTGGTGGCGAAGAGATCCACTTGTGGGTTCCCCAAAAGGCGAAGATCTCCAACAGAACTTCCTGAGCCAGCTCCCAATCGTGAGAGACCGTGCTTTGCCTGCTCAGAGCATCCGCCGCCGAGTTTGTGTCTCCGGCCAGATGTACTGCCGAGATCGAAATTTCCTAATGGATGGCCCAGAACCAAAGCTGCATCGCCTCCCTGCACAGTGGAAGTGACGCTGCCCCGCCCTTTTTGTTGAGGTAGTGCATGGCCACTGTATTATCCGTCATAATCAGGACATTTTTGCCCCGCACAGACGGCAGAAAAGCCTTCAGGGCTAGCCTGCAGGCTCGCAGCTCTAACAAATTGATGTGGAGTCTGGACGCCAACGGAGACCAACGACCACTGGCTGTCAGCTCGTTGGCATGAGCTCCCCAACCCGTGAGGGATGCGTCCGTCATGATCGTCACCTCCGGCGACGGTTGCCAAAATGGAGCCCCTTTCAACAGATTTCCTTCGATGACCCACCACAGAAGGTCCTGGGCGACCGAGGGCGGAATCTGAACGGGATCTGACATCCTGCCGGAGAACTGTGACCACTGCATCTTGAGTGCCCACTGCAGAGATCTCATCCGCAGCCTGGCCTCTGGCACAAGTAAAATGCAGGATGTCATGAGGCCGAGCAATCTCAAGAACTCGAACGCCGGGAGACTTTGGGCACGTTGAAACTTGTCCACCATCTGCAGAATGTGATGAGCCCTCACCTGGGGAGGCAAACACTGCCCCAGGGATGTGTTGAGCACTGCTCCGATGTTCTGGAGCCGCTGGGTAGGTGTCACATGAGACTTAAGTTGAGGGAGAAGCCCAGCTTGTGAAGGGAGTGGCAGGTGACGTACAGATGATCCAGGACTTGCTTGGGAGAGCGTGCCCTGATCAACCAATCGTCCAGGTAGGGGTATACGTGAATCCCCCCTTTCCTGAGATGCGCTGCCACCACCACCATCAGCTTGGTGAAGACCCTCGGGCGGAGGTCAATCCTAATGGCAGGACCCGAAACTGAAAATGCGAGTCGCCAACTGCGAACCTCAGGTACTTCCTGTGCTTGGGATTAATCGGCACATGAAAGTAAGCATCATTGAGGTCGAGAGACACCAACCAAACCTGAAGTTGAAGGGCCTGGAGGACTTGAGGAAGAGTAACCATCTTGAACTCGTCCTTCCTGAGGAGCTTGTTCAAACCACGCAAGTACATGATGGGTCTCAATCCTCTGTCTTTTTTCGGGATCAAAAAATATGGGGAATACCAGCCCTTGTTCCTCTCCGCTACAGGCACCAGTTCTATGGTGCCTTTCTCCAGCAGGGATAGGACTTCCTGCGCAAGGAGCGGATCCGGACGCTTCAAAGAGAGCTTCCCCGGTGGATTGTCGTGAGGCCTCTGCCGGAAAGGAAGACAGTAGCCATGGGTTATGATCTCCAGAACCCACACATCTGAAGTAATGGCATGCCATTCTACAGATGTCTGGGTCTGCGCCAGCCTTCCCCAAACCGGCGAACCATGGGCCATGGCCTCATGACTGAGCGGAAGCGGCTACGGCAGTGCCTGAGGGCAAAGAGGCAACTGCCCAGGTGGCTTTGGCACCTCGAGTACCTTGTTTTCCCCCTTTGGTACTAATACGTTGGCCCCTTTGACTGGCAGCCCCTCTCGATCTACCAAAGCAAGAGTAGTATCGAAAGAAACCTCCCCTCCATTTTTGTCCCCTAGGACAAAAAGGCAGAGGTTGACATACTGCAGCGCTCAAGGACTTTGCCGCAGCTTTGGAGGTCTGCAACCTCTCAAGGCTCTCGTCAGCGTTGCTGCCAAAAAGATGGACATCATCAAAGGGCATGTTGAGAAGCCTTGACTTCCGCAACCATGCAAACCTGCGTATCACGGTGCACGCCGTCATGGACCGGCTGACAGAGTCTGTAACGTCCAGACCCGACTGAACGGATTCACACATGGCATCCTTGCCATCCTGAACGAGTGCAAGAAAACCAACTCGTTCCTCCCCTTCGGGAATATGTTCAGCCGCCAAAGATACACAATTCCAAGGAGTGCGAGTGAATCTTGCCAAGGAACAAACGGAGTTGGCTGCCTTTAAAGCCATACCCCCAGATGAAAATGCTTTCTTCGCCCACCCATCAAAGCGCTTGTCGTCCCTATCAGGAGGGATGGTAGGGTACGCAGCCTGCTTCGCTGGGGCCGTAGGCATCTGCACCACCAAACTCTCCGGAGTGGGGTGCGTAGACGGTATTTTTTCAGAAGCGACTTATTCACTGCCGGGAGACTCTCCAGAGCAGTCCAAGCCGCCGATGGAAGCGGCGTTGACGTCGACCGAGGAGCCAACGACTTCGACAATGGCTCCGAGGCCAGAGCCCCGAGCGTGTCCTTCGACGGTCTCAGTGCCTATGGCGACGACTTCCTCAGAACCGGACCCTCGAGAGAGTCCCTCAACGGACATGGTGCCGATGGTGTTGATGCCTTCTTAGGTCTCACAGACTCCAACCGTCTTGACAGCGGAGCTGGACCCGGCACGGTGGCGATCATCCTTGTCCGATCGGGGCCGTGACGGTTCAAGATGATCGCGCCGACCACCCGACCCCTAAGGCGTGCAAGCGGTGGCTCTAGCACATTCCTTGCCGGCTTCTCTCGAAGGTGCGGACAGAACGGTGCCCTGCAATTCGGAAATCGCCATCATCTGCCGGCAGAATTCATCCCATTCAGTCGGCGACAAGTGTTTCGTGGGACAAGTCACCCGGCGTCTGGCAGAGTCCTCTGACGAGGACGGCGACCGAGGCATTCACAGAAGTGCCGTCACCGAGGAGGCACATGAATGGCGGGACCCACTCCTAGAACGAGACCCCCCTGGACTTACGCTGACGCAGAGAGTCGCCCCTCGAATAGTCGGTCGGAAGACCAGTAGATTTTACTTACGGGGTTTAGCAACCCTACCTACCAACAGCAACTTCTTCTGCTCCCGCAAGGCCTTCGAAGTTAGAGACTGGCATTCATTGCAATCATCGGTGGTGTGGCTTCCGCCGAGGCACCAGAGGCAGACGTCGTGCGGGTCCGTAATGGACATTTTGGAACCGCAGTCCCGACACTTTTTGAAGCCCGACTTCTGGGTAGAAGACGACAAAGACATTTTCTCAAACGAAGTAGAAGAAACGAGGTGCACCGAGATTCCGAAGCGAACATGTTCACGGAAAAAACGGAACTGAGGCTACGGGAGTCGTGCGTCCTAAATATAACATCCGGTGACATCGACTGAGGTCCTTGAGGGAGCATATCAACGTCATCGACGCAGGACGCCTACGCCGAAAATGTTTTCCGAAGCAGCACAGCTGTGGTAATTACTGTCAAAGATGTGGAATACGTCAGAGGACACGATCCCGTCAAACTAATCATTACTGGGGTAAGCAATTTCTTCTTCTAATTGATTGCATCTTCCCACGGTTTTCTCATCTTAGACTCCCATGACAGTGCATAACACATGGAGAGGGGTAGGAAAGTGTGGACCATGAACTTATTTACATAAGGGAACTTTACAACACTGCCATTACAAAGCAGGGATTCAGGCCAGATTGAGAATCTAAACAAAAGTATGTAGTGAAGCCCAGGCAGCTGCTTGACAAACCTCAAGCTTTGGTCCAACTCATTGAAAGGCAAAAATGGGCATTAAAACTCTCAGAGAAAAGGCCCAAAGCCCCTCCGGCATATTTCTCAACATTCCAAGATGTGTAACACTATCCATCAGGCCAGTGTGTTTAGACACAGCTCTCCCTAGGGAAATTCATTTCAGTGATTTTCTGGACCTACTTTTGTAGGGCTTTCAAACATTTGATGACATCCGTAATTTGTTTTTACTTTACTTTTGTATGTAGAGGGACTTAAAATGAGGCCCTCCCTCCACGTTTTTGTGATATCTTGCCTTAGTATGGCAGGCATGCTTTTAAAACTTTCCATTTTGTCCCACGGTGATTTTATGAACATACAAGTGAGTTGTGGAGTAGGCTGGTGGAAGCTGGAATTTAGTTTTGGCTTCACCAGGGAATACGTCGTTTTCAGTCCAATGCAATAATGTGGTAGCCATCAGGGTAGTGATACATTTGTAAGCCCTACTACTGGTCCTTTAGCCTTGGGCCATGCCTTTGTGCGTGTGGTCCACGAGAGAGGCCTAAAATGTCAATTGTGCCAAAGTTGTCCGACTCTGGGCCAGCCTGGCACCCCCTAAAGAGGTTTTGATATTGATTTTGATATTTTATTTCTATCACGCTCATACACAAGTGTTTCAGAGCGCGACAAGGCAAGGGAGGGGAACAGGGGGACAACAACGCGATCTTACCAGGCCCAGGTTTAAACTGGATTATCCTGTGTGGGTGGGCCTGTGTGTTTGGCTGCCAAAAACAGTGTTCTGAGGTATGATTGAAGGGTTGGCTTAGTCCCGCCTCTGAGTAAATGTGTCATCAGTGGGAGATTCTTACTAGGATTGCTGGAGGTTTACTACGAAGATAGGCGGATGCTTCTCAAGACCTAGCTTAGTCATAGTGGCAGGACACCATCTCCTTTCTCCTCAAGCTGCTGGAAAGCCAAACTGGGCTCTTCCTCATCCACACAAACCTCACTGCTAGTTAGAATGGCTGATCCATTTTGGGACTGTTTCCTGACCATTGCAGTGCTGTCTCCCCGAGTAATCATCCTCGACCAAGTGCCTTGAGGGAGCGAGCCAGCCTGACCCGGAGGAGGGATAGATCACGGCTATGTACCTCAGCTCCATCATCAGCTATCCTGGGTTTGCTGAAACCGCTCCTATGTTGTGGAATCATTCTTTGCTGGCTGTCCCCTCATGCCCCCTCCTAAGCTGTCCTGTAACCTTGGTCTGGTTCCTCTGTTCTCCTGTTGCCTTCTCCATCGTCCCTGTTATGCAAGATTGTATGTAGTAACCCTGTGGGAGACTACAAAAGCCTTGCCCTCTTGGCAATAGGTAACCTTTTGGTATGCGTCTGTACTATACAAGTTGGTAGAGTGGCTGATCAGCCAGGCTTATCTCAAGAGGGGTCAATATTAGCTGTAGTGTTGCAACATAGTTTCACAGTGACAGATATCCAAATAACATTTCCATTCAAGGATTCTTGATTAAATAATTATTTATTAATTTAACAGTCAGTTTTAAAATAAGCTTTCTTTAGAAGGGAGCAATTGGTAACAATACAAATACACTCCTTCAGTTCAATAAAGCAAGTAGATACCCTTATGGTATTGCACACAGATTTCCTACACCCTGAGGTGACTTCAACTGCTACGACACTGGACATTTATATATCACTTTTCACACTTAAATGGTACTACTGAATGGTAACACCGAAGTTATGGCAAAAAGGAAAAGTTAGGGGAGGAAACAATGGTTAACAATTTCTCAAACAGGTAAGCACTTTTGAAACCCCCAATGCAATGTAGATTAACCCTTTCCCAGCTTTACAAGTAAGGGATGTATGACTCTTTGGAGTGATAGTTAAAACACAAAGTCAGAGGTTAGAAGATTTAGAAGAGTCTTCAGGGAGCCAGGACTGCCAATGTCACTTGAGAAATGTCTAGGGGAGCTGAGGCACTTCCTGAAGGTTGGTAAAAGTCTTGCACAATGTTAAAAGAGTTAGTTGAAAAAGAAATCACTGATGGGACACAGGTAAAGCTGCAAACAACTCTGCAGAAGACAGCAACTGCAAGTCTCAACTGAGAACAGGCAAGCTACACATACAAGAGGTAAGCACCCCTTAGTTCACAGTACCTTAGTTCTGAAGAAATGGTTCCAGCAGGCTTCTGTTCCTGTTGTAGCTCCTGCAGATCCTGTTGTTCCTGGGCCTCAATTGTGGGGCCAGGAGTGAGGACGTCTGAAGACACCTGCACTACGATTTGAAGGTCGGCGGCAGCTATGGGCAAAGTTCAGATCAGCGCCACTTTGTGGTTTCAGCTTCTCGCAAATATCACCACCGTGGTTCTTGGATACCTTTTGGGATTTCCTTGCTTCTGTGGTCCAGCACTCTGTTGAGGTGGCTCTGGCTTGGTCAGCCCTGCTTCAAGGGAGTCCGGAGGATCTTCCTGGAGCTCAGGTCCGGCTTAAAAACAATGTATTCGATTTTGGCGTTCCTGTCCCCTGGCACTCATTTCCTGCAGCAGCAATGGAAGTACAGCCAGCAGAGAGGATTTCCAGTTGAGTTCGTCTTGGGGTTGATTGGACCCACCAACCCAAGGGGAGAAGTTGTCCTTCTCTATTCGAGGAGAATTTAGAGCTTCAGCACTGCAGAAGGGCTTCATCGGGCAAACCAACGGTCCAGGAGTTGCAGCAAGCTTCTCTTCTCAAGTTCTTCTTCGGATTCAGTGGTCGACTCCTTGCAAAAGACAACAACTTTTATGCAAGTCTCTCCCATTAATTCACAGCCTAGCTGTCACTCACACAGAAGGTGGTTTTCCTCCAATGGCAATCACCTTTGGGTGCATTCCTGTAACCAAGGAAACTAAGCAAAGGGAGTTCCTGGCACCTCCCTTGCTTCCTGCCCTGCTAGACACGCTGGAGCCAGAGGCGGGCTTCACCAGTAAATCCCTCTAAAGATAAAATGAACAAAGGGGCCAAACCTGGTTTGGCGCGCAGAGTAAATCTCAAGAAGGACCGTTCCAACAAGAGATAGCGAAAAAAGGAGACCGGGCCATTTTGACAAAATGGGCACCCATGGGTGCTATGCTGCAGCTACGAACGCAGCCCGTGGTAAAAACACACCATGGTAGGAAAAAGTAAACCACTGCCACCAGATATTAATTGTAGAAAGGGCAACACAAAAATGTTACATGAGAAAGACAAAGGAGATGCTAAGTAACACCTCAGGCACTCTATGTAAGATAGTGGGTGCTGGGTCTACAAAGTTACAAAAGTGAAGAAAAGTCAATTTCACTTTACTGCTCTTGGAAACAGTTTATCCAAGAGAATGTACTCAAACCATTGGGAAATATAAAGGACTTTCTTTGGCCATTGCACTAAAGGTGCTGTGTGTCACAATGTAAAAAGATAATGCCTACGGAGATTGTCAGACTCCAAACTCAAAAGAAAGTGTTTAAATCAAAGAAAAATACACGAGAGTGGGAAAAATTTGTCTCACTCTCTCCAGGATAAAAAGTAAAAGTCCTAAAGAGCTGGGGGTCTCTAAGGTAGAAGGGAACTAGCACATTTCTGAGACTTCTCCCCAACATTCACTGTTGCTTGTTATGTTGTGTTAACCAAACTAGAGAGTGCACATACACCCTAAGGCATCTTGGCACTAGATAGCAAGATAGGACGTTCTGACAGAAGGCTAGAATTTAAATCAAATCTTTTCTAGTAGCCGTCGGACCAAGAAGTGATCAGTAGTGCTACGTAATGCAAAATGAAGGTCATTCCAAGCCTTCACAGCTGCTACAGAAAAGGCCTGTCCTCCAGTTCGAGCAAGCCGGTAATGGGGTACAGCTACCAAGAGAGCGGACTGAGAACGTAAGGCTCGAGTAGGTACGTAACACGAGAACTTAGTTTGCAGATGTTCTGCACCAATGCCGTAGAAAGCTTGATGTACCATACACAGACTTGAAAGAGATCCGGTCTGCCACCGGAAGCCAATTCAGTTTCCTAAGTAAAGGAGACATATGTGTTCCAAAAGGAGGATGAAGGATGGCTCTGGCTGCCGCATTCTGCAGTAACTGAAGCCGCTTAATCAGATAGCAGGGCTGAGCCAGGTAGAGGGAATTGCAGTAGTCCACCATGCTTAAAACTAAAGCGGCAAACACTGGCGCCTGGCAAGCTGCCAGAACAAAAGGAAGAACCTTACGGAGAATGCAGAGCTTGAAGTGGCCAGATTTACATACCGCTGCCACCTGCCCATCCATAGAAAGGGATGCGGAAAATTTTACCCCCAGGTTTCTGACCGATGTAACAGGGGTGGGGAGAGGGCCCAATGAAGAGGGCCAGAACTGAGCGGTCCAAAACAAGTGGGGAGATGTAGTACCCACAACCAAGACCTCTGTCTTACTACTGTTCAGCTTTAACCAGTTTCTCCCCATCCAGGCTCCAAGTCCTCTAGGTCTCTTGAGACGACTAGCTGTCTCAATCTGAGTGAGGTCAAGGCGGACAAGACTTTGGGTATCATCCGCGTGGGAATAGTAACGGAACTCGTACGATTGAATAAGAGGCAGGAGTGGTCTGATATAGACGTTGAACAGTATAAGGGAGAGTGCAGAGCCCTGTGGAACCCCACAGAATAAAATTCTTTAAATGTATTGAAAAAGATCAAATGTAAATAATTGTATAATGCTCTTTCATGTAACTAAGTTTTGCCCACTCTCTGTAACTAGCACCACAATGCCTATGGGCTGTTGCATGCTTTACAAATACGAATAAATAAAGTACTGAATTAAGCACAGATTCGGTCCCTCTCCCAGGTCGAAACTCAGACTGAAAAGGATCAAAATAACTGGAAGTTTCCAGAAATTTAGATAGGAGGGGAGAAACAAAAGCTTCCAAAACCTTAATCAGGATATAAAGATGGCTTTTTCAGCAGAGGGATGACCAGCGTTTGCTTCAGAGAGGCAGGAATCACCAGTGACAAAGGATGCATTAACAGCAGTAGTAATATGACCCATCAACTCAGTAGATGTATTTTGAAGAATGGCCAAGGGTATGGCATCAGCCGGGGGATGCAGATTTAAGATGATGAATTGCTTTCAATATTTTAGAGTTGGAAAAGAGGGGGAAAGTAGACTGACTACTCGTTCTTAGCCACAAGCGGATCATCATAGACTTTAATGGCGGGAGATGTGGGTGCCTCAGCTTTAATATTATCCTGGATGGTAGATATTTTATTTACAAAAAAGGCTGAAAGAGTTACAGAGCTTCTGCCTGGTTCATTATGGGTAACCATGCTTTCCCCTTGCTCCAGCTAGTTGTGTCCTCACTGGATGTGGGTTTCAGTCTCTTAAAACAATGACACTTCTACAGGCCTTTAAAGCAACTCCCATACTTAGCAGGTTCTCCTGCTGTTTCTGGGCCGAATTAGCTGTGATTGGCATCATGCACACTTGCTCCTGTGTCCTGATATTTTTTTCAGTCATCAGGGGTTCTAAGGGTGCAGGATATGCTCCCTGTACCCCAAATCGACCTCATACTGTAATGGTTAAAATCTTGCTTCGCTTCCATCCTTCTCCGGCTAGCCGAGTCTCAAAGCAGCAGCTTTCAATATTCATCAGTTGATCCTCTGTGTTCTTTCCTAGGGATAATGGCTTTGTGGGTTGCCCTAGTACTTACCAGACTTTATCCCATAACTGCGGCTTGGCCATGGACTGCGACCTACTAGAGGAAGACTTCTATAAACGTAACTTCCTTTTTCGTGACTAAAAAGGGTATTTACCAGAACCTAAGAGTGATTTTGTTCTGACTTGTGGTTGGAACACTGGGCACCCGTACCCTGGATGTTCTCACTGCCCTCACCAGAGGCTTTGGAAAAATCTCCCTTGCAATCCCCAGTTACACATTAGGATGGAAGCCAATTCATTTATAGACTTGTGGAATATGAATGTCCATGGAAGTGGGGATTACAAGGTCGGTCCGTAAAACTCCAGCCAGGTTTGAACGGGACATTCGATTGTTGGACAATCACACAGGCAGTAGGGTTAAGGGGAGACAAGAGGTAAACGTATACATGATTAATTTGAAGGTTACTAGATGCTGAAGGATAATCAGTTCTTACTTGAGGATATCACTAAGCAGGAAATCATTGTTGCTTTTAATGGAATTTCAAGTAGTAAGGCACCCGGATTAGATGACTGCAAAGCTACATTTTAGCAAGAATGTGCACACATATTAAGTCAAGTGCGATCTGTTATTACAAAATCCCTGTGGAGTAAAAGTGGCTGTATATCGCAATGATTGGATCGAAACTTGCCATTCTACTCGCAATTACAGCCTCTAAGAGCAATTGGAGAAAGAACTGAAACAGATGGGTGTTTTGTCACCATTAATTGCACAGCATTAATTGCACTAAGAATTTTGGTTTTTAAACAAAGTAGACCTAATACAGATTTTATTGATGTGCAAAATGTATGGCAACTATTACTGTTCGGGAACAAGGTCTCAACTGCCTTTTTCGGTACTCAGATTTCTTGCGCACTTTAAATTTTAAAATTGAATGGACTTCTTTTTATCTGTTAATTCTCGATTTTATGGTTTCATTTCAATAATATTCATCCTGTATACTTTGTTATCTCATCTTTATGTATCCTTTCTGGTTCTTCCTTTAATACATTCTGTTTTCTTATATTTATTTTCATAACATGTATTATGTGTTCTTTATGCTTTTTGTAAAAGGTTACATTTCACTTCATCAAAACAATAACAAAAACATTAATTCTTCATATGGCAACCATGTTTCGAGATTCAGGATGGTATGGTGTATTGCCATCTTCACGTAGGGAAGCTTTGATAACAGACTGTAAGAAATGTCAGTCATACAGACATTACCTTTATGGAACTGTGACACGAAGCTTCTAGCCAAGATTATTTCAAATAGACTGGAGATTTTAATGCAGTCCCTTATTCACCCGGAAAAGTAGAGTTTGGGCTGGCAAGAACTATGTCACAATCTTTTTAGGGTTTCCCTAGTGATGGAGGCAGGTAGAATAGTGAACGCTGAAACAGCTGCTGCCATTTTAGTTGCTGAAATCGCATTCAGTTTCCCAAATTGGGAATAATTGTACAACGTTACAGCCTGAAAGGGTTTTGGATGTTATATGCTTCTGTTGCAATGGTGAGGAGACACTGCTGCTTTTATTATACAGATGCACTAGCAAGAGGTGCCAGCTTTCATCTACTCTTGTTTCCATTGGTACTGAACTACTAGAAGGGCCACAGCCATACATTTTCCCAGTTTACCAGACATGTTGGACATTAGCAAAGTGTGATTGATTTATAGGCTATTGTGATGGCTGTTACTAATCCTAGAATCTCACCACAAGGAATCATTTATAATATAGCAAGGTTTTGGCCAACAACGGGGTTGAGGTTTCATTGGACCAAACCCACATTTTTCCCTTGGGCTGTATCTTTGGGTTGGCTGGTACTGAACCTGCATTTTGTTAGCCACCGCCTGATTTAGGAACCAGGAGTGGTTTATTTTTCGGGATGCAGATAGGTCCCATGAACATAATTTGGGATCATTTGTGGGGGAAATGCTACATCAATTGAAAAAAGGGGCTACATTACCAACCTTAATGATGGTCCGGACTGACTTTTCAAACATTGTCTAATTGGACAAATTGTGAGGGGATATAGCGATATATATATATATATATAAATTCAGTGAAAAAACTGTCAAAAGGACGTTATGGTTCCAAATAAAACCGAAAAACCCTTGAAATTCGCCAGTTATGGTAAGCTAAGCAACCATAACTCGCGCCACCGCCGTGCACTGCTAAGACTAACACCCAGGACATCAAAGATGACATCACAAATGTCATTGATGACATCACATGTGTATGTACTTTTCATGAAATATGTGTACAAAGGATTCTTATTATAATGTTGCGAAACAAGTGTCAAGGATCATTGCAATAAATATCATACCCTAATTAGTGCATTGAACGATGCATTGATATAAATAGCATTCTATTATGGGGTTCTATCGTATACTAAGCTACTCATACAGAAACATAACTGTGTGCAGCGTACAAGATGAAGGTATAATATTCGTAATGTTAATATGTTGAATAATGAAATAATTGTTTTCTTAATAGATCTTTGTGTACTGTGAAATATGTAATACGTAGCTAATAAAACACATGTATTACATAATTGTATACAAGAACACAGGGAAAGTGAAGATAGCAAAAAAGCACAAGTAGTAGCAGAAACAATTCATAACTTAACTGATTATTTTCATGCAAATAAATGATTGCTCTGTTTCAAAGCTGCTATTTACCCTATGTATATGTATCACTTGATGTGATTGGACCCACAGGGGAAGTACAGCCATAAAAAAAACAACAACAGAACTATCAGAAAGTGCTCATAAGTCTATGGATTATCTTTATGCACAAAAAGGATTGCGGTCTTTCAAGCTTGTGTCTTCCCGTATGTATATGTTTCATATGATGTGACTGGTCTCTAAGGGAATTACTGTAAGAACCTACTTGAAGGATACAACTACAAACAAAATAAAATGTTTAGTTTGACTGTTACTGAAGAAAACCATGTGGCCTAGATATGTCAGCAAAAGAAAAAAGAGTGAGCCAGACATGTGATGTCATCAGTGATGTCATCAATGACATTTGTGATGTCATCTTTGATGTCCTGGGTGTTAGTCTTAGCAGTGCACGGTGGTGGCGCGAGTTATGGTTGCTTAGCTTACCTTAACTGGCGAATTTCAAGGGTTTTTCGGTTTTACTTGGAACCATAACGTCCCTTTGACAAAGTTTTTTTCACTGAATTTCATAGGTTTTTAGTAGCGCAACTTAACCATAACGTCCCTGTAACATTTTTTTTAACTACATTTAAAAGGTTTTTATTAGTGCAACGTCACCATAACATCCTTTCCAATAGATGAAGACCACTAACATCTTATGTCCTCAAAGTGGGAACGCCGGGTGGTAAAAAAACAAAAAGATTTTCCTTCCTACACCGGGACGGCTGTGGTGTCCCGGTGTAGGAA
The DNA here is from genome assembly GCF_040938575.1 of Ambystoma mexicanum. NCBI lineage: Eukaryota > Metazoa > Chordata > Amphibia > Caudata > Ambystomatidae > Ambystoma > Ambystoma mexicanum. Next base: position 158,413,639 of record NC_090935.1, on the reverse strand, counting down.
GGAAAATCTTTTACCAAGATGGCCACCATGGAAAGGGAAGGTGGGGTGTATAAAGAACACAACAGGACATGAGCGGGGGGTGGGCGGGAGGGGGAGAGACACGGGGCAAGAGTGGGGGTGGGGGGAAGGGGAGAGAGACACGGGGCATGAGCGGGGGTGGAGGGGAGGGAGAGACACATGGGGCATGAGCGGGGGTGGAGGGGGAGGGAGAGAAACACGGGGCATGAGCGGGATGGAGGGGAGGGAGACACACACGGGGCATGAGCGGGGGTGGGGGGAGGGAGAGACACACGGGGCACGAGCGGGGGTGGGGGGGAGGTAGAGACACATGGGGCATGAGGGGGGGTGGGAGGGAGAGACACACGGGGCATGAGCGGGGGTGGGGGGGAGGGGTAAAGACACGGGGCAAGAGCGGGGGTGGGCAGGAGGGGTAAAGAGACAGGGCAAGAGCGGGGGTGAGAGGGAAAGACATGGGGCAAGAGCGGGGGTGGAGGGAAGGGGAGAAACACACGGGGCATGAGCGGGGGTGGAGGGGAGGGAGAGAGACACACGGGGCATGAGCGGGGGTGGAGGGGAGGGAGAGAGACACACAGGGCTTGAGCGGGGGTGGAGGGGAGGGAGAGAGACACGGGCTTGAGCGGGGGTGGAGGGGAGGGAGAGAGACACGGGGCATGAGCGGGGGTGGAGGGGAGGGAGAGACACACGGGGCATGAGCGGGGGTGGAGGGGAGGGAGAGAGACACGGGGCATGAGCAGGGGTGGGGGGGGAGACACACGGGGCATGAGCGGGGGGTGGGCGGGAGGGGGAGAGAGACACAGGGCATGAGAGGGGGGTGGGGGGAAGGGGAGAGAGACACCCGGGGCATGAGCGGGGGGTGGGGGGAAGGCGTGAGACACACGGGCATGAGCGGGGGGTGGGGGGAAGGGGAGAGACACCCGGGGCATGAGCGGGGGGTGGGGTGAAGGCGTGAGACACACGGGCATGAGCGGGGGGTGGGGGGGAGGGGAGAGACACACGGGGCATGAGCGGGGGGTGGGCGGGATGGGGAGAGACACACTGGGCATGAGCGGGGGGTGGGCAGGGGGGGAGAGACACACGGGGCATGAGCGGGGGTGGGCGGGAGGGGGAGAGACTGGGCATGAGCGGGGGTGGGCGGGAGGGGGAGAGACTGGGCATGAGCGGGGGTGGGCGGGAGGGGGAGAGACGGGGCATGAGCCGGGGAGACGGGGCATGAGCGGGGGTGTGAGAGACACACGGGGCATGAGCGGGGGGGTGGGAGAGACACGCGGGGGGTGGGCGGCGGGTGGGGAGAGACACACAGACATGAGCGGGGGGTGGGCAGCGGGTGGGGAGAGACACGGACATGAGCGGGGGGTGGGCGGAAGGGGAGAGAGACACGGACATGAGCAGGGGGTGGGCGGGAGGTGAGAGAGACACGGACATGAGCAGGGGGTGGGCGGGAGGGGAGAGACACGGACATGAGCAGGGGGTGGGCGGGAGGGGAGAGACACGCGGACATGAGCAGGGGGTGGGCGGGAGGGGAGAGACACGCGGGGCACGAGCGGGGGTGGGCGGGTGGGAGAGACGAGCGGGGCATGAGCGGGGGTGGGCGGGAGGGAGAAAGACACACGGCCATGAGCGGGGGGTGGGCGGGAGGGAGAAAGACACACAGCGTTCGTGTGCAGGCGGCAGATCCCGCTCCTCGGCCCTCCGCTGACCACCGTGTGCCGATGGCGTGAGCGGGGGGCTGGAGGAAAAGGGAAGACACGGAACATGAGTGGGGGGGTGGGAGGAACAGGAGACAGACACGGGCATGAGCGGGGGTGGGGGACTTACTGTGCAGGCGGGATACAAAGCCTCTCATGCGAGGAACAAAGATGACGGGCGTCTCTGAAGCCAGATGCACTGCACGCTTTCACCGCATCCAATGAGGGAGCATGTCAGATGTCCGCGGACATCATGCAAGCTGCTTGCCCAATCACCGTCCTGTCGGCGGAGCGAACAGGGAAGTGTGTCCGCGAAGCGACCACAGATATCACTAATTTTTTTAACTTACATATCTGTCATTTTTTTAAAATACTACTGGACGGATTTACACCAATTAAAGCAAAGCATGCTTTCGGGACCAAGCCGCCGCTCCTGCCGCAAATTTGGTGTAAATCCGTCCAGCGGTTTGGGCTGTAGGTGTGAGCAAAGTTTTTTCCACATTATGTATATGGGAAAAAAAAAGTTTTGGGACCCCCCTATTACTTTGCCACCCCCTGGACGAATCCTCACCAAACTTTGCAAAAAAATTTAGAGTGACCCAAATACTTTTTTTTGCAAAGTTTGGTGAGGATTCATCCAGGGAGAGCGAAGTTATAAGCCGCCCAAAAAGTGCTCTTCCTATGGAAACTGCAACTTATAAACTATGAAAAATTGTTATGCAAATTAGATGGTAACCTACGGCAGTTTGTATGGGCCTATAAGACACACAGGGTAAATTATGCAGAGACAGATCTTGGAGGATTGGTGGAGCCCCAATATGAGATTTCATTGGACTTCCCCAATTACAATATATGTTCGCCAGGCTTGAGAAGGTTTCTCAATTTTCAGCTGATAAATTGGAGACTGTGTACATGGTAAGTGTTGATCTGGGCATCTTTTCTCGAAGATGTGCGAAGTGCAAGATGTCCTTAGTCCTACCGCTAGAGGGGTGGCAGTTGTTTAGTAGAGAAAACGGGTGTGAAAAACTGGTCATTGTGGACACTCCGCTGAGTGACTTTGCATATTGGCCCTCTGGTGCCTGGATGGGAAAATTCATTTTTACAATGGTGGCTCTTTCTACTCTAGCAGATCGCTTTGCGGCAGGTAAACTTATATTGTATCATCTGGTTTTGAAGCTACTTATTTGTGGGTTTACCTTTGACCATGCACACATTAGAGATACCCTGCACAGAGGTCTCCCATCTTTTCCTAATGCTTCAGCAGAGAATTATTGAATGGGATATTTGAATTGAAAACATGCACAAAAAGAGATCTTTACTATAATGAATATTGTAGGAATACGGCTGATTGGAAACTTCAGCTAGTAGGAACAAATATAACAGGGAATCATTGATAGACTTGCAACCTTCTGAACTGGTGAAAGTGTGTCAACAAACGCTGTATTGAAATGGATGGAATTTAAATATTTGCATCAGTGCTATTTAACATCCACAAAATTACATAAATATGATAGAGAAAATTAATGAATACAAATGTTTTCTACCAGTGATAATGGTTTTGTATCCTTCATGGGACTTTGCTCCTGTTGATCCGTTCAGGGAAAAGTGTGTCATCATATTACTCAATTTGATTCCATTGTCATCATTCAATGCTCTGTGACAATATGTACTTTGGGTTAATACCCGCGTCAAAAGAAAATAGAGCAAGGTGGCAGTCTGTTCCACTGGTATTTCTTCTTGCAAAACTCCGTTTTGCCGTGACTTGGATGACTTGGTACTCCGCTGCATATAGAAGATGGAAAACTAGGCTTGTGAACTACATAGTTAAAGATATTTCTCGACATTCTGTCGAGAAGGGTCTGTGGGTACGGCAGCAGTATCTTGCTTGGGTTAGGACACTAATGTCAAATTCAGAGAATACACAGTCTGTCTTGTGTGTAAACTTCACTTCAAACTTATATGTATGGTGCGACGATCCTTCAGAAGTCATCACTTCTCCCAAGAGGGGAGCCCCTTTCCATGAGGCTAGGGAGGTGCGGCCGCTGATTAATATTCCCCATAGGGGTGGTAACATGTAGGAGGACCTCATGGGGAGGAACTGTCCTCCTGGAGAAAAGGACAGGCGTCCAGGACACAATCCGTTTAACTCCCAGACCCAAAGAGTAATAACACCCACACCTTCTCTACTTATTAGGCAATATGAAACTGTGTGTTATTGTAAACAGCCAAATAGTCTCACTGTGATGAGTACAAGGACAAAGAAGATCCCAAGCAAGGTGCTATCAAGTGGAAACATTGCTCAGCCAGCTGTTGTCAATCGAACAGACATTAGGCATACGAGCAGTCCCAGCTATTTAAACTAACATTAAAGAAGGACTTTGTGCTGAATCTGGAAGGCAAGGCAGCTCTCCAGAGTATCGGAGACAAGCAGCGGGACGCCCGAGAAGCTTCTTGCGAGTCGGATGGGATCCAGCCCTTTAAAGTGGAGAAACTGAGAGGTGGTGGCGTGACCCCCTGGTGGATGGACCCTGCGGTCCGAGAACTGTGCTAAGACTGCTTAATATGGACTACTGCAGAGCCGCGTAGGCAAATTTATGGGAAGCACAAGAAACTGGTGGTGGCGTGTCCTGTAACGGGTGCACTGTCCGGTCCGGAAGGAGCACTGAAACCGCCAAGAGTGCCTGGCAGCGAAGACAAGTAGGTTTACGAAAAGAAGTTGGGACAACAATCCCGTGGCCCCTGGCAAAACCAGTGAAGCATTCCCCGAGAGAAGGTAACAGAAACAAGAATACGTCCGGGAGGCAGCCGGGAAAGTGTGAGAGACTGAATCGGGAAGCAGAAGACGTGAAAGAAGTAGAAGAGGAACTAAGGAAAATGTTTTGGGGAAATTCACAGACCACTTACTTAAGAGTGTGGTACTGGGAAGTCAAGGATGATTCAGGGAGCCTCTTCATCGTCCCATTGGGGGCAAGTTGAAGAAAGCAGAAAAAACTCTTAGAGGGAATTACAACAGCTGTTGAAGATAAAATTGAAGGCCGGAAGAGGCTTACAAAGAATGGTAAACAAGCAAATTAGTCGCCTAACCCAATTTGAATATTATGAAACCTTGTTTCCTTTGGTTATGAAACCTGCAACCCCTTTCTTTGAATGTGAACCTTGGAACATGTCCCAAAGTTGAGAGCACTGCACCTTTAGAGACTCATACACAGGTGAAGGGAGTTATTTTTCTGGGATGTAGAAATAACATTTCTTAGATTAGTATTTGTGTTTAAGTGGTAGGGTAAGAATAAGGGTTTGGACTAGGACAGTGAACTTTTGATTTGAGCTACACAGACTTCCTGACTGGCCAAGCTTAAGTTTGTTCGAGGTAGGGAAACCACCTTCAGTAGTTAGGGATAGATCGGTTTTGTTGGTTGTTAAAGGTTTATAGCAATCACTATGCCACCATTTGGTCAGACTCCTTCTTCCATGCCTCCACAATTGATAGTGGAATCTGGCAAGTGCTTGGGATATTTTTCACTGTACACTGATTATTTTGTATATGAAAATGCAGAAATATGTTTTAAAAAGCAGATGAAATAGCTGGAAATGTAAAAGAGGAGACTTATGTATGACATTTCAGTCTGTATCTTTAATATAACAGAGTACAGGGTTCCAGTCACTGTACCTTGGAAAGTCCTACTTCCTTCACCATTGTGTCATGGAGTGTGCAAACTAAGCCTTGAAAATACCAGATAGGGGGTCATTTTAAGTTAGGTGGTAACATTAAAAACAGTAGTTAAAATCCTGTCTGTATTGCCCGATTGAGGATATGCAATGTATGCACCACCTCATGCTTTCCTCCAGAAATGTATGCATTAAATACCACATTTTTGAGGTTGAAATCCTCCTCGAAATACTGCATATTTTTTCTGTATCCAAAAAGTGGTCATTAAAACGTCCTCTGCCCATGTAAAGTGTTCTGGCCTTCCAGTGAACAAACTTGATGGCATGTCCCTTTAAATTACGGGCCATAAATATGGTGAGCCAAAGAGTGATAACAATTCTTTGGTTCTTAAAGGACAGAATGCAATAAGGCATTTGTAATGCGCCTATTCCCATTGGTATGGCCTCAAAGTACTGTAGGTGAATGCCCTTGGAGGACCGAAGTCTGTGGTATGAGTAAATGGTCAGATGAGTTTAAAATGTGTGTGTGCATTTTAGCCAGTATGATTGTAGGTAGGGGTGGTCAAGTCTCTGCTAGCGACACATGTAGAGCTGGCTTTTGGATGCGTGTTGTGAAGGTTGTCGAGAGAGCATGCAAGTCAAGGAGACTGATTATATGATTATCTAAACCGAATTTTTGTCTCGAGTTTTAGCTGCATTCTAGTGGCAGAGGTGTGCGATGTGTCTTCAAGTAGCGGATGATTGCAGATATGTGCAGATGGGTGGCCTCGCCTTTGGAGTGATAGTTATCTTCCATTTAGATGCAGTGTGATATGTACCTATGAGTCATGGCTGATTTCTTGTTTCTTTGATATGGCACAGGTCACAGAGCCTGCTGGATTCCTTTCACTGTGTTTCTCAGTACTTTCTTTGAGGGCCCCAACCAAACTGCCAGGGGTAGAAAATAACCTGAGGGGTGTATTGGGCCCATCAGGATTCAGGGGAGGGGGGAGAGCCAGGCCTTGAGTGCCTTTTGGTAGGCGCGGTGATCCTCTATGCAGCGGATGCTAAAAGGAATTGCATTTTATCTTGTAGGTGCTTGGATGGAAAAGGCGGATCCCCTTTTCTAGTCGATTTGGATCAAGGAGGACAACAGTGCCTGATCTAGGGTTTTTGACGTGTCTTTATGGGGTGCGCTTGTCTTGTAGACATTCTGGACCTGTCTTGTGCAAAAGCACTTGAGTGATGCATATCGCTTTGACAAGGAGCCAGTGGAGCACACACAAGGCGGGTGACAGAGTACGATAGTTGTGATTGCAGTGATTTGAGGGTAGGAGAGGTAGGGGAAGATGTATCTAAGAATGCGTAGGTGTAAATAGCATGATTTAGACACAGAGTTGACATGGTGTGAAAATGTCAGATCTGCATCTATGGTACATCCAAGGTTCTTTACTGTGTTGGATGTAGCGGGAGGAGAGCTTAGGAAGGACGGCCAGGGAGTGGGGCAGTCTTCCTGCAGTTCATGATTTCAGTCTTTCCGGGGTTGAAGAGGAGGAGGTGATAAGGAACAAGTTACTTACCTGTAACTGTTGTTCTCCAGCATGGGTCTGGCATGGATTCACATGCTCATGAATATTCCCCGTCGTCAGGCTGGGAATCCTCGGTAAAGAAAAAAACCAGTATCAGTTTCGTTTCTGATCTGTCTTTCGTAGTAATAACCAATCACTGGTCTCTGCGTCATACTGACCACAGCCAATGACTGCCCTCTACCTAAGCACCGCCTCTGGCAGCCATCTTCAGATTTGGAAGCACGTGAAGTGGCAGTATGACCAAGTGAAGAGCCGCAGAGGGGTAGGCGGGAGGGTTCGCATGTGAATCCATGCCAGACCCATGCTGGAGAACAACAGTTACAGGTAAGTAACTTGTTCCTTCTCCAGCATGGGGTCTGGCATGGATTCACATGCTCATGAATAAAGAATACATAGCAGTACACACATGCACAACCACGGGAGGTGGCAAAGGCTCAACATTAAGCATCACATCAACTCAACATTAAGCATCTTACCTCCTCACCAGGCTCACCTCAGGCGAACAGGTTGCGCAGCACTGCTTGGCCGACCCTGGACTCCTCCCTGGAATCCCGGTCGACGCAGTAGAATTTCGTGAAGGTGTGCGTCGACCTCCACGTAGCAGCCCTGCATATGTCCAGCAGGGGCACACCAGATAGGAACGCCATGGTAGCTGCGATCGCTCTGGTGGAATGGGCTCTCGGACGGCCAGGCAGCGGTCGGTTTGCCAACCGGTGACAGTACATGATACAGCCGGAGAGCCATCTGGAGATGGAAGCCTTCGAGAGAGCCTTCCCCTGATTGACAGGTCCAAAGTTCACAAAGAGTTGTGACGTCTTCCGAAAACCTTTCGTGCGGTCCACGTAGAACTTCAGCGCTCTAGCTACATCCAGCGAGTGCAAAGTCCTCTCAGCCGGCGACGAAGGCGACGGGAAGAACACAGGTAACACCAAGGGTTCGTTGAGATGAAAGTCCGACGGTACCTTGGGCATGAAGGAGGGGTGCGTACTGAGCACTACCCTCGTGTCGTGGAAAGTCAAGTACGGGGCCTTGCAGGAAAGGGCCTGGATCTCTCCCACTCGTCGTGCGGAGGTGATGGCCACGAGAAAAGCTGTTTTCCACGATAGAAACTTCAACGGGGCCGAGTGCAGAGGCTCGAACGGAGGTCCCATGAGTTTGGTCAGCACCACGTTGAGCTCCCACGCCGGGGCCGGAGCCTTCACCGGCGGGAACGATCTGAACAGTCCCTTCATGAACTCTTTCACCAGACGATGAGACCACAAGGACGTCCGGCCCGTGGTTCTGGTGTATCGGGAGATCGCAGCAAGATGAATCTTGATGGACGCGTGTGCCAGACCAGCTTTGGCCAGCGTCAGCAGGTACGGCAGCACTTGGGGAGCCGTAATCCGTAGAGGGTTAACCTTCTGTGCGTGGCACCAGACAGAGAACCTCTTCCATTTGTGTCCGTAGCATTTAAGAGTCGAGGACGCCCTGGCCTTTGCAAGAACCTCTCTGCAATCGGCCGGTATGTCGTATCCTCCAAACTCTAGCGCTGCAGGAGCCAGGCCTGCAAGTTCAGCGACTTCGGGTCGTGGTGGAGGATGGCGCCTCCTTCCCTGGAGAGTAGATCCGCGTCCGCCGGCAGCTTGATTGGCGGGGACGCCGACAAGTCCAGAAGGTCCGGGAACCATATCTGCCTCGGCCACGCAGGTGCGACGAGGATCATCCTGCACCGTGACCTCTTGAGCTGGTTGACGAGCCGGATTAGCAGAGGCAAGGGAGGGAACGCGTAGAGGAACAGGCCCTCCCAGGGGAACGAGAAAGCATCGCCCATGCTCCTCGTCTGGGGAAACCTGCTGGCGAACCTCCGGCACTTGGTGTTCGTCGCCGTCGCGAACAGGTCGATCTGGGGTGTGCCCCACCGTCGGAAGAGGCGATCCACCAGATCCTGCCGTAGTTCCCACTCGTGGCACGAGCGCAGCTCCCTGCTGAGTGAGTCGGCGATGGTGTTTTTTATCCCTGCCAGATGAAACGGCACCAGAAGAATCCCTTGGGCGACGGCCCAATGCCACAGGTCCTGCGCCTCCTTGGACAGCGCTGGGGACCTGGTTCCGCCCTGTTTCCTGATGTAAAACATGGTGGTGGTGTTGTCGGTGAAGATCCTCACCACCTTGCCCTTGAGGGACGGAAGGAAGGACCTGAGGGCCCAAAACACTGCACGGAGCTCCAGGACGTTGATATGCAGGGACTTCTCCGTCGGGAGCCAGAGTCCCCTTGCGTGCAGATTTTCGGTGTGCGCTCCCCACCCTTCTAGGGAGGCATCCGTGGTCACAGTCACCTGGTGGGCTGGGGTCTGGAAGTCCATGCCCGCCGTCAGATGCGCGCGGGTGCCCCACCACCGTATCGCTCGTCGGAAACTCTCGTCGAGCTTGATCCTTTCCTCGAAGCTGCCCGTCGTCTGGATCCAGCGCGCATCCAGGAACTCTTGCAACGGGCGCATCCGGAGCCTGCACATGGGAATGAGGTAGATGCAGGAAGACATCATCCCGAGGAGGGACTTGATGGACCTCACCTTGGCCGCGTCGGCCACCAACATCCGTTGCACCTTGCCCAAGATGGTCCTGGTCCTCTCCTCCGACGGGGAGGCCAGAAGGGACACTGTGTCGAGCCTCGCTCCCAGAAACAGTGCGACTTGCGCGGGCACCAGGTGGGATTTGGCGTAGTTCACGGAGAATCCCAGGTCCGTGAGGAGTTGGACGGTCCTTGCCGTGTGGACCACGGCGAGCTCCCTCGTCTTGGCGCGGATGAGCCAGTCGTCCAGGTAGGGGTAGACGTGAATCCCCTCGCGGCGCAGCTGCGCCGCCACCGGTGCGAGGCACTTGGTGAAAACCCTGGGTGCCGACCGCAGTCCGAAGGGAAGGGCTTTGAACTGGTAATGACGCCCTTGGACCACGAATCTGAGGAATTTTCGGTGCCCCTTTAGGATGGGAATGTGGAAGTAGGCATCCTCCAAATCCAACGACGATAGGAAGTCTCCTTCCTCCAGCTGACCCAGGACGTGCTGGAGGGTGACCATCCGGAACTTCTGCGCCTTGATGAACTTGTTCAGGCGTCGCAGGTCCAGGATGGGGCGCCATCCTCCCGTCTTCTTCTTCACGAGGAAGTAACGCGAGTAGACTCCGGAGCCCCGAAGCCTCTTTGGGACGAGTTCGATGGCGCCCTTTCTGAGCATCGCCTTTACCTCCAGGAGAAGTTGAGGGACGTGAAGTTCTTTCCTGGCCACGGGGGGGACGCGCGGGCACCTTCTTTGAAACTCGAGCGCGTGGCCCCGGGCCAGGGCGTCCAGCACCCAACGGTCGGTGGAGATGGACTCCCACACGCTGACGAAGCCCGCCAGCCGGCCTCCCACCGGGGTGCTTCGGTGGGGGCCCGACCCCACGGCCGGTTCAATCCTGCTTGGACGCGGCCTTGCCGCCTTGGCCTCCTTGGCGACGACGGCGGGGGCCGCCAGACTTGCCTCGTCCTCTGTAGGCCTCTTGCGACGACGAGCGGGCCGCTTGACGGTAGGAAGCGAAACCGCCGCCGGAACCTTTGGAGGCGCCCTTGCCTCCGCCGCTCCGAAAGGGCGTCCGCCGTTGCTGCAGCACTCCAAGGGCCCGGGCCGTCTCAGTATCCGCCTTGATGGCCTGAAGGGAATCGTCCACTGTCTTCCCAAACAGGTTGTTCCCGTCGAAGGGCATGTCCAGGACCCTGTTCTGGACGTCCTGCCGAAAGTCCGTAGCCTTGAGCCATCCGCGACGTCGAAGGCAAACGCCGTTGCCCATCTGGCGGAACCCAGTGTCGGCGATGTCCGTCGCCACGGTGATGGCGTGGTCCGAGGCCACCTCACCTTCCTGCAGGATCTCAAGGGCCTCCGCCCTCTTGTCGTCCGGCAGAAAATCCAGCAGGGGAGCTATCTTGTACCAGAGTTCCCTGTCGTAGCGGGCCACGATAGCCAAGGCGTTGGCCGCTTTAATCGTCGTCGCCGCCGACGAGATGACTCTGCGTCCCATGGCATCCAATTTCTTTCCCTCGCCGTCCGGCGGGGAAGTCGACGTGGAGGCCGCACCCCCCCCCGCTTTCTTCCTGGCTGCCGCGGAGACGACGGAGTCCGGGGTAGGCTGCGCCCGGAGGCATAGGGGGGCCGAGTCCGGGACCCGGTACTTTTTCTCGTACCGGTCTCTTTTCGCTGGCGTCGTGGAAGGGTTCTTGAGGAGGGAAAGGCCCTCATCCCAAATGTCGTCCAACAGAGGCACTGCGAGGACCGTCTTCCTCTTGGTCTCGCGCCGTTGGTAAAGGAAGCCTTCCTTTTTCTTCTCCTCAGGGCAGAGTTGGAAAAGCTCGGATGCCCTGGCGATCATTGAGTGGAACGATCCAATCTCGTCGGGCGGAGAAGCCCTGGGGGGAGGCGACGACGGAAAATCCTCGTCGTATGCCTCGTCGTCCGTACCCGTCGCTGCCGTGTCAGTCCCCGTATCATCCCCTCGGGTGGACGGGGAGGAGGGCTGGACGGGGCGCGACGGTTGAAAAGGAGGCGGTGGATGGATCCTTCTTTTCTTGGTAGGGGGAACACCAGAAGGTCCCGGTTCTGGATCCCCCGACGGGAGAGGTTCCTCCGTCGGTAACGGTAGTCTCGTCCTTATCTCGGAGCATAAGGACTGTATAGCCAACAAAATGGCCGCTGAGTTGTCTTGCGGCGCTGGCAGAGGGGAATCCGACGGGCGAGCAGGGGCCCCGTCGGTATCCTCGACGATGTCGTCGTCGTCACCTGCGTCGGGGCCCATTCCGACGGGCTGGTCTTGTTCCACGCCTAGGCCGTGGCTTAAGACCTCGATCAGTTCCTCTTCTGAGGTTGAGGCCGAATCTACGACGACGCCCTGCCCCCCCTTCTTCCCCACGGAGGGTTTCACGGGGGTCCTATCGATGGGCACGAAAGAAGACTCCCTCCGGGGAGGCAGGGAGATTCTGGGCCCCGAGGCCGCCACCACTGGTGCAGCCTCCACAGGCTGGGCCAGGGCCGCCGCGACCGTTTCGATAGAGGGCTTGGTCGAATGGATCAAGGCCTTCACCACCTTAGGTGCGCTCACCGCCTTATCCTTGAGGGAGGGGGCACTGCCACGCTCCTCCTCTGCCTTAGAGCTCGACCGGGGTCTCTCCAGGAGCTTCGCCGGGTGCTCGGCCTTCCTCTTACCCGACCCAGAGCGTTGGCTCGTGGTTGATGGTGCCGGGGAGGGTGCGCCCTGCCTGGCGCCCGTAGAGCCCGACCGTTCGGCGCTCCCGGTGCCAGCGGACTCGCGGTGCTTGGCCTTATGTTGGGCCCCCGTCGCCGGGGCGCCCTCAAAGGTCTTAGAAGACCGCTCAGATTTCTTCTTCTTCTCGCCAGACGGGCTCTTACCCTCCAGCCAGCTGGCGAGACGTTGATGGCGGTCCTTCATGGTCCGTTCCGACATGTTGCCGCAAAACGCACAGTCCTTCTCCACGTGCGTCTTGTCCCCATGAAGGCAGTAAAGGCAGAAAGAGTGTTCGTCCTCCTTGAAGACGTTCTGCAGCTGGCATCCAGGGCAGGCCCTGAACAGCTTTCCGGGCGTCGAGCTTCCCTTCTCCTGGGCCATCTCCGAGACCGGGCCTGAGAAGCTTCTGGAGTCCTCCGAAGTGTAGCTCGACGAAATCTTCACCCTTGAGGGGCACAGATGAATCCGACACGGGTCCCCGTTGATCGGATGTAGGATCGGTGGAGCTTGAGGCTCTTTTGACCGAAAATCGAAGTTTTTTGTGAAAAAGCGCGAAAAAATAGCACTAACGCTCGAGAGCAATAGCACGAGGATCCCAACACATGAACGTGCGGTAAAAATCTGAAGATGGCTGCCAGAGGCGGTGCTTAGGTAGAGGGCAGTCATTGGCTGTGGTCAGTATGACGCAGAGACCAGTGATTGGTTATTACTACGAAAGACAGATCAGAAACGAAACTGATACTGGTTTTTTTCTTTACCGAGGATTCCCAGCCTGACGACGGGGAATATTCATGAGCATGTGAATCCATGCCAGACCCCATGCTGGAGAAACATCCTGTGCATTCTTCTTCATGTGGCAGCAGTGGTGTGACCTGCTGCAGGCCCATACACATTTCCATCCATCAAACAGGGGTGGTATACACATATCCACACAAGTGCATGCGTGCACACTGACAAACACAACTACTTTATGGCTCCTAGTGGAAGTTATATCCATACAGACCCCTCTGAATGGGTCATGCAGTAAGGATAATTGACTGCATGAGGTATTCCAGTGAGAAATACTGTCAAACTCACAATAAGATTTCTCATTGTGGTAAACACAATTTGTCAATGGTTTGCGGGGAAAAAGCATATCTCAAATTTTTAGGGGCAGCTACACTTGCAGGAAATAATGACAAATGCTTGGTAGTGGGCTCTGAAATTAGTGCAGAATGCTCCAACTTGCAAGCTGAACGCAAGGGATTCCATTACTTGCAGCCATTTCTTGCAGTGCATTACATAATGCAGGGAGTAAACTTTCACTTCTAATCTGAGGTTAAGATGTTTGGTGTGATTAGTTGTGCTGATCAACTGCTTTATGTGCACCATTCAGGGCAGTGTAATTTGCACTGTGTAAACAGCATACTATACCCCACGTGCAGGTTTTGCAATCACCCACCCTTTGTTTAAAATGCAGAACTGGACCTACATTTGCAGGTGTCCTTATAATCTGCTTTGTGCGTCAGGCAGCGCCCTTGGCAGCAGACCTGAAAGGAGAGTATGCTGTGGGCGAGGGCACACAGCCTACTAGGGCGGGATGTGTACGAACAGCATTAAGGTTACACAACTTCAAATAATTTTCGACTGTTGTCAAGACAGCACAGTTTATGAAATGGGATTATATTAACCTTAACGCTTATATTATCATCTTCACTAAGCATGATTCGTCAGGCATCTTCCGAGGCAGATGAACGGACAACAATCTAGGTGTGCGGGCGCAGACATAGCCACCCATCCACTCACTCACGTTCCCACCCCCCATGTTCAATTGCCACCTGCAGTCTCACCAGCAGCGAGGACTCAAGTACGTTGGGCCTTCAAGCATCAACAGCATAGGATTTGCACCTGCCTTTCCCTTTGTCACACAAACATCTTCCATTCTCCTTTTCCTTGCAAGGGAAAGGGAACACAATCTCTGAGGATAGAGCACTGAGTGTTCTTTAATTTAATGTATAATTTTAATTGGTTTAAGTTAGACAGTTAATTAAAAAAAAAGGAGTTATTCAACATATATTCAGTCAGAAAGGTCTACCCAAGGATGGGTGATAAGGGGGTCTACCTGAAGCGGTATTCCAAAAATGTAAAAAACCCTGCGGGATAACGCATGCAAATTCTGCACATTTTTACTTAAACCCAAATTGCGGTGGAAAAAGTATTTTATCCCCCATTCTGTCAAAATATTTAGTCTGATCTGCATTTCTTCAACTTTAGGGACAAAATCATGCAAGGGACTTCCCCAAAGATGAGGGTATTGCTTGTACATAAATGTAGAGAAGGGTCATTACTGACCCTTCTGTGCATTTTCATTCATGATACCATAGAAGTGTAAACAGGGATGGAAACGCGTTTGTAACATTTTTTTTAACAAACAGGACAGGCAATATTTCAGGTATACAGCAGATGCAGTATTTTGGAAATATTGCATATTTGCTGCTAGTAGCGGGTAAAGCCTAGCACTAGCAACAGAACCCTGAAACCTGGCAATGCATTAACTGTAATTAGCATCCAGCAAGGCACAAACAGTTTGCTATAAGCGTTAGGATTGGCCCTCGCTGGGTCATTACCAGCCCGACAAAGACTTTGTCGCACCAGTCACTGCTGCATACCATTCTGGACTGGCCGCCATAGAAAGGGAGAAGGGACTACATGGAGGCTTTGCTCAGGCCTGCAACTATGGGCCAGGGGAATTACCTGAAGCAGTAATGCCTTCCCCACCCCCAGCTCAGGGATCATTGCTCAAGGTTTTTTATTGAGGGCCTTTATGCTCTTCTGGGCTGCTGCTTCTCACACACTTCTTGATCTGAAAATTATTTTTGTTTTCCCAATGTAAATATTGTAACAGTTCCAAGCAGCAGTAAGGCATGCATCGTTTTTCCCTCTTTATAATAGACACAACTGTGATGTCCCTTCACAAGCCAGATCATTGTGGTTTAATAAACCTACCTAAAGCAACCCCCTCATTGGGATCAACAACACTACAATTTTGTAATGAGACCTCGCTATATATACACCCCATGCCTTTGGAGGAGGAGGGTGTGATGAATCCTATGGATCCCTCACTGAACCCCTGCCTAAAGTCTCCTTCCAGGTGGCCAGGGGAAGGCAGATGCTTCCTGATCCCGACCTTGGCAGTTGGGCTCTGCGGGAGAGTCAACGGGAAGGAGAAAAGGCGCAGGGAGGCGAGAGGAATCCGGGGTATGGTATTTGCCTTTTTTGAAGGAGATATTTTTCCACTCCTACAATAACCCTTCGGTTTCACAGGTTAAGCATCTTGTGTGGGTGGAATTAGTCAGAAGCCCTGTAGGAATAAAATGCACATCATTCACAAACACATGGAACTCGGACAGTTGAAAATTCCCCTAACTCCCAAAGGTGAAATGGAAGGACGTTTATAAATGTCAACAGCATTCCATCTAAAGACCTATATTCCTCTTTTCCAAAAGGTATAAAGATTAACCCTTGTGATATTCCTTAAGAACAAGTTAGAAAACAAACATTTCCACGGGGGATTTCAAGTCCCATAATTCCCTCAGTACTGAGACGAGGAAGAGGGATGTAGAGAGACAGAACTGTATGAGTGGTCAGATAATTAACCAAGAGTACCCGAGCCTGAGGGAGACAGAGGCTTAAATGGTCCCCTTAGGTGCAGGACGTAGATAAGTGGCAGGAGGAGAAGAAGCAGGAGAAGAAGCAGTGTGTGCCGTATTTGCAGTTGAAGGCGGGACTGGAGGGGCGAGAAGACTCCAGGACCACTGTGGGTCCTGAGAGGGTCTGTGCTTCTAATCATCCCCAGTGCTGAGGTCGCAAAGCAGGAAGCGTGAAATAGAAACGCTTGCCCATTCCCAAAGCATTGTGCAGATATTTCACAGCAGGAAGCAGAAGAGGTGAAGGAAGCAGGAAGGTCTCTGGTGGCATGGTTGCATCAGAGACTCTTGGGAGCATTGAAGGTTCTGAGTTTACGTGGCAGCATCAAAGGCGGACCAAGAGGTTTTGTTCACTGTGCCGAGACGTGCCACTGTTACCTGTCGTCCTAAGAGCCTTGAGCAGAACAGTGGAAAGCTGCTTACACGTGGGTTCACTGTCTGCCAGTGACCCCAGAGTGTTGTCCGCGTGTTCCCAGCCGGCAAGTTTATTTGCTTATGAGCGAAAGAGGTATTGTCGAATACCAAACAATCAGAAAGCATCAAAAGTGGCATGCAAGGAAACAAAGCAACTATAAGAGCTAGTTTGTGTATTTATGGCAAGCACAACAACCCAGTGGGGGAATCCTGCTTAAAACTGAATTGTGCAAACAATACCCAAACCATGAGAGAGTGAAACCTAAGCATTACCAATCCAACTAGTATTGCTAAATGCCAAAGGGGATTGGTAAAAAGCACACCGATTGTAAAATCATCTACTTGTATTGTGAGAAATCTAAAACTGTAGCCAATCTAAACTCATATTACCAAAGACAAGACAGAAGCAGAATAAAACTTTGTCCTTACGACAATGTGCCTGTCGTTACAAAGGGGGAGGAAAAGTTTCAAACAGGCTGTTCTCCTGGAGAAGGTTATCCAGAGGGAGAGGATCAGAATTCCCAAGGAATCCAAAGTAGTACTAATGTGGTTCCTTGCTTTCCCCTAACTTTTCTAAAGTCTAAGGCTGGATAAGACTATTGAAGTTGGAATTTACCATTGAATCACTTTTCTGTTCTTGTTGTTGGGAAGCAGGGGCGAAAGACCCAGGCCCCACGGGGATTCAGGACAAGACTATTGTAGAAGGAAACGGTGCAGGACAGTAGGATATCGAAGAAGGGCCCCCCTCATAGAAGTTAGACTGTAACGGAAACACAGTGAATTGTAACATGGTTATAGTTAATCCAGAGGGTAAATGTGTGCATGCGTTTTTCACTCGCAGCCCTGGAAGCTCCGCAGAAGATTAACTTCCTGAAAAAACACACACACACACATTTATTTTATCTTATTAGTAGCGCATGCAAACCAGAAGGAATGCGCACAGCAAGGCTAAGAGTCCCAAATTAATCTTCAAAAGAGCAATCCCTCAAGATGAGGGGAGAGGTATTTAGGCCCTCACCAGTCCAGATCTTTAAGTTATAGCGACCTAAGACCCCCATGTTTCCGACAAACATTCGAGTACACTTACCAGCAAGACCCCTGGTCATTAAACTGTAAAGGGCCAATCGATCAGGATGATCAGATAACAGGAGCTGGCTGCCCCCACCATTATTTCATGTGAAAGAAGGGGGCGATCATATAGTTCTGCAACGTTATCATGACCGCTAAAGTAGCCGCCTCACTCATGTCCTTGGTACCAGGTGCACTGTAGAACTGTGAAATAATGAATTGTGGTTCTAATTCAATTGCCAATTAGTGCTTTATATTTCGCTAATGAAAGAAGAAGATCCCCACGTGGAAGAAGATGGGCAGGAGATGCTGGAACTAATCGCCTGCCATCCCAAATGGAGCAGGCTATACGAGTATAGGGTCGCACCAACCAGTTACCTGGATTTGTAACCTGCGAGATTTACGTCACTCGTGACGCTGTGTATCCTTAAAAGCTATTCCTCAAGTTTTCGTCAGAGCGCTCCGTGGCAGCAGAGAGCTTGGTTGATATGTCCTTATATTTTTTAGGAGATTGAACCTTGATCTCCTTGCAAGAGGTGTGCTGGTCCTTTTTCCCTAGAGGGTTGAATTTTATCTGGTGTGAGCATTGAGATATTACTCTTCAAAGTACACGGGCAGGCAAGTATACCGTAGGGCAAGACGTTATTGCCCAGAAGAACCCTGTGCAAGAATAAGCCAGGTAGTAGGAGGTGCAAGTATAGAAAAATTGTACCAATAGGAAACAACATAGGTTGAGTTGTGACATTTAGTGAACAAATGTGAAAGCTGGTTGGAGAAAAGTTAAAATTCTTTCTACAGCTAAAATTCTTGTAAACCATCCTGACCTAAATATGTGTTGTTACTACAATTGTGAGACAGTTCTTATTCCAGGAGTGAGAGCTTACGACGTCCTCAAAATGATTTATTGAAGCAACAAAACATTATGAATTTGAGTACAAGAACTTAACTGTATTGAAGCTTAGTGGTAACCCGGAGTTCCTGGTTTTCCTTTGAACTGTGGAGAAAACAGGGTAGGGATAGTGAGGCATTTATCCAACCCGTTTGTTTAGTAAAATGGTGAAAGTTGAAAATGTACAAAGTTGTCTGCCTCACATTTCTTATCACCGACAAAGGGGATAACACATTTCATAGCTACTGTATCCATGGGAAGGGGGGAGGGGTGCTATTTTAGGGATCTCTGCTCCTCCCTATTGCTTGAATCGCCCGGTGCAGCCCAAAACAAATTCTAGGATAAGGAAAAGGTGCGGATGGCTTCTGCCTACACAGTCATGCGATGCCCAGTGGGGAGATTTGCACTCTTTAGGGTGCCCAATGAGGGACACTGCTGAATGAAAGCCATGCCCAGGCAAAGGGTCTATTAGACTGCATGCAATGTACACTGGGGATTTTTAAGTTTCCTTAGGCATGGTCAGAGGCAATACCACAGTCAACCATGTCCACAGGCATGAAGGCGGGCTATGTGCTGAGGGCAATGTAGCTCTAGTAGGTGGATCATTAAAAAAACTCAAAAAGTTCCTTGAAAATAACTTTGGTAAGTAGCTATATTGAACTTTCTATAATGACAACCAGAGATGTTTACCAAAGAAAACTTTAGATGAAGCAGTGACTGTTAGGGGAGTTTTCCTAAAGTCTACTTGAGGGAAGACTTCATAAAACGATGCCAATGTTATACAGGTCCCCAACTCTGGAACCTTGAGAGAGTGGCAGAGCAGTCACACTTATCATAAGAGGAAGATGTGATCTGTAGACAAGTACACTTCACCCAGTTAGTAAAGCAGATCAAAGAAACTCTTATATTCAAATCTATATTTATTATATTTACACCAGTTTTAAAATACTTAGATAATTAAACCAAAATACATAAAAATACTTTTAGATACTTTACAAAGGCTAGTGCTTAGTTGGCAGTTGCTTACGGTTACAATTGTTACAGAGTTTGACACTAATGACAGTGCCACTGTATTATCGGTAATAACACCCACTCGCACACAAAGATTTACGGTAACTGTATTTAGTTAGCAAAATCACATAAGATAATATTTTTTGGAAAGAAAAACAGTTGCTTAGTGTAGAAGTAGCAGCGCTTAAGGTTCTAGAGGCAGTTTTTGCGCAAGCTAACACTTTTTTAAATCTGATCCCTAACTATGTAAAAGTCAGTTTGGAAAGGGCTCAAACTCTCATGTAGCAGCAGAACAGCAAAGGTTCCTGTGGATACTTTCAGTCCATAGGTAGGGATACTAGAAGATTAACTCAACGGTGGAGACCCTGTTAAAGGCCTCACAAAGGGACACAAGTTGACACTCAATTAATGTAAGCAATACCTTTTCTCCCCACAGTACCTTAGGTTAGAAGAAATGTTTGTGGCTGTATTAACCTCTGGATAGCAGCGGTGGACCCGGTCTCTGGATTCCATAGTTTGGTGACAAAAGGCTGGACTTCTTAGCAGCTATCCCGAGAGAGGATCTCTGGCACAGATTTCTTCAGCTTCTCTGGTCAGTCTGTGGTTTTGGTGCAATTTCTGTAGCACCAACAAAGGACATGATTGGCCCGGTCAATCTTCTTCGGTTTTTGGAGTCCTGCACTCAGTTGTGGGGACTTGGATGAGTCAGATTATTTCTCTGGAAGTTCACCTGGAGCTCAGCAAAGACTTTGACGGATTCGGCCTTGGCAAGATGATGCACTATGATTGGGTCGGATGTCTCTTGGTATTTGAGGTTTGCAGCTCTGGAACTCCACAGCACCTTGGAAGATGGCTCAGATTGTAGATCGTCTCAGGGCTGGTTTGTCCTCTTCAGAACTCCACTGTCGAATAGAAAACGGGGTCAGGACAAGGACAGCAGTGGCCACTTCACGGTGTTGCAAAACGGTCTGCAGGCATCTCTGGACATCATCTTCGATTACTTCAGTTTCCAGTGGTCGACCTGCCTTTCACCTCAGGAACCTCACCTTTTATTCAGTTTCAGCACACACGCTGCTGCAATCTCTCACAGCAGTTTACAGAAAGGGGTGGGTGGCTGCCAATCAGGACAGCTAGACCCACAGTGGGCGCTGGTTCCATTCAGGGACTCAGGTAGACAAAGAGCAGGTGAGTGAAAAACTCCCTCTCTTCCTGCCTGCCCAGACACAGTGTGGAGCCTAGGCGTGGACACCCAAGGGTTCCTGCCGAAGGCAAAACACACACAGACCACCCCCTCCAAGAATGGTAGAAGGCTAACTTTTTTTTATTTTTTATTTTTTTTATTTTGATACAGCTGAATTTAATCAACTTTTCAAAAAAAATAAAAACAGATGAAGTAAAAATACAAGAGAGATACATTAAAATGAATAGTAAAAGAAAACAAACAATACAAATGAATTAGGAAAGTCAAC
This sequence comes from Ambystoma mexicanum, assembly GCF_040938575.1. Taxonomy (NCBI): domain Eukaryota; kingdom Metazoa; phylum Chordata; class Amphibia; order Caudata; family Ambystomatidae; genus Ambystoma; species Ambystoma mexicanum. The sequence goes on along the minus strand of NC_090935.1, from coordinate 158,392,913 downwards.
TATACAATCTCTTTCTCAGATGTACAATTAGTTCTATACGCTTTAAAATTAGTAACAATAAATGATTACATATTAATTTCAGAAGGTAAAATTACATCAAGGAAATTAACTATTAATAATAATAATAATTAGGCTTTTATATAGCGCTACAAACCCTCAGGTATCTGAGCGCTGCTTATTATTATTGCTTTGATGATGGAGAACTTAGTTCCAGCAAAAAGTAAATTCCAAATCTGATTTTCATCATATTGATTATACAGATTTAATACATGAGCAAAATGTTTAGTTCGTAACTCTTGCAAATTGGTACAGGAGATGATTAGATGTTGCAGAAGGCTAACAAAGAACAACCACGCTAGAAATAGCGACAAAAGAAAGGAGCCGTTAATTTAGTACTTGGGTGGCCCTATTGTGCATAACCGAGACTGTGAATACAGTCTGCAGTAAAAAATAACAATAGTTGGTAGAACACGTTCACTGCTACCAGACATAACTAGAAGGTTGTCTATGTGACTATAACATCACAGGAGCAGAGAGAAGGGTGACACTAGGCATCTCCTTGGCACTCCACATAAGGTTGTGTGTACGGATCCCTCCGACTATAATGTTTTAGGAGGGATACAAAGTATCCATAAGAACTGTAGTTACTTGAGGATAAAGAAAGAATCTCAAAGGAGAATCCAAAGGGTTCACAGCAACACTGCCCATATGGAGCTGTGTGCTGCAAAAGTAAAATATAGATCCCTTAAAAGAGATATGGAGGAAATTAGACTCCATAGTAAAGGTAAAACACAGAAAAGGGCTCCAAAAGACAGAGCCCATAAAATGAACGAGTGGTAAAAGGCTCCACTCATTCAGGATATAAAAAAAGGTCCAGATGTCCAGCAAAAAGGGCTGCGGATCTCACTAGGAGAGGGGATGAAGCATATAAATGATACATCTCCCTTTCAGCAACATAGTGGCAGCGCAAAGCAAACAGATCCAGCAGTTATGGACGCAAGGAAACCATACCTTGGCCACTGCCGTCCCCTGCTTATGGCATCGCAGATGACATGCATGGTCCTCCCACGGCCCTCGCTCCCCCCATCCCGAACATCAGAACAGAAAAGCCACTAAGAAAAAGCAGTGCCCTAGAATCCTTATGTTGAATCTTACATTAGGTTTAAGGGTCATCACATAAGAAAGCCCAGATGGACAGTAATGATCACATTCAAGAGGCTAGTTTCCAAGTCAGTTAACTCAACATGCGACAACATAAGTAGGGCAGTGCATGGCTGTGGCCAAGTAATACTTGCCTTAGGAACCAGAACTGGTTAATTTATTTTTACAATACAACCATGGCAACTAGATTTTATGAATTGGCTGTCTATGTTTTCTTTTTATTACAGAAGGCTCAGCGTAACTGCCGGTAACAATCTTTTCTTAGTCAATATCTCTCTACAAAGACAAGTCCAAGGTCTTTAAAACCCAAGTAACTGGATGCAGTAGAAACCATGTGTTAGCTGTTAGCCTGAATCACACTAGCAGGAGGACACACAGAGGAAATTGAACTATGCGAGACAGGCAGGCATTCCACTTGACAACTTCAAAATGGATGCCCAAGAACCACTATAGAGACAGTATCCCTTCCAGTGCACTGCACTACCATCTCTCCCAATCTGCACATCTACATCCTTCTAAATCTACTTCACTCCCTCCATACTACTCCCCAACACTTGTCTCCTCACTCCTCATCTCCGTATCACCTCATCCCCTTGCCACTGCTAAGTTCCCTCATTCTCTATGTGCCCCTCTTTCCTCGCAGGTCCTTTTCCCGCTTCCTAAAACAAAGATAAGACTAATGGCTAAACTGCTGATTTTAGGAATTTCACAAGGAGGCGCAACCATTTTATTTAAATCTACATACATGTACCATTTGGTTTAAACCATTTGGTTTAACAGTGAAGCTACACAAAATTAAATGAATTTCTTAACATACTATTTTATTAGAGGCATGTGTTGATGGGAAATCTAAGACATACTACCATACAAAATCTGTTCAAAGAGATTTAATCAACACAATTGACATTAGAAAGTAAATAAATTGGGCAAGTAGCCTTCCTGTAACAGCCCCCAATTGCCATCAGCATCCCTACAACTACTTGAAGTTAGGATCTACATTATTAACCAAATGTCCAAGCTATTAGTCAAGAAATAGGGCTAGCAATATCTGTGCACCGCAGAGTAGAGATCGGGTAGAGACAAATGGGTATGTAATGCCAGGCTTCTAGAAATTCAGGATTGATGGCACGGCCAGATGTAGTAGGGCAATGGGCTGCACCTTTGAGTAGGGCTTTCCAGCTTCACAACTCATGCCATAAAAAATAAAAAAATAAAAAAAGATAATAGTTTTATAACTGCTCATTTAGAGACAGTTGGTGATAAGCGACAGCTGGGGAGCAGTTCTGCAAATCGTATCATCCCGTAAAGTTGTCGGCCGGCCTTTACAGTTTATGTTCCCTTTCAAGTTTGAGAACGTGCATTTCCTCCTACTGGGGTGCCAATAAAGCGCTGAATTAACAGTATTGTGTTTGTAAAAAGGAATTCTGCTTTTTTTTCAGGTTGGAAATTGTTCAACGGACAAGCAATGATCTGCCTCTGAGAAACAAAACCACTGTCCCTTGTGAAGTTCACCACAAACTCTAGAAAAGTGACTGCGTAGATACTGGCAGCTCTTGCACTGCCAATCAAACCTGAGGCTCCTAAGTGGTAATGGTAGCCAACACTGCAAGAGTTATCACCATCCCAATTCCTCCTGTAGTTTTCTTCAGGGCAAAGCCGGAAACAGTGGTGCTCATACTTCACTATCTTTAAGGTGAAGTGGGCTGCTAAATGGGTTATTGCCAAAAGGTGAACAGATTGCTTACTTTGGCAATGTACTCTCTGATGGATTTAACCAGAGTGGCAGCCCACAACAACACATTTTGTATCGGGGCTTAAAATATTGAGATGGCCTAAAATATGTCAGTCAAAGTGGTCCTCCAGATGTTTTGAACTTCAACTCCCATGATCCATAGCCAACAAGGATAGTGGCAAAGGATCATAGGGCATTTAGTCCAAACCATCTGGAAGGCTTTAATGAGCAACCATGGTTTAAAACGGTCCTTTACAAACCATGAAATTTGCTTAAAGTGCACTGATGTTAGATTGTTTTTTATCAGTCATTTAATGTGCATCTTTGGGCTACATTTATTCATTTTACTGATTTTTTCCCCATTTTTATTTTAAAGTGTGTATGAGAATGATTTTTTTGTTCATTTGTCATGAAGTCATATCTATTTGTACAAAAGGTTCTGCGATAGTTGTAATTTTATTGATAGTGTGCAGTTTATACATTGTGTTGACATTGCTTTTATTAATGAGAATTACCTGCCTATGTAATATGTTTACATAATGGTTGCTGTTGTATTGGCCGCAGGTATCACCTCTGGTGGACTGCGGGAGATGTGCCAAACGACCCTGGATGCTGTGTCAGTGGGGTGTGGCCGCACTAAATGTTTGATGCTACAACAGGGACAGTGCAAATTTCAATGCACTGTGGTCACAAGATTGAGAGTGCTCGAATGCTGCAGTGAGTCCGACGCTAGAAGTTATTTTAATAATAATAATTTAGCATTTGTCTAGCGCTACGAACCCTCAGGTATCTGAGCGCTGCTTATTTCCCACGGTTTGTTGTGCTCATTTATCGACCTCGAAGGATGAAAGGCTGAGTTTGACACTGCCGGGATTCGAACCTGCATCAGCAGGCTCTGCACAGATGTCAAAGCGAGCGCTCTACTCGCTGTGCTATCGGTCCGGCTGCAATATTTTCACTGCAATAGTGGTTCAGCGGCCTCAGGTAGTCCACACGATTTTTGCCTTGCGATCCCCAATGTAGGAGAGGCCGATTCTACAACTATACTCATCAGAGCACCAGCGTGAGCATGATTAGCAGTTTTCACCACGGCCAGACCCTAGTGTGGCGCTGCAGGCTTCAGCCACATGCAAACGTCTAGCACTCCACCTGCAGGCAAGTGGCTTTTGGAAGAGAGCGGTCTACTGCTGTTTCTGGATTGGAGGAGGCTTTTGGGGCCTTCTTCTGTTCCTTGCCAGGACCGGTGGGTATAAACTAATTCCTGATTTACCTAAAGGAGATGGTAGTCACCAGCAGGACAGCAACATAAAGGAAGGACCTCTACACTGTCCTGGGACCCATGGATAGAGGACGCTAAAGTCTCATTAATTGCATTATTATTTTTGATCATAGTAGGATGTGCATGCTGCTAAATTGTATTGCTCCAATAATAACCTGATGAAGAATTTCCTAATGATGGAATTATCTATTTGTCGAGTTTGTTTCTCTCCAGATAATTATGTCAGTCTATTATAGACATTGCTCCAGTTTTTTGTGAGAACAAGGCAAGACAGGCACTGAATATTCTATTCCACTACAATTATTTATATTTGGCCCCTCAAGAAACTCAATTCAAAGAATATTTGACAAATATCAAAAAAGAAAGCTACACTGCTCAACTGTTTGGCAGTGGAGGAGCGTATTCAAATTCTGACCTCTAGTAGCCACCGCTGATGCCAGGACTGTGGTTGAGGCATTTTTGAGAATACCGGAGAACCACGTTGGGGTGAAGAACATCATTGAAAGGTATTTGTTGCACAAGATTAAAATTAAAGCACTGTGGGGAGGGGAGATTTGAGCAGATTTGAGCAGCCAATTGTGAGCTTGGGTTGTGGAGTGGAGGCTTGATTAAAGACCAAGATCAATTATGCCTCAATAAAAGAAATTACAGCAAAAGTATCTCCTTTTAAGCACATCGTTGCAACTGGTACTTTCACTTGGCAATCTTAAAGGATTACAGAGAAAACATTTGAAAATATAACACAAGTTAACTGGTTCTAAGATAGCATGTTACTATTTCCTGGAGATATAATGTAGCATGCCATGAGGTACCAGATATGCTGAGAAAGTAGTTGTTTACTTGAAGAAAAAATATGTCAATTTCGATCAGAAATCATTTTCAATAACACACTTGCAGATAGCAGAAGCATGCTGGTAAAATAGCACAAATATGAAAACATGTGGTGAGCCAGTTTACGAGGGTACAGAAAAATAGATGTAAGAAACAAGTGACTTACAAAGGTAACATTAACCTAAGGGGACAACTGCTTCAAACAAAAGAGTATTATATAAAATATACAAAATCACATTATTGTGCATTTGGAGGCAGTGGTGAGGAGAGGGCAGGTGTGTCTCTCTCTTCAGCAATTAAGTGACATGTAAGCAGATGTTTGAAGAGATCCACAGTTGGGCTGGCTTTGATTGTTCTGGGCAGTGGGCTCCAGTAGAGTGTGCAGAGTAGGGAGAAAGAGCAGCAACGAGTGGAGAGACAGGGAGAGCATGGGACAGTGAAGATGAGTGTAGAGACGGGTACTGAGTAACAAGAACATTCATAGCTTCGTAGAATAGGAGAAGGTACTTGAAGGTACTTGAAGAGTGGTTGTGCCTGGAAGTCCAACCAGCATGTTAGTAGGTAGAAGTGGCGGAGGATATGGGTAGGTTGAAGAGAGGGCGGGTAGCAAAGTTGAGGACTTTGTCTAGGGTGGGGTGGGGAAGTACAGAGGCAGGCCATGAAGTAGGCATGAGCAGTAGTCCAGTTTAGTAAGAAAGGGCATATTTTCCAAATGTCGAGGTCAGTGTGATCAGCAGAGGCAGTGCTACTGATTAATTGTTGCAGTCATAGGTTGCCATAAAAGAGGGCACTAAGATTGCAAGCCTTGGCCGAGAGAGCAAGAGGTCATGCATTAGAATTTCGGAGAAAGAGGACTTCCATTTTTGAAGAGTTCAGCATGAGACAGCGGAGAGCCACACAGTGGTAAATCACAGTGAGACCGTTTGTAATTCATTCCAAGATGGCTGGGGTGAAGGCAGCGACAGAGAAAGATATTGAGTTTTATCAGCAAAAAGGTGATGGTGAAAGCCAAAGGACAAGAAAAGTCTTCCTTGAGCAGAGGTATAGAGGGTATCGGGTAATATTATCCCCATATATATGGTCGCCGTACACATCATTGCTAGGAAAAGGTTGTGGCGATATTATATGGGTGACCATATATATGGAGATTGGGGCAGTCAAAAAAAAAAAAGGGGGGGTTGGGTTGCGGCGGTGTCCCCCGCATGTTCCATGCAATAATGTCCCCACAAAAAACGGTCATTTTTCAGCGATATTTTTGCATGCCGATATTTTTGTGGGGACATTATTACATGGATCCGTATAGAGGATGAAGAGCAGAGGTACAACGACTGACCATTGGGGGACAGCAACTGAGAGGAGTGGTGTCAGAGGTTTTGCGTTTCAAGAGATTTTAAAGAATCAACCGTCCAGGAAGGGGGAGATCTAGGCAAGAGAAGATTTGCAAAACCCAAGTTCCTGGAGAGTGCAGAGGAGAGGCGAGTAGTCCGCATTAAAAGGGGCACAGGGTACTAAAAAGATGAGTATAGAAGAGTGTTGTAGTGGTGAGCATCAGGGAGAAAGCTGGAGATATAGGTTATATGTGATTTTACCATTTACCAGTGAGGTATGTTTTACTGAGGTCAAAAATAACAAATAAATACTGATTTATTTATTTGACCCCCCCAAGCCCCTGTTCTCCTACCCCTTTAAACCCATCCCCACCACTATATATATATTTATTTAAAATGTTCTGTATTTTTTTTTATATTTTTTACTTTGGTAAAACTTACCACTCTGTTTTTTTTTCAGTAAAATGACTGGATACCGAGATATGCATGAGTGCGTTCACAGTTGAGTGTTTACTACAGCAGCTAGATTAAAGGGTATCTCCAAGGCCATTACAATCAAGGCACGTATGGATATACGGTGGAAGACCACACGCTCAAGGACCAAGAATAATGGGGAAGGACAGAAACTGAGAGATAGACTGCAGAGACGTTTGGGTTAGTAGGGGATTCTTCAATAGGTAAGATAGTTGAAGATTTGAGGAGGCAGGGTACAGTTCAAAGGACAAAGAGCTTAAAGGGATAAGGGCAAGTGATTGAGACCAAGTCTTTGACCATTTGGCGAGCAAAAGGTTTGATGCTGTAAAGGATGGGTGCTAATTCAAAAGGAGCTGTAGGGGAGAAGTAATCTAGAGTAGAAGTGGTGGGGGGGTGGTTGGCAGTAGGAGATGTGGGGAGGGAGAGATGAGGTGGGTTGAGTGTCTCGAATGAGAGATTTTGGAGAAAAGGTAGTGAGCAGTCAAAGGAACGGGAGGAAGCAATGGTTACTAGCTTCGGAGGTGTGAGCAATGCTTGGAGGGTAGATCACGTTTATAGGGGTGAAGGAGAAGGATTTGGCAGAATCCAGTGAAGAAGGGAGGGTAACAATTGAATTTCTGTAGGCTCAGTAGGATAGGGATCTTTAGTTTACACCAGCATCATAGGTCACAGCTCACAGCTCAGGCTTGTCTTGAGACTCCGAATTTTAGAGGTGATACAAGGCTGAGGACGGAGGGATGCGTTAATGTGCGAGCAGGATAGTGTTGGTTAAGGAGAATCAAAAGTACATAGTGAAAGCCAAAAAAGCATGCACAATAGAAGAAACACAGAAGAGAGAGCCTTATATTATCAAGGTAATGGGGAAGAGAGTCCCGCCTGAACTTCAATTTAGTCAATAAAGAGTTGAGATGAAGATTATAAGGCAGAAATGCGAAGATGTTAAGGTGAACTCTAACCTTCCCAAGACCTCTGCAGTCAGCTGCCTTTAACTCAACTCCCTCATATCTGACCACTCCTCTATGGCCAGCATACCAACTCTGGTGGGAATTCTCTTGACTTTGTCTTTCGCCCTGATTTTTTTTTTTATATATATATATATATATATATATATATATATATATATATATATATATATATATATATATATATATATATATATATATATATATATATATCTGTGTCTCTCTCAGTGTCTCTCTCTCAGTGTCTCTCTCTCTCTCGGTCAGTCTCTGTCTCTCCCTCTTTCACAGTCTCTCTCTCCGTCTCTCTCTCTCTCGCTGTCGCTGTCTCTCTCTCTCTCTCTCTCCATCTCTCTCCCTCCCTCTCCCACCTTCTCCCTCCCTCTTTCCCTCCCTCTCGGTCTCTCTCCCCCTCCCTCTCGGTCTCTCTCCCCCTCCCTCTCGGTCTCTCTCTACCTCTCGGTCTCTCTCTACCTCTCGGTCTCTCTCTCTCTAATCACTCCAACTGAGAGCGAGGTCAAGAGTCTCAAATTTGAGAGATTTGGGAGAAATAGTGAGTCCTTGGAAGAAACGGATGAGGCAACGGTTTTTGGCAAGGGAGGTGCGACAATGGGTATGCTGCTAATTACCCAAAGGAGACCATGCGTATCCTTGACCACCCAATCCTCTATACTATCGGAGCAATTTTGGGGTGCATCGACCGACGCAACCCAGTGTCTTGCATGTCTTTTTCTTCTCCGAGATTTTGTAAACAGTTCCTGTCAGAGACAGATTAAAAATAAATACTTTATAACATCGAGTGTGTAAGTGTTTCCTTGAACTAAGTGTATGTTCTGAGTTCTGTGTGCCTCACTACAGTCCTTCTCCCTCCTAGACTAAGCCAGGCTGCTCAGCCATTGCTACCAAAACTGTGGTAGTTCAGGCTAAACCAAAGGGTTGTCCCCCTTGTCACTAAAGGTGGACTTTCGAAAGTCTTGTTCCAGACTGGACTTTGCAAAATCCCCCTAACAACCACCCTCAGAAAGCACTAGAACATCACTTCACATGCGTCAACAGAGAAAAGGAAATGGGCTGAAAAAAATCAAGACAAAAACCTAAAATTACAAATACCGGCTTATTCTACTTCACACTCAAAGTATATATATTTAGTATTGCAACGCAAACCTCCTTCATATTGTGGGATCCTACTAAAGAAATAAAACTAACATCAATTTTTCAAAGAGGAACACACCTGCTAGAACATTCACTGCTCTTGCGGACAGACGGCAGCTACAGATGAGCAGCATAAGCAAAAGCGCTTCATAGAATGTGACCGAACAGCATCCATGCTCGTTACATACCCATGTATTCGAGCACACGCTCAAATGACATACCTTCATATCATGCTCTCCAAGAGGGTCCATCAACTGCTTCGTCAAGGCATAAACAGAATCAATTGATAACACGATGAGACGTTGCAGAATCTGTGCACATGCAATGAAAAGATGAAACAGGTCATGTTTGCATGTTTTCCTTGTAGGTCTTGCATTAAAAAATTATCTGCTCACACTGAAGTTCGTTTTTGTGAGTAAATAAAGTTACTTACCAATGTTATTCTGATAGACATGGTGCTCCTCCCACAGATTCCTCATCTTATGAAATAGCACCAAGGCACAAGACCCATTTTTCCTCAGTTGCATGCAATGAGGAATTAGCAACGGAAAAAGTAAAACACAATTATAAGCAATCTTTTCAAGAGGTAAGTAGGAGGGTGGCTAAAGGATAACTTCCTTTCACAGATTTCTCATTTTGAAAAGCTGCCATAAACATAAGTAAAGGTTGGAGGGAAGTCATCCACAGAATCACCCTTTGCAAAGCAGATGTAGCTGTCTGGCTTTTTGTGGCAATCCACTCAAGTATTAGGACGAACCACCTTGAAAGGATCTGCTTCGCTTTAGAAAGCGTCATCCTGTTTCGATGGTACATCTTTTTTCTATTAATCCAACAGTTCCTTCATTTTAGATGTATGAAGTGGAGGCAAGAGCACATAAAGATGATATTAGCTGAAAGTGAAACTCAAACCTCTTCGGCTCAAAAGGAGCTGCTTTCTAGACGGGCCTCCGGCGACACTAAAAAACCTCAACAGTTAATACTCCACATTTGCGATAGAAAACATACAAATCCCGGTCGCTCCCACTGTCAAGACCCTAGGGGTATAACTAGATGCCACCCTCTCTATGTCCCGTCAAGTCAGTGCCATCAGCAACATACACCAAATTACTGTATATAGCAAAACCGTTTAGTTCTACAGCAAGCAACCTCACCATAGCTCGAGCCATCATAGGCTCTAAATTGGATTACTGCAAAGCCCGATTGGCTGGCACGTCCTCCAAAAATCTTCAAAAACTCTAAGTTATCCAAAATAATGCACTCCGGGCAGCTCTCAGCATCCCAAAAGTGGAACACATCACGACAGCAAGAAGAGAAGTCCATTGGCTGCCCATCATAGAGAATCCTGTTAAAATCATTAGTCATTATTCATAAGTGCCTCGCTAACTGAGCCCCGTACACCTGCAGACTACTACAAAGTCAAACGTGTCAAAGCAGGAGGAGCAAGCTTCCCATTTATAGCGGCCAAACATTGGAACTTGCTGCCCCTTTGCTCAGAGCTGAACCATCCCAGGGGGCCTTCCGCAAAGCACTCAAAACATGGCTGTTCAAGACTACTCTGTATTGTGTACTACCTCAGGTCAACTACAACTGTACGTATACGTCATGTAACATAAGCCCAAGATTTCTTTAACAGCACCACAATGCCCTTGGGCTGCTGCACACTTTATAAATGAATAAAATTGAAGTCCAATGGCACTAATACAAAAGTCATGGCCGTGAAGGTATTAAATGACCCCTTCAGAAATTATACAACAGTAGGAATCCCCAGGTCAGCAATGCCAAGAATGGAGAGGGACACTTCCCAGTAAAAACGTTAAGGCCTACTCAAACTGTAACAATGGGACACATCAATGGATCAATGTCCCTTACATAGCATCTAGTAGAGAATTTGCACCAACGACAAACAGATTTGATGTATTGGCTGTGAGCAGATATTCTTTCTCACGGTTGACAGTTCTGGTATACCCACCTCACAAGAGACAGGCATGAAGGTACAGTTGCCTGGAATTAGATTTGAAGGACTCTGCTGCAGGCCTGTACAGGATCTTCACCCACAGAAGAGAGCAGAGCAGCATGTCCAACAGAAGTTAATATTAGATTCTACATCCCCAGTGTAGAGCAATATAGCTAATGGCGTTTTCTTAATACCAGAGAAAAATTGGTATGAATGCATACATCAAACAACTTTCAGGCAATGACTAGTGCATCTGCTCGAGTGCACCCTGGAGGCAGCTACCAGGGGCAAATGATCTTGCACTTCCTGTTCACACTGTAATAGAAAAGTTCAATAGAGGGAAATGCTGTACTGAAGATGATGCCGACAGTCGCCCCATTCAGCTCCCACTCGTGTGACAACTACATGAGCCAAATAAGCGCATTCACTTAGACAGTGGCTGCCCACCAGAGAGGGCACTGTCAAATGAAAGCATTATGGCCTTTGAAAACCGGCTCACGGCAAGACTGGCAATGGTCTGTTGGCCAATTGATGGCAAAGCACGATACAGCTTGAAGGCCACCTGTAGATGGAGACCTTAAACAGGGCTTTCGTAAAATGTTGAAAATCTTTCAAAAAATCTTCAGTGCGTGGCACATAGAACTTCAAGGCATGCAACACGTCCAGTGAATGCAACAACCTTTCAGCAGGTGTAGAAGGGTTTGCCTAGAAAACTGTAAAGACCAAAGGTTTGTTCACATGAAAGTCAGACAGGACCTTTGGCATAAAGGATGGATGAGTTCGTAGAACCACCTTCTCTTGTAGGTATGGAGGTTTACCGGAGAAAGCCTGGTGTTCTCTAATGCACCAGGCCAAGGTGATCACCTCTAGGAAGCAAGTCTTCCATGAGAGGAACTTCAAAGATGTCGGATGTATTAGGCTTAAACGGAGCACCCATCAGTTTGAACATGACCACATTCAACTGCCACGCCGGAGCAGGAGCCTTGACCGGATGGAATGTTCTGAAGAGTCATTTGAGGAACTTCATGAGCCTATGAGCCTTTGAGACCAAAGAAAGAGCCTGCCAGGAGCCCTGGTATACCGGGATATTGCAGCCAAGTGTACCTTGATAAACGCATAGGCAAGGCCAGCCTTAGCCAGCGAGAGCAGGTAAGGCATAAGTTGCGGCGCTGTGACGTGTTGTGGAGAGAGTTTTGTGACTGGGACCACACTGTCAAACGCTTCCATTTGTGTTTGTAGCATGCAAGTGTAGTCAGTGCCCAGGCCTTGGCTAGAATCTTCTTACTTTCCAACGGCAGTGAGAAATGCCCAAATTCTAAGGCTGCATGAACCAGGCCGACAGGTTCAGGGACGCTGGGTTCTGGTGCAGGATTGCCCCTCCTTCTCTGGAGAGTGGGTCAGAAGAGGAGGAAGCTTGATAGCCGGATCCAATGAGAGGTGAAGAGGGCCTGGGTACCAGATCTGTCTGGGCCATGCCAGTGCAAGGAGTATCATTTTGCAGCAGAATAGATTTGAGTGTGTTGATCACACGTAGGAGCAGCGGTATAGCCGGGACTGCACAAAGGAATAGGCCTTCCCACGGTAATGAGAAGGCGTCCCCCAGACTCCTTGCCTGAAGATAACTGCTGGCAAACCGCTGACAGTAGTATTGGCTGCTGTTGCAAACAGGTCTAACTGTGGCCGGCCCCACTCGCTGGAGACTTGAGCTTGCAATGGTGTTTTGAACGCCTAACAGGAGTAAAGGGGCTAGAAACAATGGTCCAGCACCACAGGTTCTGCAGACGGGAGACCTTGTCCCGCCCTGATTATGTAGTACATGGTGGTTACGTTGTCCGTAAAGATTGTGACCATCTTCCACAAGAGGTGCGGCTTGAAAGACTTGAGAGCCCAGAAAACCGCCCATAGCTCCAGGAGGTTGATATGCAACACCTTGTGCTCTGGGAGCCATAGGCCTCTGGCATGTAGCTATCCCATCTGGGTGCCTCAACCTTCCAGTGAGGCATCAGTGGTGACAGTCTCCTGATACACAGCGGTCCTGAAGGGAGTTCACCATGATATGCAAGGGTGAATGGACCGCTAGTGCAGGGATTGGCGGAAAGCTTGGTTGAGGGATATTCTGAATCCATGTAATGGAAATCTGCTTCCACCTGGCATCCAAGAACTCCTGAAGCGGTCTCATTTGCAGGCTGCAATGAGGGACCAGATAGATGCACAAGGACATCATCCCCAGCAGAGATTTGATAGATCATACTGGAGCAACAGTGGTCGACGACAGCCATTGAACTTTCCTAGGATGGTAAATGGGGTATCCCTCCACATCATGGTCCGGGTGCAGGCAGTAAATGCACTTTTAGTGGCAGTCCTCGAAGACATTCTTCTGACCGCATCTGGAACAGGGCTTTTGGAGGCTCTTCTTCTCGGCCTCCATCATGGTGTGTGTACTAGGCCCAAAACTCGTTTTTCGGCCTGACAAGACGTAGCGATCAGACAAACGGTGGGATCAAGACCAGCAACAGATCAATGCTGCCGACAAATCACAATGGTGACGGATTTGAAGAAAATTGGAAGAATAAACTATCGAAATTAGGCAAAATACTTGAGAAAAGCGAGGCGCGAAACATGAGGACTCCCAACACGAGAACGTGCATTAAAAATCCAAAGATGGCCACCAGGGGTGGAGATAAAGATGGTCAATGTCATTGCCTGCAGCAATATAACCCAAGTTGACAGCAATAGGCTATCAAAGCGACAAGAAGTTTTTCATTTTAAAGCTATACAGCTTTATATCACAGAGGATTCCCAGCCGGAAGACGGATAATAGCGTGTGAATCCATGTAAGACCCCATGCTGGAGAACAATGATTTCTCAGATTAAACTGCTGTAACCTAACATATGAACTTTTGTCTGACTTGGTACTGATGTATTCACTTTACCAGAATATACACACATCTTGTAACCATGATATTGTGCTGAAACTATATTAACTGTAATTAATTGTTCATAGTTTTCCGTTCCAAAAACAGTTTGTTAATTCCATTGATCTTTTTTACTTCAGCCAGACTATACTGGCAATTTTTTTTTACATTGAATATTGTCCTGTGCTATTTTAGTTTACTGAAAAGACTAACACTGCTACCAGAGAACCTCTTGGCGGTCCATTTTTCGTGTATTTTTGGGTGGCCCGATATCTGAACTAAACTTAGGGATCATTGTGAGTCTCTTAAATTGTTTTAATCATTTGGAGTGCAACCTCACAATTAATTCTTCCAAGTTCAGGGAAATCCCCATGGAATGGAGGAGCGACCACATCAACCAGTGGTCTTCGACTTTTCAGTTCTCTGATCTCATCCTGAAGAACCAGTCGTAGAGATAAAGAAAAAGAAGACTTTCATCCTGCAAAGATGGGTCACCACGCCCACCTTCATAAACACTTTAGGGAGCAGTATAAGCTTGAAGGGAAATATCCCAGGCTGCTAGATAGTGCTCAACACAGACTTTGAAAGACTTTCTTCTTGTTTGTACTAGACTTGGAAACACTAACAACTACTTGTTGGCTCAGGCCAGCACGTGTTTAACTTCCTTAAAGACTCCTAGCCTCCTGAAAAATACATTGGGACATGTGCCAAGAGCAGTAGGCCACTTCTTTTCTAGCTAGGGAAGGACTTTGTAAGGTTGGAACCTGCGTTCTAAAGTTTTATATGGTGTTTGCAAGCTTCTTTCTGCTCAGCCTATTAGTTCTCAAATTCTTGATCCCTCACCAGGTTCAATTTTCTTTTTTCACTTGCTTTACTACATTACAGTACATTGAAAAGTATTTCTGTCTTTAAAAGTAAAGTGTTTGTGATCTTAGCAATGCACCCAAAAATGTGCATGCATTACTAGTGAATGTTTTAGTGTGCTACCTACCTCTGGTTTTAAATTGATAAGGGTTATCTAAGGCCTAAATAAATGACTATTTTTGTACATTCTGCTGAACTTGTATTATGAGTGTTCTCTGTGTGCTGCTATGATCCCTTCACCACTCACACGCTCCCAAGTCTAAGCCTTGCTGTTCATTCACACTACCCAATAGTTTAGCTAGACATTTGAGTTTGTCCCTGTACATCAGAATGGGATGGCATCTCCGAAACAGTCCACAAAGCTGATTCTGATCTCATCAAGGAGCATCAAGCTGAAGATTAGAACACATTGTTGCAGTCATACAGAGTGGTCTTCAACCATCCCTGCAAAGCCTTGCCCCTTTGCTGATCTGGAGAAGGCCTTCATCTGTGCTTAGGCCCTTAAACTAGGAAGAACTACCCTTTCCCGAAGATCCTGCCATGGGAAGCTTCCAGATGTGTCCCAGAACCATCCTGTGGTATGACCCACTTCCTCCTGGGATAGCTCACATCATTAGCTGTGGTCTTAAGTCCGGACTTGTGACTTAGCGGGCCGTCAACATGTGGAACAAGAGATTGCCCCCTGCAACTCTCCAGCACAAAGAGAAGTCTTGCAGGAACGGCTTCTTTGCTTCCGCCACAAAGGTCAAATTCTGCCTCTGATTGTGGTGCGCTGTTAGGAAAGACTGTCTTTTTGCAACTTCCATCCAAAGGTTTCCTATGGAACCTCATTATTTCTGCTCCGTTTTTGATCCTGACCGGTCTTACTGAAAGGAAAGAAAAGGCTTCAGCTTCACTTTTGCTCATTTCCGATGGTGAAACTGATCAGTCCTTAAGACTATCAGTACTGGGGAACTTTGTTTCTGTTTTGAATTTTTATTTTCTAACATTGCACAGAGCAGCTTGCAGTGCAATGGGGATACCCATGTACCCCCCCCACCCGCTGCTTTTTAATTACTTTTATATGTGCCTGGTGGCAGCAGTTACAATTTGACTGTGTTTTGCATTATTGTTGTTCTGCACATTCATGTTTAGAGCGTATGGCTACTAAATGTGCCTAGTGCCCTATAATGGCTGTGCCACAAGATTTTCTGCTTGCTCTTCGGCCATATGGCAGTTTGGCCGGCTCTCAGGTCAGGCAATCCTTATAAATCATGCACTTTCCAAAGCAAGAGAAACAAAGTGTGAGTGTGTTCTCCCCTCCCCCCCCTCATGCTGCCACCCCAGAAGAGGACTGAGAATGTCTCTAGTCTCTAGTGCCATAAAGTCTTATATTGGGGCAGATGTGAAACCGGTAGTTTTCCCTGACTGGACAACTACTGGCTGTTTGAAATATGAAGATGAAGATTTTGTACCATTGGTGGCCTTGGACTTGCTCACAGCTCGGATTTTGGAGAAGAGTAGGACTTCTGCAGCTATTCTTCAGATTTACAGTGGAGAAAAGAGTCATAAGAAGAGCAGACTAGCGCTGGACCGAAGATTCAAACTAAAGTAGCTCAGCATCCTCTCCAGTGTCTGGCCTGGTGAAACCCTGCTCCACTGCCTGATCTTCGGAGACCTTGAGTGGTGCTTCAGCTGTTGGACTAGTGGGACCAACTAGCCTCGACGCCTTCTCGAAGATCCAGCCCTTCTATGAAAATCCGAGTAAGGGGGGGCAAGGGGGTAAGCATAAGGGTGCATGACTTCATAGGATATATGAAATGGCATTTTATTTGTATCGCGCCCATAGTGTTTCAGAGCACAACGGGGCAAGGAGGGGAAACAAGGGAGGACAAAAAAACGTTCTTAATAGGCCCAGTGACATTGAGAAAGTGCAAGTGCAGCAAGGGGGAAAGTGCGAGGGGCAAGGGGGTAGTGGAAAGTGCAGAACACGAGATAGAACAACAACAGGTAGTGCGGCCAGCAGGTAAGTGCGAGAGTAAGGTGTAGACAATGGGTGTCTGATAAGTGCTGGAAGGGGAGTGTAGGGTTGCAGATACAGACCCAAGTGCAGGGGTTGCCAGGAGGCAGTGCAGGTGTGTGGCTGGGAGGGAAGGGGTCGGGACCTGAAATCAGAGGGTAACCAGGTGCCCGGTGCCAAAGCGGACAGATTAGCAGGGGAGAGGAAGAGCAAAGGCAGAAACAAAGAGGAAGGTCTTGAGGTGCTTCCGGAACCGAAGATGGTTCTTCTCAAGTTTCAGAGTGAAAGGGAGGCCCCAGCCGAGGAAAGGGACCTACCCCCAACTTGGTGCTTGGAGAAGCGACTGACCCTGAGGGAGTTGGAGCTGAAGGAGTGAAGAGTTCGAGTAGGAATGTATTTACGGAGGGAGAGTTGAAGGTATTGTGGACCCAGGGCCCAGAACGCCTTGTGGACAATGCAAAGGGTCTTGAATGTAATCATTGCTGCCACACAGAGCGAATGAAGACATTTCAGGGCTGGAGAGATACGATCCCAGGACTTAGGCTGTTGCAATAGTCCAGCCTAGAGAGAACCAGAGCTCTGCAAACAGTAAGCTTCTCGGGCATGGAGAGGAAAGGAAGAATAACCTCTAAGGAGATGTGTAAAGACCGGAGGAGGGGTCTGCACTTCCGCTCTCTATATGGTAGAGGGGAAGCACAGAGACCACTGCCAAGATTCTCTATTACGGTAGCAATGGACGAGCAATCAAGGCCTAGCTTCTCAGGAGGTGATGAGAGCTGGTTCTTAAGTACAGTGTAGTCCCCAAGCACCCACAAAGGAATGTCCACACACTGTCGGTTACAATACAGTCTTTATATAATATTCACAGTCATATACACGATAACTCACTTTGTACTCCTAAAATCAACCAAGGCAAATATGTACAATTCTAAAGTGGTACCACTAACGTTATTAGATCTCCTTAAAGTGCATACAGTCAGAATGACACACAGATCAAAATAAAGAGGAAACCAGCAGTAGAGAGAGGAAGGAAAGCAAGATGGTTAAGCAATAGGCAGAATACTGGTAACTGCCGTTAAACACAGTTCTGAGTGGAGATCTCCCCCCACCCCCAACCTGGGCAACCTGTAGAAGATACAGGCCCAGTCCATACATTGTTCACACTAGACTTTCCAACAGTTCTGCAACCCCAAAGTACCTGGCGTTGTAGCGTTCCTCGTCAGGGAAATCGACAACCCTTCTTGAGTGCCCTCACTTTCAGGCAGGAGTCACGGGTCGAACGTCCGACGAAGAACAGGTCGAGCTACGACGGTGAAGGGGCCGCGTCGTTCCTAGCAGTGCTCGTTGACGGGGAGGCGTAAACGTCCTGCCAGGAAGAGGCGCACGGGGCAACTCAGTGTCGATAGTTCTGAACAGCAAAGAGTTGAAGAACTGTGGCCCAGCAAGGGCGTCGAGTTGTCCGGCGTCTCTACAGTCTTTGGGTGGCAGGAAACACACCGGTGGATGCACCTCGGCGCGTCAACGGTCAGGCCTTCTCCAGCAGGATACAGCAGCGATGATGCGGACGAGAGCGTCCTTGGATGAATGAAGTTCTTAGGCAACGGGAGCACGGCGGCTCCAGTCGGCAACGGTGGTCGGCGACCGTGGCGGACAACAGTCCGGACGTTTCTCCTTGGAGTTCCGCAGCAGTCCCCATATCGGGTCGGCAGCCTGTCGAAGGTCTGTCTACCAGGGAGCTTAGGCAAAGTTCAGCTGTGCACGATGGTCCCTCGTAGCTCGGGAAGAAGGCGCCTTACCAGGTCCTCTCTGGGTCAGTTCTTGAAGCACAGCAGCTTTCAGATTGTGAAGGAGAGCAACAGCAATTCTTCTCGTCCAGCAGGGCTTCAGGATCAAGCTTCAGTTACTCATCGTAGTGGACTTCAGCTTCTGAACACGATTCCTAGCAGTGAGAGGTCCCCAGATATACTGTTGATCTCCCATTCATTCCGCTGGGTCATACTCAAGCATCCAATCACAACTACGGTCATTCATGCAGGCAGGAAGCCAATCAGGCACACGGGACATTCAGGCCATTCACTTTTCTCCAGACACTCACAACAAGTTATGTGTATTGGGAAAAGTACCGAGCCATTCAACACTCCAAGCTGCATTCATACCGGTTTCGGGCAGGGCTGTCTCAACCATTGTGTCAACCACCAGATACTAGACAGCCACAACATAGAATGTATATTTGTCACACACTCCATTTACCCAGGTCCCACCCACAGGCGTACCCACATCATACGATGGTTGAGAAGGCTCCAGCCAGTCTGGTCGGCACTTCCCCTCACTACCATATACGGAACTTCCACCCAACAGCCAGTCAGGGGGAAGGGACAGAGGCAGGGCTTCCCAGGACTTTGGGAAGATCAAGGTAACAGGTGATGGAAGGCAAGAGGCCATGGGGGCCATTTTTTCTCCATCTGGAATCTACCGATTCCCAGGACAGGGCCTGGGCATCCCAAAATGGAGGACGCTCAGGGCACCAGTCATTTCAGCACGGAGCTGCCACCAGCCCGTACCCTGCTCTGTGGGTCACACACAGGTGCCCAAAAACATACGCTAGGGGCACAGGGTTGTACCCCTACCCCTGGGTGCCCATAAGGGTATCCCACGGGTCTGTTCACCAAACCAAAAGAGAGCTGCACCACCAGGAGTCCAACATGAACTCCTGCGTGGAAAACACGACAGAACACATCATACAAATCGGTAAAGGACAAGGATATGGAGGCCCTGTCCTGAGGTTAAGGTTCCTAATCTCCCACGAGATAGACACTCTCATCCAGACGGAAAGGCCAGCTGCATTATCAGGACTCTTCCATGGTCTGTGCTCAATGGTAAAGTCTAGCCCTTGCAGACTAATGGACCACCTGAGCAGTTTTGGGTTTTCACCCTTCATCTGCATAAGCCACTTCAGGGGCTTATGATCGGTTTGGACCTTGAAGGTAGACCCGGTAAGGTAGGGTCTAAAACATTCCTTTTCAACAGTAGCCCACGTAAGTTCCCTACCCTTAAGTTGTCTACTGATGAATATGATCCGATGTTCTCTTCCTTTGTCATCTAACTTGGACACGACAACTCCAATTCCGGTGTCACAGGCGTCAGTTTGAACGATAAAGGGCTTGCTGTAATCAGGCGCACACAGCACGGGTGCCATACACAGACTTCCTTTCAAGTCATCGAAGGCCCTCTGACAGTCTTCCGTCCAATTAACCTTCCTCGGTTGTTTGGGCGAAGTCAACACTGTCAGGGGTGCAGCTATGGTTCCATAGTCTGCCATGAAATTGCGATAATACCCAGTGAGGCCCAAAAAGGCTCTCACCTGGGTTTGAGTAGTGGGAGTCTCCCAGTCCTGTACATCCTGTACTTTACTGGGGAGAGGTTGGATTCGACCCCCTCCTACCTCATGACCAAGATAGGTGACTTTCCCCTGAGCTATCTGGCACTTGGTAGCCTTGATAGTGAGGTTAGCCCTTTTTAACGCCTGCAACACTTTATCCAGAGGAGTCAAATGCTCTTCCAGGTGGAACTGTAGACGGCAATGCCGTCTAAGTAAGCCACACAAAAGGCTTCCAGCCCACTGAGGGCATGGTTGACTAATCTCTGGAAAGTGGCAGGGGCGTTCTTTAAAATGAGGCCTGTTTAGGTCGGGCGACAGAGGACACTGTACGCCTTGGATCACAGTACAAGCAGGTTTTAGACAGGGATGCGTTTTAGCTCCAGTGTTATTTTCCCTGTACATCAATGACTTTTTAAAGCATTGGTTGGTTGAAACACAGATGTTCCTATATGGTGGGATGGCGATACCAGCGTTGGTTTATACCGACTATACAGTCCTTATGGCCCATACCCCAAGGGCCTTGCAGTGTCTAATCAACAGATTTACAAGTTATATGGACAAACTGAATTTAAAGGTAAACTCAATAAAATTGGCTGTTAGGAAGAATTCTCAGAAATGTGCAAATTCCCCTCTACCTTAGAGACCCCCATCTCTTTTTGCTGACTTTAGGACTTCGAATTTTTATCCTGGAGAGAATGAGACCTTTTTCCCCACTGTCTCATGTATTTTTCTTTGATTTGAACACTGTTTCTTTTGGTTTTGGAGTCTGACAAACTTCATAGGCATCATCTTTTTACATTGTGACACACAGCACCTTCAGTGGCACAGGAAAGTCATTTAGATTTCCCAAAGGTTTAGATACCTTCTCTTGGACAAACTACTGTTTCCAAGCTCAGTGAAGTGAAATTGACTTTACTTACCTTTTATAACTTTGAAGACCCAGCCCACACTATCTTACATAGAGTGCTGGAGGGGTTACTTCGTATCCCCTTTGTCTACTTTCTCATATAACATGTTTATGTTACCCTTTCTACAATTAATGGCTGGTGTCAGTGGTTTACTTTTTCCTACCATTGTGTTTTTACCGTGGGCCGAGTTCGCAGCTGCAGTATAGCACCCATGGGTGCCCATTTTGTCAAAATAGGCCCGGTCTTCTTTTATCGCCATTTCTTGTTGTAAAAGTCCTTCTTAAGATGTACTCTGCGCACCAAAACAGGTTTGTCCCCTGTTCGTTTTGTCTTTGGCAGGGTTCACTAGTGAAGCCCGCTTCTGGCTCCAGCATGTCTGGTAGGGCAGGAAGTGAGGGAGGTCCCTGAAACTGCCTCTGCTTAATCTTCTTGGTTACAGAAATGCACCCAAAGATGATTGGCCGGCTGGCTGTCCTTGGAGACAGCCACCCTGCTGTGTGAGTGACAGCTAGGCTGCAAATGAATGGTAGAGACTTGCATAAAAGGCAAGGTCTTTTGCAAAGAAGGCAGAGTCGACCACTGGACGAAGGAATCTGAATAAGAACTTGGAAGAAAAGTTTGCTGCAACTCATGGACAGTTGGTTTGCCCGGTGAAGCCCTGCTGCAGTGCCAAAGCTCTGAATTTGCCTCGCCTAGAGAAGCCCTGCAAAGGACGACTTCTCCCCTTGGGTTGGTGGGACCAATCGACCCCAAGACAAACGACTGGAAATCCTCTCTCTACCGGCTGTATTTCCATTGCTGCTGCAGGAACTGAGTGCCAGGGACAGAAACACCAGAAACAAGTGCATCACATTAAAGCCGGACCTGAGCTCCAGGAAGATCCTCCCAATTCCCTTAAAGCAGGGCTTACCAAGCCTCAGCCACCTCATAGTGCTGGACCCCAGAAGCAAGGAAAGTGCACAAGGTGTCCAAGAACCGCAGTGGTGCTCTTCGCGAGAAGCTGAAAGCACGATGTGCCGCTGATCTGAACTTTGCCCATTGCTGCGGCCGACCTTCGAATCATAGTGCAGGAGTTCCCAGACGTCCTACCTCATGTCCCCACGACTGAGGCCCAAGAACAACAGGGCCTGCCATACTACAACAGGAACAGAAGACAGCTGGAACCATTTCCCCTAGACTTTGCTCAAGTGACATTGGCTGTCCTGGTTCCCGAAAGACTCTTCTAACCTCTGACTGTTTTTTAACCATCCCTCCAAAAAGTCATACATACCTTACTTGTATAGCTGGGAAACGGTTAATCTACATTGCATTGGGGGGTTCAAAAGTGCTTACCTGTTTGAGAAACATTCTAACCATAGTTTCCTACCCTAACATTTTCCTCTTTGCCATAACTTCAGTATTATCAATGCAGTGGGAAAGTGATATAATAATGTACACAGTGTCTTAGCTATTGAAGTCACCTCAGGGTGTAGGAAAATCAGTACGCCACCCCAAAAGGGTATCTACATACTTTATTGAACTGAAGGAGAGTATTTTGAAGTGTTTTTTTTATTGTTGCCAATTGCTCCCTTCAATAGAAGGCTTATTTTAAAACTGACTGTTAAATAAATTAATCAAGAAACCTTGAGTATAAGTGTTATTTGAGTACCTGTCCCTGTGAATCACTATGTTACAACCCTACAGCTCACATTGACCCCTCTTCAGATAAGCCTGGCTGCTCATTCACTCTACCAACTTGTGTAGTACAGGCCTATACAAAAGGTTAGGTTACCTAGTGCCAAGAGGACAAGGCTGGTGTAGTCTCCCAGAGGGTTACTACATACAATCTTGCCCAACAGCTGTTGTGGTTTGCCGCCAAACCCGGAAAAATATATAATTTTTCTTAACATGTGGTGCGAGGTAAATGTGATCCTGAGGGTCATACATTTTGACTATCTTGGGATCCGCATCGCAGAAGGTTTTACGGCAGAAGCCCATATTGACAAACAACTACCTTTTACGAATCAGTCTATAAGAGTATTGTCCTGCTTCATTATGCAGTATGAATAGCCACCACTCAATATAATTAATACCGTTTTGAGAGCCCGAACATTGAGGGTTGTCAAATATGGAGCAGCAATTTGTAGCTTTGGAAATTCAAGAGTATTCAAAGAGAAGAAAATGCAGTTTTGAAGAAACCTTTGGCTCTTCCTAGTACTGCCCCAATTGTTACTGTTCATAATGAAATTGGCTTGAAGTTTATTCAAGTCAAGTTGGTCATGGAACCCTGTCTTTTGTGGTTGAGAGTTTGGTGTAACCGAAACTCCTTACTCACCAAGCTCCTAATACCACATATGCTGTCTAAAAGGGGTGCATAGAATATAAAATGGTTTTCCAACATAAAGAAGATGTTGGTGAACATCAATGCAGTTGCTTAATTTAATAAGCCAACTTAATAAATGGGAATATGATCTGCCAACTGAAGAATAAAAGAATGGTGTGGATTTTAGAGGCAAGAGAAACTACTCAAATATCTAAACCTGCAAATAGGCAGCTTATGATTTTGGCCAGTCATAGCGCAAAATATGATCTGGTTTGGTCTCATTTTAAATATCAAAGAGCACTGCTAACAAGAGAGGGGTTTCATTTTTTCTTGTTGGGCGAGACCCTAAGCAAAAGATCAGGAAGGTCGCCTGGGTACGGAATGGCGTTCACCTCCTCATGAGGTATTCTGTGGCTCAGCCCCTCGTGGGCTATCCGACCTCTCAGGTCATCTGGTTATGGTATGTCTTTCACACCCTCGTGGGATATTTTCCAAGTCAGCCCCTCATCGGACGTCTGGTTTCTTAAACTGTATAATTCTATGGCTGCACTCACCCTCTCCTGAGGTCTTCAAGGGTCAGCCCCTGGTGGGCTATCTCTGTGCCTCACTGCTCCACCCCTGCGTCTTCCGATCTGCCACGTACCTGTTCTCCTGCAGCTTTGCTAGACGGTGGAGTTGGCTTATCTGTTTGTTGCAGATCAGCGTCTCGTCTTCGGGTCGGGTCTCCTCTTTTGGTTCCTCCTGCTTGTGACTAACAATGCTTTGTTATGGCTGGACGGGGATGTGTCGCTCTGGCAGTGACTGGCGTCTCCCTCATTACAGTGGCTCAGTGCTCCTCTGGCTCTTTGTGTTTCTGAACTCTGCAGCATTCGGCAGGCTCAGAGTTTCCTCCACTCGCCACATTCTCTGTGTGGTCCTGCCTCCAGGCTCCACCAGGAAGGAGACTTTTCATCCTTTGCACTCCGGCGCAGGCTCCTGTGTTTTGCCCTCAGGCTGGCTTACCCAGCTTCTGCACAGGCCTTGGGTCTTTTAAATTCCTTCCTGGAATGACAGAGGAGACACCATTTATGCTGTTCTTCAGAGATTGGTGTTAACAGAACGAGGTCAGAAACCAACCCAGTCTCCTTTAAAGGGCCCTGCACACTATGTTACTGCTCATTCCCCATATAACCAACAAAATACCCGGGACTCTGAATTAAATGGGGGTGTGGTAAACACTTTAGTTGGGGATTCCTTGCTCCCTGAGGAGGGTGTCACCACCAGTGGGATTCCACTTGCCCCGTCACCTAAGAGGTTTTAAAAGGAGCAGGCTCAGTTCCCTAGTCCCAAAGAGGGTATCTGCGAATTCTCTGGATTCAACGCAATAGACTTTAGGGTTGTTTCCTGTTTACTAGATTAGGGGGGCCTGCGGGCGAGCTAGTGCTTTATAAAAATTACATAGAATAGAACAGATTCCGAAAATCTACCTTAATGTTTTAAAACTTTGATTTTTTAATTGTAGATCTTCCTTTCGATGTATTATTTTTATATCAACTCTCGTTCAAGTCTGCACAACAGCATCCCTTGGGTGCGCTGAAACCCTGTTCCTTCTTGCAACTCACCAAACGTCAATGACTAATGCTGCAATGCCAGCCAATTTAATTGGAAATGGTCTACCTAATTACCAACTCCCTTCTTCACCTCGCCTCCCCTAGAGGGCAGCTGCTGGCAGCAGACACCAGGCTAATTGCAGGTGGCACAGGAGCCTTGTGCGTCAGTCTACAGTGCTATCGTAAGAAGCATGCCGCTGGCTGAGCATCGGGATGGGGCATGCCTGTTATACATTGCCATGCCCTCTCCTCTGACTGTTCAAGTCTTTGGCAGGCTTGCTTTTAAAGGTCATCACATTTTAGCTGATATTTTAGCAGATATTCCTGCATTAACAAAAACTTAACTTTAAAACCACACTTTGCTGCCATCATACCTCACTAAGGTGCAACTCATTCGACCTACAAGAGGACTCAGAAGTGTTCCTAGAACGTTGGAAACTGAAGTTAAGTACAAGGGTGGTGTAGGGGTGAGAAGGGTGGGACGCTCCTCACTGGAAGAAAAAGATAGGGGACAAGGGGTGAAGCAGGGCCCCCTTCAAAGAACCAGGTCAGGAGTGGGACAGGGGTGGGCAGCTTCATCGCGTTGTTTTGTATGAACACTCGATTTTGTACAGTGCAGCCCAAAGGATGGATCGAATTACCACATGGCATCTAGAATTTTCACATCATGGTGGTTTTCAGAGTATCACAAACAGAAAACCATTCTACCAACGTAGTCCCTAAGCAGTGAAGTGTTATCTGTTAGGACAGGCTTTCTGAAGTCCAACTAAGGGCTTAGTAAAACCATTCAACTGAGACAGTACAAGACTCCACTCTTAGTGTAAGGCTGTATCACCTGGGTATATGGTAGCGTAGGCAGAGCAGCCAGGCTTATCGTAGGAGGGAGAGAGGGTTGTAGGAAGGTCCAAAGAACTATTATACCAAGGGCACAACCGAAACACTGACAACCAGAAGTATTAAAGAAAATACAGGTTTATTATGAATACAAGTTACAAACCTTGCGGGGGTAAGGACTTGGTCATAAAATCATAAACACATTATGAAAACACAACACAATGCTTGAAGGTAAACAGACCAAAGCATTGTTCAGAAAACTTTATTTCTAGGCCAGGCAGACCTCATCAAACACATTTAGTATAGGTCAAACCTATTCATGTTTATGTTATGTTAAAGGGATGGTCTAGTAAAAAATTTTATTTAAAAAAATTCTCTGTTTTAAAACTTCCTATGTAAAATTTTGAGCTATTCAAGCTCAAAATTCGAAAAAGCAAGAGCAAGCACATGGGCGCATCCATTTTGTGAAATGGAGGCCCTCCTGTGCTGGCTTTTGCGG
Organism: Ambystoma mexicanum; assembly: GCF_040938575.1. Taxonomy (NCBI): domain Eukaryota; kingdom Metazoa; phylum Chordata; class Amphibia; order Caudata; family Ambystomatidae; genus Ambystoma; species Ambystoma mexicanum. Next base: position 158,366,754 of record NC_090935.1, on the reverse strand, counting down.
CACTAATGAAGGAAAAGCCAGCCAGCTGTAGTAAACAAAAGCTACCGCTGGGTGGCTTTCCCTTCATTAGTGCTGTAGGCGGAGGACGGGGACCGGAGACCAGAGCAGGAAAGCTGCAGCTGAATCTCGGTAAGTGCTATTTATTTATTTTTTTAAAATAAGCACTAGCTGCGTTTTTTTTCTACGTTTTCCGGGCTGGAGGAGCCCAGAAAACTTAGAAATAAAACCGCAGCTTTAAAAACGTTGTATTTATGTTTGCGGTCGCTTTTGAAGCGACCGCAAACATAAATACAACGTTATTGTGTTGGAAAAAGCTGCAGTTTTTCTTTCCAAGTTTCTCAGGCTCCTCCGGCTCGGAGGAGCCTGAGAAACTCGGAAATAAAAACGACAGCGTTTTCCAACACAACCGCGTTGTTTCTGCCTGTATCTGCTTTCCCATTTGGAAATTGGGGAGCCCGAGAGCCCCAAATGGGAAAGCAGATTTAGGCAGACACAACGCAGCATTTAGCATTTCCCATTTGGGTCTCTCGGGCTCCCCACGGGGAGCCCGAGAGCCCCAAATGGGAAATCTGCTGTAGGTAGAAACACTACGCGGCATGTAAACATAACCGCGTTGTGTTTCTGCCTGCTGTGGCTTTCACTTTGGGTCTCCGGTGCTCCCCACCGGAGACCCAAAGTGATAGCCACAACAGGCAGAAACACACGCGATGCAGGCTAAACTTGAGAATCCCATCTAAGCATGGCACATGCTAACATTTACAATTCTATCTACATGCAACACAGGCTAGATTCCATCTAAGTGTGGCATATGCTGACCATCACCTTTCTATCTAGATGCAACGCTGGCTAGTCTTAATAGTTCTCTCTAGGTATGGTAGTAGTTAACATTGTAAAGCAGGCAATATTTGCTGTCGAGCCATGAATAGGTTTTTTTCATGGGTCGTAAAACCATCAGTTACTTTTTGATTTAGTTCAGTGATAGAAGGGTAGTAGACTCTAGCAATTGTTCAGTGACACAATTAGTTAAGGAATCACTTACTAACCCACCGACCTGCAAGTATACTTTTCTGAATAGTGGAACACTCATTCAATGAACAGTAGAAACTTATAACCATATTCAGGATAAAATACAGTTCTACTAGATGAGTAAGACCTGTTGGTGTGATATACAATTACAGTTACTTTGCAGCTCAGTGTAACACAGACTAAAGGAAGCAAGAACTCTCGTCACTAATTTAGGATTGCACCAGGCAGACCAGGTTCAGCTACACCTACAGAACACTTTTTAAGAATGGCACACAGCTATTCTAGGCAGGTAAAACCTAAATATGTAACATACTATTACAGTTGCTTTTTTGGTCAGTTGGACGCAGACTAAGGAAAGCAATAACTTTTTAACTTATTTTAGAATGGCCTAAGGCAGACCAAGGTTAGTAAAACCTATATAATGTTCAAATGAGCTATCAGCAACTTAAAGGTAGGTGTAAACCCAAGACTGTTTTAGCATCTGTATAAAACAGACCAGGGAAAGCAAAACCCTATGTTACACTTTATGAATGACTCAATGTTATTCCAGGTAAGTAAAACCCAAGGCAGACTTAGTTTAGACAGGCTATACAGCAGGACAGTGGAAGCAAGACCCAGTTGGTGAACTTACACACTAGTATTCTTGAAAAAATAGTTAAGTGAAGCCAACAGCATTGCTTTTGGGAAGAGGCACAACCAGTTCACAGGTGAGTAAAATAACCTTACATATATTTTTCAGAATGGCACAACACACATTTAAGGTAAGTAAGAACGTTTGTAACTGCTCACTCTGAGAGGGGCAATTACCAACCAACTCTTTCATAAGTAAGTAACTTTTAAACACGTGTTATACTTTTCAAGACAGAACCATTTTCTTATCCAGTCCTTCCCTATTCTATTGCATGAGTTCTCTCAGAGGCAGAAGAGGTACCCTAGCTGTCTAGGTGCTAGCTGTAGGCAGGGTGAGTCATGCGGAAGACTGTTCAAACAAGTAAGTAGTTCACTTTAGAGTTAGGTAGGGTCCGGGGACTTCAATGAAGACATTCTAGGAGGATTCAAACAGTGTGCCTGGGTGAACTGGACGAGAGGACTTCCTATGACATGAAACACCACCAAGCTACACAGAAATCACAAAGGCTTAAGGTGAGTAAATACCCCAGCCAACACAGTAACTCAGCACAGAAAAAGAGTTGCAGCAGGGAAGACTTTAGGATCTGCAGCCAAAACCCTAGTCGATGGATTTGTCATGAAGACAAAGGCACGTTTTTGGAAGGGATTTTGCAGGAGGGATCAACAGAGAAGGCTCATGGCAAGAGTTTCTTCACGGCTGGATCCAGCTCTGTGGTTTTGGCACCCTTTTCATGAGACAGAAAAAGACTGAATAGCGCCAGGCGAGTTCTCATCACTAGCAAGTTACACCACTTTGTTGAGGGGGACTTTTCTGACTCCATTCACGTCTGCGGATGTCCTGCAGGATGCCACCAAAGCTTCAGCTCGATTCGGATGACCATGCACCGCACACTGGCTCGAAGTCCCTGGGTATTGGGGTATTGAGTCTAGTGGTTCCCACCTGACACGGGATCAGGGTTGTCCTTATTAGGATCCCCAGATTAATTGGAAGAAAGGGTAAAAGCTTGCTTGCATCAAACAGCAGGCTCTCCAGTTGCTGAAAATCGGTACAGCCGTTGTTTCTTAATCTTCCTCTTCGATCTCAGCTCCAGTGGTCGACTTGGCAGCAGCTTCCAGGTTCAGAGTTTTTATCAGAACTACAACATAACCTCTGCATTCTCTCCCTGCATTTTACAGCAAGGGGCGACAGCCAGCAGCCTCCTGGGAGTGTGTTCCTTTCAGACAAGGTGAAAAACAAAAGGCTGCAGAGTTTTGTACCCCTCCCTAGCTTCCTGCCTTTACAGGCACTCTGGAGCCTGGGCAGAGAATCAGCACGCACACAAGAAATGGCAAAAAAAGGAGCCCACCATTTTAGCAAAATGGTGGCCCTTCTGTGCATTACTGAGGCTGAATTAACAGAAGACTAGGTGTGGTGGCTCATATTATAAAATCTAAAGGGGGATGGCAATCCCCCTTTACTACTTGGGAACTGTAGTTCACCCAAGTACATGAAAGAGAAATTAACAGGGGAGCCCATAGGGGTAACCCAGCTAACACCAAAAGGTGCAGGAAACTAACTTCAACCATACACTATGGAGGGACATAAAGGTCACCAATAAAAAGAGGAACATACTAGGTGAGAGGGGGAAAAAGATTCCCCTTCACCTAGGGACAAGGTAAAATAGTTACCTAGGCAAATCAAAACGTTCTGGGGTTGACAAGTCAGGAAGATTTATCATTGATATGAAAATCTTACCCAACAGCATCTTCATCTAGTTATATAACAGTCAGAATAGTTAATACCCTGTCATATAAAGAGTGGCAGGACTTCAGTGCATTGCGAAGTTAAGTTGGTGGTATGTTCATGCCTTTCATAAATGCACCTGTTTGAAGGACATACCATTTTGAAAGCTACACAACCATTTACTGGAGGGATTTCCTCTAAATGATGCATTCTTGTGGTCAGACTAGCTACTATCAGCCTCATCACGATTTGTGTATCATGGCGGTAAATCGGCCGGGATACTTCCCAATACAATTAGTGTTACCGCAACTTGGTCCGGTGCCGGATCACAAGTTGTGGTGGCGGGGAAGAAAGACGGTGCATTCACCCCAGCGCAGAGTTGGGGTTGAATGTTCAGGGTTTCCCCGAAATTCGGCGTTGGGCGGAGCGGTAATGTGGCGGTAATAGTGTTAACGCTGCATTTTTACTGCTCTCCTCAACTCCTGATGAGGGCCCGGTGTCTTTAAAGCTATTCAATGATTGCTATTGCCGTACGCCCACCTGGAGGTAAAAGTGGCGAGAGGAAGAACATCTAAACTGGAATCTAGTTAATCTAGTTCTACATGCTGGATTATCGAACAGTAGCCTAATATATTTTTATATTCAAGCATGAACTCATTTTGGTTCCCAGAGTCCTGGGAGTCGTGTTTCAACCGCAATTAGTGAAGACAAATTTGGTGGGGTTTGGAAATGAACATCTGACGTCTACAGTCTGCACAAAACTTGAAGCCAAGATCTTCCCGGGATTTGCCATGACGCAAAACCTAAACATTTTTGACAGACCAGTGCTCTTGGAATGAGTACACAGAAAAAAGGAACAGATGTCACAGAGTGAAGCTGGCCAGGGTGTCTCATCTAGCACAGGCATGTAGAGATGTCGAGCGGTGCCGATAGAGAGCCGCGCCGCACCCTGTGGTATTGGAAAAGTTTCCAAAGAACAGATGCATTGGGGATAGAATATCATAGATGAGAAATCCAAGAGAAGAAGGAATCTATTAGAGTTATTGAATTGATATTTTATTTCTATTGCGCTTACACACAAGTGTTTTAGAGCACGGCAAGGGAAGGAGAACAGGGGGGAACAAAGCAATGATCTTAATAGGCCCAGCGACATTGAGAACGCACAAGTGCATGGGAGAGGGAGTGGAGGGAGTGCATGGAAAGGGGAGAAGAACAAATTACTTTCTTTCGATGGGATGGTCCGACGACGTATTCCATATCTATGACCGGTAATCACCACAGCTGTGCTGCTTCGGAAACATTTTCGGCGTCTCCGTCCTGTGTCGATACGCTGTCCTCGAAGGCCTCCGCGAGCCGACGTCACCGGATGTTATAAGTAGGACGCACGACGCCCGTTGCCTCAGTTATAGTTTTTTCCCTGAACGTGTGGCACCAATCTTCTGCCAGTATGTCCACAGAAAGCCTTGCGGAAATGCAAGCTGCAATCGCATAAGAAATTACGTAGCGTAGCAGGTAGGGAGGGAGCAATATGGAATACATCGGACCATCCCATCGAAAGAACGTTACCAGGTAAGAAAGTAACTTGTTCTTCGAGGGGATTGGGTCCTCCGACATATTCCATATCTATGACAGACTCCCAAAGCAGTACCAACATATGGAGGAGGGAAAAGAATTTAGAATATAGAAATTTAGAATGCCCAATTAAATTGCAGAGTAAAGGACCACCTTGCCAAAGGCCAGATCCTGCCCATGGATACAATCGAGGGAGTAGTGAAGTACAAAAGTAATGGAAACCCCCCCATTTCGAATAAAAAACGTAATAAAAAAAGAAATGACTTTTTTTTCAACATTATTTTTTCGAGTTATTGACTTTCAACATTATTGTTCGATTATATGACTATAAACCGTCCGTCACGATCGTCACCTCTGGCCAGGGTAGCCAAAATGGAACCCACTTCATCAGATTGCCTTCTAAAGGCCCACCACAGAAGGTCCTGGGCAACCGAAGGTGGCACCTGATCGTGTCCGACATTCCGCCAGAGGACTGGGACCACTGGAGCTCGAGTGCCCGTTGCAAAGATCTCATCCGCAACCTGGCCTCTGGCAGCAGAAGAATGCAGGATGCCATGAAGCCGAGCAATCTCAAGAACTCGAACACTGGGAGACTCTGGGCATGTTGGAAATTTTGCACCATATGCTGAATGTGATGAGCCCTCAACTGGGGAGGAAAACACGGCCCCAGGGATGTGTCGAGCACTGCTCTGATGTACTGGAGACGTCAAGTGGGACTTCTTTAAGTTGAGGGAGAAGCCCAGCTTGTGGAGGGAGTGGCAGGTGACGGACAGATGATCCAGGACTTGCTTGGGAGAGCGCGCCCTGATCGACCAATCGTCCAGGTAGGGGTAGACGTGAATCCCCTCTTTCCTGAGATGTGCTACACCACTACCATGAGCTTGGTGAAGACCCTCGGGGCGGAGGTCAATCCGAACGGCAGGACACGAAACAAAGTGTGAGTCGCCAACCGCGAACCTCAGGTACTTCTTGTGCTTTGGATGGATCGGCACATGAAAATAAGCGTCCTTGAGGTCGAGAGACACCAACCAGTCCTGAAGTTGAAGGGCCTGGAGGACTTGAGAAAGAGTAACCATCTTGAACTTGTCCTTCCTGAGGAGTTTGTTCAAACCACGCAAGTCCATGATGGGTCTCAATCCCCCGTCTTTCTTTGAAATCAAAAAATAAGGGAAATACCATCCCTTGTTCCTCTCCGCTACAGGCACCAGTTCTATGGTGCCTTTCTCCAGCAGGGATTGAATTTCCTGCGCAAGGAGCGGATCCGGACTCTTCAAAGAGAGGTTCCCTGGTGGATTGTTGTGAGGCCACCGCCGGAAAGGAAGACAGTAGCCATGAGCTATGATCTCCAGAACCCACACATCTGAAGTAATGGCACGCTATTCGACAAGATGCGGCGCCAGCCTTCCCCCAACCGGCGAACCATGGCACATGGCCTCATGACTGAGCTGAAGCGGCTGCGGCGTTGCCTGAGGGCAAAGAGGCAACAGCCCGAGCGGCCTTGGCACCTCAAGTACCTTGTTTTCCACCTCTGCCACTCCTACGGTGGCCCCTTTGACTAGCAGCTCCTTTCGCTTTACCAAAGGATGAGTAATAACGAAAGGAACCTCCCCTCCATTGCTGTCCCCTAGGACGAAAAGGCGGAGGTTGGCGAACTGCAGCGCCCAACGACTTCGCTGCAGCTTTTGAGGTCTGCAACCTCTCAAGGCTCTCGTCAGCCTTGCTGCCAAAAAGATGCACACCATCAAAGGGCATGTTGAGGAGCCAGGCTTGCACATCAGGAGCAAACCCCGACTTCCGCAACCACGCAAACCTGCGTATTACGGTGCTCGCCGCCATGGACTGGCTGATGCAATCTGCCATGTCCAAACCCGACTGAACGGCCTCACACATGGCATCCTTGTCATCCTGGACCATAGCAAGAAAACCATCCCGTTCGTCCCCTTCAGGAATATGTTCAGCCGCTAAGGAAACACAGTTCCACAGAGTATGCGTGAAACGTGACAAGGCACATAGGGAGTTGGCAGCCTGAAGAGCCATAACCCCTGAAGAAAACACTTTTTTTCGCCCAACCATCAAAACGCTTGTCGTCCCTATCAGGAGGGATGGTAGGTTACGACGCCTGCTGTGCTGGGGCCGTAGCCGCCTGCACCATCAAACTCTCCGGAGTGGGGTGCAGGGGTCGCTACTGGCTGGGCGGTATTTTTGCGGCAAAGACTTGCCCACTGCTGGGAGACTCTCCGGAGCAGTCCAAGCCGCCGCCACCCTCCTCTGTAGAGCCATATGGAACGGCAGTACCGGGTCAGTTGGTGGACCTTAGTCGAGGATATCCGTGAGGTCATCCTGAAGAAAACCCCTGGGGAAGCAGACCACCCCAAGTACTCAGTGACCCTTGACATAAGGTGCCGGTACGAGGAGTCAGCATGGGTGCCAGGCTCAGGCCTACACAACTCCACCTCCAGAGAGGTGTCCAGACCACTGGCGTCATGCAGTGACTGACGCAGGTCCTCAATCTGACTATGTCCCGAGATACTCTCATTTGGCACCGTATCAGGAACCATGCCATCATCAGAGCCCTCACCCACCTCCGAAATGTAATCAAGATGGTGGAAAGTGGGCACAGAATGGGGAACAAAGCCATGCTTGGCCTTGGCCAGAGCCTTTCTAGGGGGTTCCACCGTACCCCGGGGTTCCCCCGTCGAAACAGCCTCAAAAGGCATCGATGGCGTTGAATGAATCGGCGTCGATACCGAGCGCGGTGCCGACAGCATCGACGGCGTCGACACAGGCCTCGAGGGCGGAGCCCCGAGCGTGTCCTTCGACAGCCTGGGCGCCGATGACGTCGACGACTTCCTCAGAGGCGGAGCTTCGAGAGTCCCTCGACGACATCAGCGCCACAGACAGTGACATCATCTTCGAAGACATCACAGGTGCACACGGTCTCAAGCGCGTCGAGGACCGGGACCTGGAACGGGCATGACTAGAACGATTCCCCTTGTCCGAGCAGGACCTTTCCCGCGAATCGTGCCAACCACCCGAGCCCGAAGGCGTACGAGCGGTGTCTAGTACAGTCACGCCCGACCCCACTCGGAGGCGCGGACGGACCGGTGCCCTGCGATTCAAGAATCGCCAGCATTTTCATACCGAAGGAAGCCCATTCCTCTGAAGTCGCATGCTTGGTGGGATAAAATACCCGCCGACGGGCGGAGTCCTCAGACGAGGACGGAGAAGGCGACCGATGACAGCGCTTCCGGGAGTGCCTCGCAGAGGCATAGGAGTGGCGGGACCCACTCCGGGACCGAGACCCCCCTAGACTTACGACGATGCGGAGAGTCGCCCCTCGAATCGTCCGTGGAAAGCACAGTGGACCTCGACTTTCGGGGTTTGGACACCTTACCGACCGACAGGTTCTTCTTGCGCTCCCGCAAGGCTTTGGACGTAAGTGAATGGCAGTCGACACAATCATCCGTGTCGTGGGCCTCCCCGAGGCACCAGAGGCAGGCGTCGTGCGAGTCCGTCACTGACATCTTGGACCCACAGTCCCCGCATTTCTTGAAGCCCGGACGCAGGGTGGAAGAAGAGGAAGACATCTCAAAAACGTCTTACAACCAAACAGGTTCGAAGAACCGAAGGAACAAAAACTCCAAAGAGTCGAGGCGCGCTGTAATCTCCAAAGCGAACACGTTCGCGGAAAAAACGGAACTGAGGCAACGGGCGTCGTGCGTCCTACTTATAACATCCGGTGACGTCGGCTCAACGGAGGCCCCCGAGGACAGCGTATCGACGTCATCGACGCAGAAAAGGTTTCCAAAGCAGCACAGCTGTGGTGATTACCTGTCAGATATGGAATACATCGGAGGACCCAATCCCCTCGAAATGGAGAGTGCAGAACAAAGGAGAAACAGATAAATAATAATAAATTAATAAATAATATAAGGAACAAACAATGGTAGTGCAGCCAGAAGGTGGCAAGTACTGGGTTTAAAGCAGCAGGCAGGGTAGGTCTGATACGGGCAGGAAGAAAAAGGGGGGGGGGGTGGGAGACTGTATGGCTACAGATACAGACCCCAGTGCAAGGGGTTGCCTGGAAGCAGCGTGTGAGGGTGGCAGGGTGAGCAGGTACCTGGGCCCAGAGGACAGAGGGTGGCCAGGTGCACAGTGCCGAGAGAGAACAGATCAGCAAGGGGGGGCGCAAAGGCAGAAGCAAAGAGTAAGGTCTTGAGGTGCTTCTGGAACCAGAGACGGTTCTCCTCAGGTTTTAGAGCGGCAGGGAGGCTGTTCTGGAGGGAGGCTCCAGCCGAAGACATAGATCTGCCCCCAGCTTGTTTCTTTGAAAAACGACTGACCCTGAGTGAGGTAGAGGATCGAAGAGCTCGAGAGGGGAGGTATTTGCGAAGGGATAAGTGAAGGTATTTTGGATCCAGGCCCCAGAAAGCCTCGTGGACAATGCAGAGGGTTTTGAATTTAATCCTTGCATCCACTGGGAGCCAATGGAGAGATTTCAGAGCTGGAGATACAATCCCAGGGCTTGAGACCAAGGACAAGTCCTGCAGTCCTGTTCTGGATTCGTTGCAAAGGGCAGAAAGTAGAGGCAGGTAGATTTGGAAAGAGGCTGGTACAATAGTCCAAACTAGACAGAACCAGAGTGTAACGCTCACCTGATTCTCGCAGAGGCGCCGGTCTTGACTGGGCGACTACCGTATCTTCAAAGGTGATGTGTAGCACCCGGTTGGCTCTTTGGGCTGGAGCTCTGTACACTGTATGCCTGACGTGTAGAGTAAGATGTCTGCAGATAGAAAATATGGGGTTAATGAACTGGGGTTATTGGGGTGTCCCTATCTCTTTCCTCTTCTCCTCTCCTGTAGACCCCCAAAGGTTAACGCTCTCACCTTAGGTAAGTGAATGCCGAGCTCTCCATCTGCCTCAGGGCAGGGTGCTGTAACCAGTTTCTTCACTGGATAGGTAGCGCAGGCCTCTTGACTTCAGAGGACTGCTGTCCGTCGTTTACTGCACGAACGGTAAGTTTCGAGTCATTCAAATGTCTTTAAAGTCTTTAGTAATGATGTCTCTTGTTTTGCAGGGTTCCGGTGATGGCGGATGACGGGCTGAAGTGAGTTGAAGATGGAGCCCGTGTGATGAATAGAAGCGCCTGGAAGCACGTAAGTAAGCGCTTGTTGCCTGCTTCACTATGCGCTCTAACTGTCTTTTTATTTTGCAGGTACGAGTTCGGAGCGGCTGCAGGGTGCCGGAATACCCACTGGATTAGATGTGGAAAGGAGTAATGGCACGTGAGTATTAAAGTTCCCCAATGTCTTTAAACGCACCTTGTTTTGTCTTTCAGATGCGGGATGCAGCGCCGAAGGCCTCCGGAGCGTGCGAAGAGTTGGTAAACTTTTGTATTTCAGATGCCGGAATGCAGTGTGAAGACCTCCGGAGCGCACGAAGAGTAGGTAAGCCTTTGCCTTTCAGATGCCGGAATGCTAACCTGTTCTTTCTTGTCTTTATAGGTGTTGCTGAAGACTGGATTCAGGATGGTAAGCCTTTTTCCTTAGGCCCAGGACCGGATGCAGAAGACACGATGAGCGTTCTGCTGCAGAGGTTGCAGAAAAACGCAAAGCAAGATTCATCCACCGGGTGTGGTTTAGATAGCCTCCTGTAGTGCTTAGATGTCTCCTTCCACAGCCACGCCCAAGTAAGAAAAGAGTTCCTGGTAAGAAAAGAGTTCCTGCCTTCCAGAAGAGTTCCAGTGTTCTGAATCTAGGGAGTGGCTCCAGCCCCACCCAACAGGAAAAGTAGTTCCAAACAGAAGAGGATCAGAGGCTCAACTGGCAGGCAAGTAAGCAGCATGGTCTGCTGAAGGTAAGTCCACCCAAGCATTATGAGCCCGGCGCTTCCAGCGCTGGGACTGGGCATATTTATGAGCCTGGTGCCACTGGCGCCAGGACTGGGTCCAAAAGGTCCCAATTGGGACTGGTTGGCACTCGGAACCTGGGTTATGGATCTGCTTCCAAGGGAGTTGGGAAAACCCTGACCTTTTGGAAGCAGAGATCATGACAGTACCCCCCCTCAAGGCCCCTCCCAAACCGGGCTTCTCCGGGGGTTTTGGCTTGTCAGGAAATGTTCGGTGAAATCTTTTGATTAGGCGAGGAGCGTGGACATATTCAGCAGGTTCCCAGGATCTCTCTTGGGGGCCGTAGCCTTTCCAGTCAATTAGGTAGAATAGTTTAGATTTGGAGATCTTGGAGTCCAGAATGCTTTTGACTTCAAACTCGAGTTCTCCATCCACTAGGATAGGTTTTGGAGATTTGGTTAGTCGGGTTTGAGGTTCCACGGGTTTTAATAGAGAGACGTGGAAGACCGGATGTATCTTCATGTGCGGGGGCAAGTCCAACTTGACCGCTACTGGGTTTACTATGGTAGTGATGGAATAGGGACCAAGGTATCTTGGGTTGAATGTGCGTGGCCCTTTTAGAGATAGATATTTGGTGGATAACCAGACTTGATCCCCTACTTGATAGTGAGGGGCTTCCTTCCGATGTTGATCTGCTCCTTTCTTGTATTGTTCTTTAGCCCTTTGAAGGTGAGAAACAGCTTCCTTAAAGGCTTGGGTGATTGTAGAATGCAGGTAGTCTACTGCTGGTGTTTCAAGATCTTGGAGGGGATCCAACTCCGAGGTTCGAGGGTGACTGCCGTACAAAAGAAAAAACGGGGTTTTCCCAGTTCCCGAATGGACAGAGTTATTGTAGGCATACTCGGCTATCCAAAGGATATCTTTCCAAGTTTTTTCAGTTTGTTGCAGCATGCAGCGTAAATACTGTTCCAGAGTTTGATTGGTCCTCTCGGTTTGTCCGTCGGTCTGAGGGTGGTGACTGGTCGATAGTCTCACATCAATTTGAGCCGACCGACAGCAACTTCGCCAAAAATGAGAAATAAATTGACTACCTCGATCCGAAATTAGAACCGAAGGAAAACCGTGCAGTCGGACGATGTTTTCGAGAAATTCTCGGGCCAGAGTTGCTGCTGTTGGCAAGCCTTTGAGCGGAATGAAATGCGCCATCTTGGAGAATAAGTCCACGATTACTAGAATCGTATTGTATCCGGAGCATGGAGGTAGATCGGTGATGAAGTCCATAGAAAGCGTATGCCAAGGGCGAGGTGGGATGTCAATAGGGCGTAAGAGGCCTGCTGGTCTTTCCTTTTAACTCTTGTTTTGGGCGCATACTCCATAGGACATTATAAAGTCTCTGATATCTTTTTTCCAAGACGGCCACCAGAAGTAGCGCTTGATCTTTTCTGAGGTCTTGGCTATACCGGGATGACCTTCCATTAAAGAGTCGTGATAACAAGAGATTACTTTTTTCTGTAAATCTGTGCTGGGTAGGTATAATCGTTCTTGGAAATACAATAAGTTGTCCTTTACTGCAAAGTCCTTTCCCTGCAGATGCCAATTCTGTATGTCTGCTGGAGTTACAAGTTGCCTGGCTTTATCCTTAACTTCCTCTATGGATTCTGTGGCGATTACACCCAGAATTCTTTGTTCGGGAATGATTGGTACAGGTTTAGGGTTGACCAAGTGTTCTTCCACTCCCATCCGAGAAAGGGCATCGGCTTTACCGTTCTTTGTACCAGGTCGATAGGTAATTATGAAGTCAAACTCGGCAAAGAATAATGCCCAACGGAGTTGTCTAGAGGATTGGGCTTTTGCGGTCTTCAAATATTGCAGGTTTCGGTGATCCGTAATCACAGTAACGGTGTGTCGGGCCCCCAGCAGATAATGCCGCCAAGCCTTAAAGGCAGACTTGATAGCCAGAAGTTCCTTGTCAGTAATCGTGTAATTGATTTCAGGAGGCGAGAATTTGCGGGACCAAAATGCCACGGGATGCAACTGATTGGTTACCGGGTCCTTTTGTGATAGAACTGCCCCCATGGCAAGGCTTGAAGCATCATTTTCCACGATGTAGGGGAGTTCGGGGCGAGGGTGTTTTAAGATTGGTGCAGAGATAAATTTAGTCTTCAAATCCTGGAAAGCTTGTTCCGCCTCGGTAGACCATTCAAAACGTTTGTTTTTCTTTAACAAGGCAGTGATGGGCTGGACTATTCGAGAGAATTCGGGGATAAACCTGCGGTAAAAGTTAGCGAAGCCTAACATGCTTTGCACACCTTTTACGGAGGATGGTGATGGCCATTTGAGAACTGCATCGACCTTCTTTGAATCCATACGCACTCCGCCAGGTGATAATATGAATCCCAAGAATTCAACATCAGTCACGTTGAAAACACATTTTTCCAACTTAGCGAAAAGTTTGTGTTGACGCAATCTTTCGAGGACCATTTTCACGTGTTTCCGATGTTCAGATTCCGATGAAGAATAAACGAGGATGTCGTCAATGTAAACAACAACACATACATCTATGAGCTCTCTGAGGACATCGTTCATAAAATATTGAAAGGCGGCCGGGGCATTGCAAAGTCCGAAGGGCATGACCTGATATTCAAATAGCCCATACTTGGTGCGGAAGGCCGTCTTCCATTCATCGCCCTCTTTTACTCGTACCAAGTGGTAAGCTCCTCTAAGATCCAGCTTTGTATATATGCATGCTTTTCTGACTTGGTTCAGGAGTTCAGGGATCAAAGGTAACGGATATCTATTCTTAACGGTGATCTGGTTCAGGGAACGATAATCGATACAAGTTCTAAGGTCTCCTTCCTTTTTTGGAACGAAGAACAAAGCTGAAGAAGCAGGGGACTTGGAAGGACGAATAAACCCATTTGCCAGGTATTGATCCAGGTATTGTCGAAGGTGAAGGTTCTCAGGCTCGGTGAGGGCATAAATTCTACTACAAGGAGGAGTAGATCCAGGTATCAGGTCTATCTGGCAGTCATAAGACCTATGAGGAGGTAGAGAGTTAGCCTGATCCTTCCGGAAAACATCTTGGTATTCTAGGTATTCGGGAGGTAACTGGGGAGTCTCTGAAGAAATTGCGGCCAGTGCAACACCAGGTGGAGGGTGACAAGTAGAGACACATTCTGGAAACTGGACCGTTCTTGCTCGCCAATCGATCAGAGGATTACTTTTTTCTCTAACCAAGGTATTCCTAGAATAATCTGAAACTGAGGGGCCTTGATCACATCGAACACGATCTTCTCATGGTGTCCATCTTGACTTACTAGCGTCACCTCTTGAGTGGTATGCGTTACTGGCCCGGAGGCTATCTCCGTACCATCCACCGTAGTAATGACGTCCTTTACAGCCTTGGGACAAAGAGTTAGATTCATCCTCAAAATCATTTCATGATCCACATAATTGCCGATGGCACCGCTGTCGACGTAAGCTTCAATTGCATGTAATCGATCCGGATTATCAGGGCTAATGAGGACCATAGGTATCACGAAATGCAAGGTCACGGAACTGGTTTTCACGCTCGGCAAGAGGACCTCTATTCTTGTCGGGCGAGGTCGTTTCCCTGCTCAGAGTTTGTAACTTTGGTAACTGCAGCTCCTACTGCCTTCTTGGCAGGTTTCACCGGACAGTCTCGAAGAAAGTGCCCTGAGTTTCCGCAATATAGGCATAATTGCAACTGTTTCCTCCTTTCCCGCTCCCTTTGTGTTAGAGGACCTTTCAGACCCCCTATTTGCATGGGTTCCCCGGAGTCTACTCCTTTGGAAGGAGTTGGCGGTTTGGAAAATACTCGAGCATCAAACTTGGAACGATCGGCCTTCCTGTTCTGCAGCCTGTGATCTATTTGAACGACCAAGTCTATATAATCCGAACAGTCTTGTGGGGGATTCACTACTTGGGCTAAAACGTCTTTGAGCTCTCCACGTAGACCTCTATAAAACAGCGTAATCCTTTTGTCCTCAGGCCATTGAGTTTCCACTATTAGTCTATTGAAAGATGCAATATAAGCCAAAAGGTCTTGATTACCCTGTCGCAACGAAAGAAGCTCATTGTCCAAGGCCTGCCCCTGTGAATGTCTTGCGAACTGTTTTTTCATACTAAGCTGAAAGGCTTGAAAATCATGGAGAACCGGATCATCTTGATTAACTAGAGGGATCGACCAGTCTGCCGCATTGCCACTAAGGTACGAAAGTACAAAAGCTACTTTTGCTTGATCAGTTGGAAAGGCTGCTGGCCGGCATAAGAAGTGCAACCGGCACTGATTGATAAATACTGCAAACCTCTTTGGGTCACCAGAAAATCGTTCGGGCGGAGCCAGAGGTACATTCCCAGGTAGGTTGATCTGCACTGGATTCATAGAGGATGTTGAAGGAAGATTTGCCCCTGATGCGGGTGACGGGGTCTGTCCGGCTTGTGACTGTAGCACTTGTCTAGCAAGATTGTCTGTTCTCTCCTTGGAAATAATTAGTTCCCTTCTTAGAGCATTCGTTTCCTGACGAGCTGCATGCACTTCTGCCCTTAGTTCCCCAAGTAACCGGGCTAGGGGGTCAGTATCCGAGGTTTCCATAGCGCCTGGGCGAGAGTTTTGCGGTAGGCTTTGCGTTCTGTAACGCTCACCTGATTCTCGCAGAGGCGCCGGTCTTGACTGGGCGACTACCGTATCTTCAAAGGTGATGTGTAGCACCCGGTTGGCTCTTTGGGCTGGACCTCTGTGCACTGTATGCCTGACGTGTAGAGTAAGATGTCTGCAGATAGAAAATATGGGGTTAATGAACTGGGGTTATTGGGGTGTCCCTATCTCTTTCCTCTTCTCCTCTCCTGTAGACCCCCAAAGGTTAACGCTCTCACCTTAGGTAAGTGAATGCCGAGCTCTCCATCTGCCTCAGGGCAGGGTGCTGTAACCAGTTTCTTCACTGGATAGGTAGAGCAGGCCTCTTGACTTCAGAGGACTGCTGTCCGTCGTTTACTGCACGAACGGTAAGTTTCGAGTCATTCAAATGTCTTTAAAGTCTTTAGTAATGATGTCTCTTGTTTTGCAGGGTTCCGGTGATGGCGGATGACGGGCTGAAGTGAGTTGAAGATGGAGCCCGTGTGATGAATAGAAGCGCCTGGAAGCACGTAAGTAGGCGCTTGTTGCCTGCTTCACTATGCGCTCTAACTGTCTTTTTATTTTGCAGGTACGAGTTCGGAGCGGCTGCAGGGTGCCGGAATACCCACTGGATTAGATGTGGAAAGGAGTAATGGCACGTGAGTATTAAAGTTCCCCAATGTCTTTAAACGCACCTTGTTTTGTCTTTCAGATGCCGGAATGCAGTGTGAAGACCTCCGGAGCGCACGAAGAGTAGGTAAGCCTTTGCCTTTCAGATGCCGGAATGCTAACCTGTTCTTTCTTGTCTTTATAGGTGTTGCTGAAGACTGGATTCAGGATGGTAAGCCTTTTTCCTTATGCCCAGGACCGGATGCAGAAGACACGATGAGCGTTCTGCTGCAGAGGTTGCAGAATAACGCAAAGCAAGATTCATCCACCGGGTGTGGTTTAAATAGCCTCCTGTAGTGCTTAGGTGTCTCCTTCCACAGCCACGCCCAAGTAAGAAAAGAGTTCCTGGTAAGAAAAGAGTTCCTGCCTTCCAGAAGAGTTCCAGTGTTCTGAATCTAGGGAGTGGCTCCAGCCCCACCCAACAGGAAAAGTAGTTCCAAACAGAAGAGGATCAGAGGCTCAACTGGCAGGCAAGTAAGCAGCATGGTCTGCTGAAGGTAAGTCCACCCAAGCATTATGAGCCCGGCGCTTCCAGCGCTGGGACTGGGCATATTTATGAGCCTGGTGCCACTGGCGCCAGGACGGGGTCCAAAAGGTCCCAATTGGGACTGGTTGGCACTCGGAACCTGGGTTATGGATCTGCTTCCAAGGGAGTTGGGAAAACCCTGACCTTTTGGAAGCAGAGATCATGACACAGAGCTTGGGAGACAGTGAGCTTCTGGGGGAAGGAAAGGAAAGGCAGAGTACATCTGAGGAGGTGCATTAGAAAGTTTGACTTTTTAGAGATATCAGAGATGTGGGCAGAGAAGGTAAGTGTGGAGTAAAAGATGACCCTGAGGTTCTAAGCCTTCTAGGTGGGGATAGGTGGAGGACCAAGGGAGGCTGGCCAGTGAGTGAGGGGAAAGGATGGTGATGGTGTACCGATGAGGAGGATCTCAGTCTTGCTGGCATTCAGACAAAGATTGTTGGCGGCACACCAATCTTGAATGGCAATTAGGCAATCAGAGATGAGAGAAGGAGAGAAGGTGGCCGAGGACAACCTGAAAATGAGTTGTGTCGTCAGCGTAGCATTGGAAATTTGAGCAGAAATGGCAATGCAGTGGGCGAGAGATGCCAGGCATTGGTTGAAAAGCCAGGGCGAGAGGTTAGACCCCTGGGGAACACCACAGGTAAAGAGGAAGATAGATGATAGGAAGGACCCAAGTTGGACCTCGGAGGGTGGATCAGAGAGGAAAGAGGTCAGCTAGGCCATAACATGATCAGTGATCCTCTGGTTAATACGGAGACAGTTGAGCAGGATAGAATGGTGGACCTTGTTGAATGGAAGAGGAGAGATCGAGTAGGATGAGGACAGAGGAAATGTTGAAGCATCCAAACTCTTTACAAACTATTTTTTCTGTGCTTTTCCTCCTTCTGGGACGACAAAGAGGAATGGCAGGAGCCACCCCTTGAATGGTACCTATTTCAGTGCTTTTTGTGTTGCTTTTGGGCCCCACTGTCCCAAGAAGAATCTTCTTTAGGCATTGGTTGTTCCGTTGCCCTACCCTCTTCTGAGGAACGTCTTCTGGAGGGTGCATCCCATGACTTGGACGGAGGATGGCAGAGAGCCAGCTTTGCGGCAGTCACAGAGGAGTTCATGACCTGTAAGGAGCCACATTGCACAACATTGTCGGGCCCCAGATACCAAATGAAAACTAGGCAGTTTGTGATGGTTATTTTGGTTCTACAGTCCCTGCAGCGCTTGTCGTAAAATGTTTGTACGCAGATTAAAAGAAATCTAACAGGAGTTTAGATTTTACAGCACAGAATGCTGTGGGCACTGAAAAAAGGAACTGAGGTCATGGGGCTTCGTGTGCCCTTTATGTATGCTGTCACTTCCTTGCCAAGGAGTGAACCTTCAAAAGAGTGTTGGGGCTAAGGCACACCTCGCCCATGCTAGTGAAACATTTTCTGGTTCCAGCTGTCGCTGCCTGTGAAGTATTTAAGATTAGGCGACTGTGGGAGGATGCAATCCATTTGCATTCATAATACCGCCCCAATATACCGGGAGAAGGTATGCATGAGGTCTGGACTACAGAACCCAGATGTCTTGGGAATAAGCAATAAAGCAATGCTAGTGTTATGATTCAGACTGTGCCACCCCTATACACCAATAAAAGGATACAGGTTGGTATTTAAAAGGATACACGAAGAGTCGTCCCTGATGTACAGAATGATCTGAGGTAGAACGACGTCCGTCAATGTGAGACCATCCAACTAATGTCACTCTGACTAGTTAATGCACACAGCCAAAGAGAGTAATTAGTGGAAAGGGCGTGTAAGAACCAAAATACACCAGGCTGCAGATAGAAAATTTAGCAATTACATTAGGAACTAATCTACCACCAAGAAAGTAGCAAAGCATCTTTCTATGATACACTAACCTGTATTTCAAGACAGTCACAGGTTCAATCCAGATTGGTCAGCAGGAAATCCAAGGAAAAACGACAAGGAAGTTAGTTAGTAGAGGGAACTAACCCGGATGGAAGGAGGACCACACTAGAGTCGGGTTGGTGCACACAGGATAGTGCCCATTAAGTTCAGTGCAGGAGTCCTGAATGGAAGCCCAGCCAAAAGATGATATGGAATTGAAATGTACAATTCTAGGTAAGGATTGTCGGAATAGTGCCCTTTTTAGGATTGACTGAAGTAATCTGTAGCTGCAGGGTGATTCAATAATACCAGATGTCCAGGATCATGGAATAGCGCCATCAGGTTTACTGGGATAGCGGTTGCCACTACACCAAAACTGGTTTGCCAATTTTAGAAAGCCTGCTCCAATATGGAACTGGAGCAGATGAAAGTGCGTGACACTGAAGGACCGCTGATGAACGCAGTAACAAGCGGCTCCGAGGTGGAACTGGAGCGGGTAAGTAAATCAGAAGGACCGCTGATGGAGGCGATCCCAAGCGGCTCCGAGGCAGGACTGGAGCGGGTAAGTAAATCAAAAGGACCACTGATGATGAACGCGGTACCAGGAGGCTCCGAGGCGGGACTGGAGCGGGTAAGTAATTCTGACGGACCGGTGAAGATTGCGGTAAGGTTGAAGCCGACAGAGAATATACTCAAAATTCAAAGCTCCGGAACGCGAGGTATCCTGTAACGATCAGAAGCATTGTTACCCTGGATACGCCGCGTTATAAGGAATCACGTGAGCACTCACAGACTGCGAAGGTTTGTCACATAAGCAAAGTGTATCACATGATTTTACATGCTGCAAAGTATCACGCGATTTTACATGCTGCTGTAAACACTGTAAATAGTGTAAAAGAAGCGCACGTAAAAGATGTAGTGTTATGCGCTTAAGAACGTGTTTAATGGAAACTTTTCGCTGGTAGCTTCCCAAAGAGTCTCCACTGTGTTTAGAAGGGCCTGGCAGTCCTAAAGGCAGTGCGGGCAGGTAAGAACAGCCTGTTGGAAGTCCTCTGTGTAGCAACAGGTGTGGAAGCAGATGTTCCGAGTTGACCTGGGTTGGCAGGCATGACAGCTAGACAGCACTATGTTTTTTCACATTTGCAATTTCGGCAAAGTGAAGTTCTTGCCCAGCAGCACAATAAAGAACCAAAGATCCCACATCTAAGGGTTGCACTGTCACACACTCCACCAGACAACATCTTGCACAGAAAAGAGTATATGATATTATATTTTATTTGCATCGCCGTCATACACAAGTATTTCAGAGCGCGAACCAGTTCTTAAGTAACGTTCTTCACTCCACAGAGCATCCTTTGAAATGCCATGCAGGAGCAGAATGGTTGAAAAGGTTTTAACACTACTAGAAGGAACCAAACACTAGGTGACAGCATGCATCTCTGCTCGGATTCCACCGTGGCTCTTTACACTGATGGTGATATTGGTACATATAAAGCAGAAGCATATGAACTCAGTTCTCTCTCCGCCTCCAAACCTCAAACTCCCCCCTCCCTCCAGACTCTCAGACATTGAGGGGCGACATTACTGCCACTTCAACATTTTTTTTAAAATGATTCATCTTGTGGTAATGTTCTTTCTGATGGATTCATCCTTCCTGCCACAGATTCCTCATCTTAGAAATAAATCTCCAGCAACTTTTAGCTACCAGGTGGTGATCAAGGGCAGTGTATCTGTAGCCAAAAGCACTCCATGATTTCAGTTCAATGCTTCCCTAACACACAGCAACTGAGGGACCACAGAACACCAAGAGGTTAGAGTTAGCCATCAAGAGGGGACGGTGAGGAGGGTAATGAGGAACCTCTGGATGGAAGGACCAATCCAACAAAAACAATATTACAGAGAGGTAAGTAAATTGTTAATCTAATGCATTACTTCCTCACACAGATTCCTCATCAGACTCCCAAAGCAGTACAGAATGTGAAAAACGGATGAATATGAGCAACGACCACTTATACCAGAAAACTCTGAAGGCCCACACGGTGCAAAGAGGCATCCTGACCCGATATCGACTCCAGGCAGTAGAGCTTGGCAAACATGTGCAGAGAAGCCCACATAGCTGCCTAACAGATGGCTAAGGCACGGGCACCCATATGCAAGGCAGAGGTAGTCACCAGGTTTCTGTTAGAACTTCTCCAAAAACTCCTCAGCTTTCGACCCAAACGAAAAGTCACTGTCAAATGGCACACAGAAGAGTTTTGATTTGACATGAGAACAATTCAGATATGACTATTGTGCAAAGTCAGACCAGAGGATATGTTTGATTATCGTTTTTATTTATTTAAATTACAAGAAAACACCTCATTGACCCAAATACTAAAATGGAATATCCTTCCTAACAAAACTAAACTAAGGTCCTCATCTATTGTTCAAAACCAAAATAGTCCTTGGTTCAAACCCATCTACTAAACTGGCCCTACCACTTCGGAAAAACGTAAAAGAAATATGCTGAGTGCCCTACGTTGTGAGAGCACTGCATTGTGGGTTTAATTCAGCTTTATGCTTTACTCCAACGAATCAGGGATTAGAAGAAAATACCTCTTGGAAGGGTCGCAAGTCAGTTGACCTGCATCATTTTTCGCCGGACATGCAAGACAAACCAAAAGTAACAGGCGAGTCAAACGTCTCCTGATGCCTTTAAGCCGCCAAGGCACGCAGTACTGCTGTACAGCAGACACAAGTCCCCCAAGATCTGGTGCGGCTGACTGGAAAGGGAAGGTAGGTCTGGGAACAGCAAGCGGGCAAGCACATGTCTGTTCTGATCTTAGCAGGTGCTCGTCAGTAGTCGGTGCAAGTCTTAAATCAGATTCCGTCCACTGTGCAAAACAAGTCTGTTCTGACCCTGCCACTATTATAAGAACTAAGGTACAGTAGAAGGACTCCCTTCTCTCGTTATATGGGCTTTCCCCAAGTTCAGATTAGCATAGCATTCACAATGATTCTTTAGTCATCATTCTCATTAGGCTGCACAGTTCAGATACTGGATTCTTCCAGTCCTCAATATGCTCCTTTACGTGGCTTTGCTTCTTTCTCTTTTGTTCGTTCTTCCTGTGGTATCTCTTTTCTCAACACTTTTCCTTTTCTTCCAGTCTTATTACGTCTCTTTCATCCTGATCACCATAGATTATAAAGTACCAATATTCTTTCTCACTTCCATTTATTAACTCGTCTATACTGTAGCCAGTATGAATGTTCCAGCAATCATTATTACTCTCTCTTGATAGTTACAATGCTCCCCTTTTACTGGAATGTGTATGAGTATTCCATTAGTGATTATTATTCCCTCTCAATAGTTCCAATCCTTCCTTTGGATTGGGATGGGTTTGAGAATTCCAGTAATGATGATTACTCTCTCTAGATATATGCAATACTGTCTTGTGACTGGGATGAGTATGAGCTATTCAGTAGCGGTTATTACTCTCTCTGTGTATTTCCAACACTTTCTTTTAACTTGGACAAGTATGAGCATTCCAGTATTCAACATCTCACTCTTCTGTCCGCATCCCGGTCTCCCATTTTCCCCTGTTACCTATGATTTGTAGGGCAACGCCACAGGGTCCTATGTGGACAGGCACCTGCTTCTCTTTGAGGAAGAATGGCTTCTTGCCTTTCCTGCAATATATAAGACGGTTGCTTTGTCGCACTTCCGTTCGCTTCCTTCTCCATTAACATTTCAACCGTGATGTCAGTGTTTATGGACCCATCGGTCCACCGCTTCCCGCCTGCGGTCACTTCACCACCTTTCCTCCCTTCGGGGAGGAGCCATTTCTCAGTACATTCATTCTCCACTTTAGCATTCTGTCTCTTACTCTTGCCAACTCTGTGCGGTGCAGACTTGCCTCAGTACCTTTGCCCAGTCTGTATACTCTCCTGGTTTCAGCTTTCTGAGCCTTCTCCCTTTGCCAATGTCTCACTTTAGGGTTTTTCGCCGGACTCTCCTGACCAGGGCTTCCTCAGCTGAGCAGCGCCAGCTGATTTGAAACTCGCAATTTGAAACTTGAAATTCCAACAGTGTGTGAAGGGAAATAAACATATAGGAGGGGTTATATGAAGTTGAAATTTAGAATGTTTTGTGTAAACATATTGAGTTATCGGTGACAGTATTACTGGGAGAAACATGAATGATGCATCAATATTACTACACAAGAGCGTGTGACCAAATAACATCGTATACTCATGTAGAGGTTTAAATTATTAGTAATTTAGTATGAACAGATAAAAGTCTGAATTTCTTTAGACTATTTAGCATGGTTTGAAAATGTATATGGAATTGTACGAAATACATTACAATAAATTAGTCAAATTAATGATTTAATTATGCACGTTCCGTTTTTACTACCAGTTTATACACAAGTAGAACAATATATTAAATATACTAATTCTACATAATGTAGTTTGGTTAATCATATTCCAGGATCAAGAATATGGAATTTGTACCTGGGTTTTTGTCCATTAATTAGAAGGGTGCTTAAATTAAGCCATGTGTCGCTGTAACATACCACACCAGCTTCAAAGATAATTTAGGAAGCTACCGATTAAACTGTTTTATTTTTCCCATACAGCCTCCTAGAAAGGGGTTGACTGTGTGTTGCACTTAAGACTACACTGCAACCTTTACTAATAGTCTCCCTCTGCAGATCACAGTGACCACTGCACGACCTAAAATAAATATACTGTAATGCTGCCAGAGGCATGTTCGGTCAATTCATATATTTGCAGTGCAAATTAACCACCAAGGGTACGGTGAGTGCCTAATTTGTTGTTGATGTTCTATATAGCACACCAAAGCGGCAGTTACGGTTTTCTGTCCAGTGGCTTACTCCCACTCGTTTGTTTGCATAAATGATATATACACTGTATAACAATTCACAGCAAAGTCTATTTGGAATTGGCACATGCAACACGTTTAGAACTTTTAAACAAATTTTACATCTTGATGGTTTGCAAAGGCTAACAACACAATTAACGTAAGACAAACTCTTGGCAGAAAACACGATCACCAAGTGTAAAGAAGGCGGCATCAATGTTCAGTTAGGTCACCTGTGCAGTTGGCTTCTCCTTGGTCCAGACAGACTCCTTTCTGTCTTTGGGAGTGCAAATGAACATTACAGGGAGATGAGCTCGAGCAGCTATAAAGTAATTCCTGATCTCTGCGTACTCCACATCTTAAGAGAAAGAGAATATTTGACAAGTACCAGTCAGTAAGTAGTGAAGCTGCATGCACATTGTTAAGTACATTTCAAACCTCTGTATGCTAGTAGTCGTCTGAGCAGGTGGCAAACATTGAGTAAGTCTCCAGATACCCATAAAGAGATGCGGCCTGGAAGGCAATGCCATGAGGAAACAGAAGATCGATTTTGTACACTACCAAACCCATACAAGGTCACTTGTCATGAGGTCCCTTAACTGATATGATATGGCATTTATTATGCGCCTATACACAAGTGTTTCAAGGCGCGACGAGGCAAGGGAGGGGGAACAGAGGGATGACAAGACAACTATCCTACTAGGCCAGGTGTCATTCAGATTGCGCAAGTGCATGGGAAGGGGGGAGGAGACAGTGCAGAGGGGAAGAGGGAGGAGACAGTACAGTACATGGGATAAAGAATAAATAACAGAAAAGTACTGTCAGCAGGTGGCAAGTGCAAGGGTAAAAGGGTAAGTGCAGGCATCAGGTGTCACATGCTAGCGGTGGGACTGTAGGGATACAGAAACAGTCCCTGCGGGGTTTGCCAGGAGGGCAATGCAGGTGTGCGGCTGGTGGAGAAGGGGTCCTGGGCACGTGATCAGAGGATGGCCAGGTAAACCAGTGCAATTTCAAAATCAGCCAGGAAATCAGCAGAGGAGAGAAAGCAGAAGCGAAGAGAAAGGTTTTGAGGCGATTTCGGAACCGGAGACGGTTCTCCTCAAGTTTCAGGGGGGCAGGGAGGCTGTTCCAGGAGGCCCCGAAGAAAGTGATCAACCACCAACTCGTTGCTTGGAGAAGCGACAGACCCTGAGGGAGTTGGAGGCGGAAGAGCGAAGAGCTCGAGAAGGAAGATATTTAGGAAGAGACAGTTGAAGGTATAGAGGCTCCAGAAGGCCTTGTGGACAATGCAGAGGGTTTTGAACTTAATCCTCGCAGCCACTGGGAGTCAGTGCAGAGATTTCAGTCCTGGAGAGATACGATCCCTGGGCTTGAGGCCACTGACAAGTCTTGCAGTCCGGTTCTGGATGAGTTGCAGAGGGCGGAGAGTAGAAGCAGGCAGATTTAGAAAGAGGCTGTAGTAATAGTCCAGCCTAGAGAGAACCAGAGCTCTGCAGACAGTGAGCTTCTGGGGGAAGGAGAAGAAAGGAAGAATACTGGTTCTGAGACCAGCGAGGTGCCGACTCAGGGGGTGGGGGGACATGCCAAAGCAGTACATGTTGCGCCTGAGGGAGTTATAGGGAAGGTCGTCTGGTCACTCCACCTTGGACCCTATGACATGGTAGAGATCAATCACAGTGCCCCATCACAGGATGGTCTTGGGGTTCTAGGCTCTACCCACTTCATCAGTCCACTAGGAGATATCAGCCTAAAAACTTTAACCCAGCCCAAAACCCTGCTGAGACGTTGCAGGGCAATACTGGTGCATTCACTCCCCAATTGAGAGCCTGAAGCCCCGTTTGATCAGACCCAAAGAGTTTCTGTAGAAAAGGACACCTAGAAGGGAAATTGTTTCTCTTCATTCAGCGATGGAGTGAATATTTTGATAAAGTTGCCACATCACCTGACAAGAAGGAATCACTTCATAAGATTTGTGTAGGCCGCGCTTCCGCAGTTACATTGTATGTAGACTGCAAACTCCCAAAAGCTGAGAGCCTGATGCAGAAAGAAAAGATTCATAAGTATTACTCCCTGGAAAAATAATGTCAGCCAGGGTTATAATGTTGCTGGTTTGCTGTACACTCAAAGGGAATACAAGAACAAACCATTCTGAAAGTTTACGCTGTGCGTTACCTGCTGCAAAGTAACATGCTGTAAGCAACAAAGACCTCAGCACTACATAAATAGCACCAGGAAGGGCCAAAGGGGGAAAAAACTCATCCAAGAAGGCAGATAGGCCAATTACAGGCTTGGTCCACCCTCATGAGCCCAGATCACCCTCAGGGCCAACAGACAATCCTAGCCTTCACCCAATTACAAGCCACAGGTGCAGATCTCACCGACAAATACCATCTAGGGGTTTAGGGGAACTGTCATACACCCTACTCTGGCACAAGCAAGACTACAGGGTCTCCTACTTTAGGGAGTCTTTACTCCTGAGAGCGCAGCCTTCATGTTCTACAGAATACCTCCAGGCTAGGGGCTCAGGTGAAAAGGTAGAAGGTTGCACAATCAAGCTGCAAAAGAAAACCAGAAACACAATAGGTATACATACTTGCAAAACAACACCTCCAATCCACCACCCCCAAGTATTCGAGTCCGACCTGGATTCCGTGCGTGAAGAAATATACACTTATACATGTAGAATCCTCCTACCCCTGTTTACAAGTCCATAGACAACGATAGATGCCAACGGGCAGAGATTCCAGGAAGTCCAGGTTAACCCAAGGGCATGAGGGCGCAATACTATCAAACGGTCCAAGACACGCTCAGGACCGATTCCCGAACGGCACAAGGGTGCAGCTAATGCAGTTCAATGCTGTCCAGAGGGTATCCAAGAAATAAAAGGTAGATCCAAACAAAATCCTGAAAAAGGGTCCATAAGTCGAGGAAATCAGAACACTGCACCAAGTCACTTAGGAGATCTAGAACAGGTAATCCAGCCAGAACAGGTAACCAAGCAGGTAGTCCAAAACACGAAGCAAGTGTAGAGGAGCAGGTAGACGCTTTCACACTAGTCCCCGCCCCCTCACCGCTGTCATACTGGAATAGTTGTAGAAGTGCAGTAAATGGGACACCCTGTATTGTTCCCATACCACATTGAGTGTATGAGAAACAGTATGCACTCAGACAGCCATACAAAATGAACTCTCTCACTGAAAGTGTAGAAGGATGCTACATGGAAGTTAACTCATAGATCTAGGACACTTTAAAACGAGGTAGCAATACTTTGAGATGGATGGGGATGCAGAAATAACTAACATCAATAATCAAACTGACTCAGGAAGTTGGCAAAACAGTGCTGTATTTGCAGTTATCTAAAACAGGGAGTTACAAGGGACATCATCCGACATTCGCTCAATTTCTCTGAGCATTTCATAAAAAACACATTTTATAGTAAAAACTCATCATAAGTGACGGGGCAAACTACAAAAACCTACTTGGGGGTGTGATAGGATCACAGGGAACATCTAAGTATACGTTCCATACTAACAGGGGAAGTGATTGGGTCTCTACTGTCAGGTGGGCAACTAATCCCATTCCAAGTGCAAATCATCTTTCGTGTCACTCTAATACTCAACACTTCATTGGTTATACAAGCTATAGGGCTCTCTAATACATGGCCCCCTAGCATAGGTTTGGCACCTTCGGTCGCCTCTGGAATATTCCACACGCTAGCAGCACGCAGGCTACCATTCAAGGTGCATGGGCGGTCGGCGTGATTATGCCTCCCCTTCCAATTAGCCTTCCATTTATCATCACTCTTGCAGTCTGCAAGTCAATTGGGCGATGAACTCAGCCTTGTAGAGGCTCTCTGCACTTGAGAAATACAGGCATCTTTTGGTTTCGGTGTAGCTCGACCAAAAGTCTATTTTGATCTGACCATGTGACTGGGAGACCGCAGTTTCAAGCCTTTTGCAGCATTTAATTCTATTAAATTATGTACTGTTGATGCCTTCAGTTTTTTTCCATTCCATTTCAAACAGAAGTTTCTTTCTCACGCTCATTGTTACTACTGGATGGACACCCAGGCTCACGGTGGCCTCGTCTTCTTGGTGTTGGGCCAGCCAAGTTTTTCTTGAATTTCTCTCTCACCATCAGTAATTTTCCATCTATGCCACACTGAAAACGCTTCAGCCTTGTTTAAAGTGCACTGTGGAATATCCAGGTGGTTTACATTCCTACTTATTATACATTGGTGCATCGCCGCAAAACTATTCACTACATAGACAGTTTTAAGATTACTTTGCCTACTTGCGTTACTGCGTCTGTACACGTGTAAACTGATTTACATATTCTTCAGCATTTCTGTAGCATGAGCATTTTCATATCGAGCCCGAAATGTTGCTCATCTTTACCATCTTCTCTTCAGAGCTTATAGAATGTCTATATTCTTCTACCGCGTGTCCCTTTTCCAGGTGCGTCATCTTCTGCTCCGTATGATGTCACCAATCTCCTCTTTCACTCATTTTCACACTTCTTTTGGGACTTTATATCCAAAAGGCCATTATTTTTTTGTGAATGCATACAAGGTTTTCTTAATGGATACCTCGTTTCCATGATTTTCTGCGGTACAGGCATCCTTACTGGCACTGCACTTGTTGCAATTTCCGGCTCCAAATATATAGCCAGCATGGGAGCGGAGCTTTTGGTGGGGTACTTGGCTCCACCTCTACAGAAGGTGGTCAGCACGCACCTCTGACATCATGGAACGTTAAGTGAAATCTGACAATAGTAGAGTGATGTCATGAAGAAGATATAGATACCTATCCTGAAATACGTAGTAATTCAAGGTAGAAAGGAAACATATAAAGTCCTGCCATAGAGGAGTATATAACATGGCAAGGACGGCCATAATAGGAAAATGGATGATGGCTCGTGTCGAATTCAACCAAGCTATCCCAGAGACAGACCAAGTCTGTAGAATCTGGAGACGTAGAAGAATAGCTCATTGTGCAGAACAGGCGATGAGTCATGGTTGGCCCAGAATTAAGGATGCTATTTTAAGGAATAAGCACAGAGCACAAAGGGAGTTACATGGATAAGCTCTGAATGTGGGACATTCCTCCTAGATTGGAGAGAACATCTGCAGGAGCCAACTGTTGGTCAATTAAAAGTGTGCAAAGTTAATATGAGATAGAGTGAGCAAGTCTCTAGAAGGCAAGAGGAGCAAGTGCACTGTGCATAAATTAATCAAATAGAATTACATAGGTCGTAAAGGACAAATGTGCGGTCTGCTAACACGTGATTTCGAAGAAGAGAACAATGGCAATTCATTAAGCCCTAGACGAAGATAGTGGTGTGCTCACACTGCCTTGAATGTCCCGGGACAGTGAGCAGGCTGCAAGGTCAACTACAAACGGAAGACTTTGGTGTATGGCCGATCAATGAGAGATGATGGACTAATTGGGAAAAAGGGGAGTAGTCTGAAGGGATTCAAACACCTAAGCTTCATATTTCCATACGTGATGCTAAAGAGACGAAGGTCTAAAGTTGGGACAGTATGACAACCAATCAGTGGGTTTGAGGGGCAACCTAACAAACAATGTTGCATAATCACCGTTATTTTGTCTGCTATAATCAGTACTATACATATTTAGAGTTAGTTCAAGGCGTGCCCTACAGATAAGGGGTAGCCAATGATGTATTCATTTGTATATTTTCTATACGTAGATACATTCCCTTAACCAGTCCCTTCCCTGGCTAGGTTTTATATTTTGACACGCTGAATGTCATAGATGACTCATATTGGGGTATAAGACCGCTACGTAATCAAGCTACTGTGTGAGTGTGCATGCATCAGTCCGATGTTTGTCATGTCTCCCTGCTTTATTAAATGAGAAGTAGCACTTTGCAATATTGCTAGAGTCTGTGGGATTATTTGGTCCGAGATCATTATTTTTAATCCCATCGAGCACAAAAGACGCTTCAAGGTGCTAGAGCAAATTTTGTTAGCTGTGCGGATGTTTATGGTCTAATCGACTTAGGCCAGATCCAGACTCCCGGACGCTTAGCTGCTCCCGCCATAAACCAGAAGACCTCAAAAGCTTCCTGTGGAGATTGGCGTGCAGAATCACGTGCAAGAAGATTTGGTTGGCAGGTCCCCCTTTGATGAAATTCCTATCCGGTCCCAGCAGGTGCATCATGGATCGAAGACTAACTGCTCAGTTGTGGGAGGGTCAATGCTAAGGGACTGGAGCCGAGGCACGGATGTAAGTAAAACAACAAAGGTGGCAAAAATAGGGGGAGGGTTTGTGTTGTAAATAATGCATATAAAAAGTAACAGGAATTTTTTGGGAGGGGGTATTGTAAAGAGAAGAAGTAGATACCTCGATTTCTGGTTCCACGGGGGCAGTAGGGTACACACTAAAGTAAAAAGACTCTAAATAGGGCGTTACAGATTCCTGAGTCAAGGCCCGCAAAAGAGTGCGTATCAAATTCCAAAATGGAGTGAAACAGAGAAAGGATACATTTACTAAAATAGTAAAGGAAGGCGTATGCAGTAAAATTGAAAGAGTGCACGTGTGGGGTTATACAAATGTCAATTTAAAGCTCTATGTTTTTAGACTGATAAATATAAAATGATAGTAAAAACATTAAGGAGACTGGTGAACATTTGGATCAAGAGATTGACGTCAATCGGGAGGGTACAAATTAAAAGAAATTAATATATAAAAAAGTAGACACTCTTACAATACTAATAATAAAAGAACGAGATAATAAAACTTGATAAAAAGTGTAAACGAAGAAGCCAACAGAATATCATTGCATACATTTTTAAATAAAAAACTAAGCAGGTAAAAATTTCTTTTTGCGATTATGAACAGTGATTGATTGATCAGTGTGGTATATTTGATAAAATAAACAATTGAATAAAAGGACAGGTAAGTATTAACGGTCGAAACCAACCAATCATCATGGGGGACACAGCTCTTTTACATCTGTGCAGGACATTGTGGAGCTAGACAGTGAAAAATCATCCGGAACGGGTCCAAGGCACAACTCATAAGGCACTCATGCCGTGCCGTGCCTCAGGAGGGTTCAATGTCAAAAAACATATTGCGGCATATGACTACTTATTTGCATGCCACATATAAAGGAAAACAATTACAGAAAAGGTTGGCAATTTTAGAATTAAGGAAGATGTACCAGAGTGAAAAAGAAGATTTGTGAGGGAGTGGATGCTCAAACAGCATAAAGGAGAGGATAAAGCACCTTCAGCTCGCCTTTCCTCTCCTGAAGATAAGAGCGTAGAAAGGAGAAAGTGACTAGAGCAGTTGACCTCCATATGATTAGTAAACAAGAAGGAGAGTCCTTGATCAGAGAGAACGGTAGAAAACCTGTATTATACAGTCTCCCTAAGATACACAAGAACCTGACAAAACCCCCTGGGAGACCCATTGTCTCTGGTGTTAACTCTATGTTGAAGCCACTTTCCAAATTTGTGGACTATTACTTGAGACCCTTTATTCCCAATATGAAAAATTACATAAAAGATACCACGGATGCCATCAATAGGATTGAAGGCAATGAATTCTACCCAAATGAAAATCTATTGATGTGCTTAGATATCCAAGCCCTCTATACCAATATACCCCAACTAGCAACGTTAGAGGTTGTGGAGGAGACTCTAGTTATGAGAGAAGATCAGAATCCTGTATCTAATTCCTTCATAAAATGGTGCACTGAAATGGCACTTATCAATAACTTTTTTCAGTTCATGACAGATTGATTGTACAGGAATGGGGGCAGCCATGGCTCCCAATGTGGCCAATCTATATGTCAATATGTTCGCAGAAACAGTAGTGTACACCAATTTGAACCCATTTCAAGACAATATAGTATAATAATAATAATTTGGCATTTATATAGCGCTACGAACCCTCAGGTATCTGAGCGCTGCTTATTATTACCCACGGTGTGTGGTGCTCATTTATCGACCTCGGAAGGATGAAAGGCTGAGTTTGGCCCTGCCGGGATTCGAACCTGCGTTAGCAAGCTCTGCACCAATGTCAAAGCGAGCGCTCTACTCGCTGTGCCACTAACCGGCTTATGTTAGCTACGCTATATAGAGGACGTTTTCGTCATCTGGAAAGGGAATGAGGAAGAAGCACAAGCTTTTGTCAAGTGGATGAACAAACAAAATAGGTATTTGAAATTTACTAGCGACACCAGTAATGAACAAGTACACTATATAGATATTTGTATATATTATGACCAACGAAGTTTGTTGGTAAGGCCATATACTAAAGATACCGACAAGAATGCATTACTGCTCTTTAGCAGCCATCATGCCCAGCAGGTGCAAAAATAACTTGCCATTTGGGCAATGTTTGCGCTTGAAAAAGAACAGCAGTACCAACAAATCCTATGAAAGAGGAGCGAATAATCTTATTGATAAATTGGTACATCGAGGGTACCCTGTACCCATGGTCAAGCAAGCAGCTAAAAGAGCGTTTAATAATAATTGCAAAGCTTTACTAGACAAACTAATGCAAGGAGACGATAAGACAAAACAGACACCTCGTGTTTGTGAACCCATTTAGTAATCTATCATACAAAATCAAAAGCATCATCAATAGAAATTGGAAAAAAATCATGACAAAAGAAGCAGGTAGACCACTTGTAGCATTCAAGAAGAGTACCACTGTATGAAATCTAGTCATGAGAAATGATATAGTCAACAAAAAAAGCAAACAACAACAGACTAACCTATGGGGTCTTCCCCCGGTTTTAGGTCACTATCCGTGTGGCAATTGTGTAATGTGCACCCAAACGACTAAAACTCAGTATGTAGATTTGGGTTCAGATCAAATGTGGAAACTCGGTGAACATACAAACTGTAATACCAGTAATGTAATTTACCTAATCAAATGCCTTTGCAGGAAGATCTATATAGGCAAGACTAACAGAAAAAGTAAGACAAGAATGATTGAGCACAAAAGTTTCATAAAAAACAAAGTAGAACAGGCTCCCCTTGTAAAACATTTTTGGAAAAAAAGCCATGGTTGTAATGATTTCGAATGGGTGATATTTAAACATATTAAAGGTCATTCACAAATTTGAGATCAATAAAAAATTGCTACATTTGGAACAAAAATTGATTTTTGGGACAAAAAGCCATATCCAAGGCCTTAACGAAAATGTGGAATGGCACAACGCATAAAACAACTTTGAGGTGCTGGATCATCAATGGGCAATAGAAACTGAACTGCAATCATTATGAAGTGTATGTTGGAATAGTGGACGGTTCCCATCTGTTTTGATTACACGCATAATTGTTGTATAAAGCGTTACAGGGCATTGATGACTCCACATACCCTGGGATCACATCATAAGGGATACATTTGATCAAGTGGTGGTAGTGATAAGTGTGTATGTATACATTAGTAGAGACCATTGGTTTGCACACCAGAGATGCTATATTTGTTCTATATGTAGATGCTCCATGAGGTAACACTTGCACTATATAATGAAACTTCGACTATCCCCTAAGACTGAATACCTGTTTAACCAACCTCGAGTCTCCTGGAACATTCAAAATACAATTATTTGTAACAGAGTACTGCCAGTGAGGTGTACACTTCATATAATATAGGCTGCTACCCATACTAAGGAGTCCTTCTCCTTTTGGCATCCTGGGTAGATCGATATGGAATTGAGGCCATTATGAATATTGCATGTGAATAGTAAACTAGGATTCTCCGGCATCTAACATTTTATGTAACTAAATAAAATTAAGCAGGCTTATTTCAAAAAAAGCATCTAGACACTTGGGAGGATATTTGCCATTTTCCGATGTCCCTCAGGGTTATTACACACTTGGGACTTCAATTTTTACGCATACGCGATGACGGAGTGAGGTCATAAAAAGTGCCGAATTTACATTTGCAGCATTTTCGTGATGGTAAACAGGAGTTCCATTTAAAGAAAGTGTGGCTTACAACTAAAGGAAAGCTCATGTGAGTATTCAGAGGCCTATTTTAAAATAGGGGCCATAAGACAGAATGAATACTTATTCAATTATTTAACCTAGAGGTGGGGGCTCTTTATCTTTTTGGGTTTTGTATCAGGCTGGATCGACCTTAAGAAGAGTGGTTTTGCCTGTACTGCATACTACTCCACTGGGAGGATTAGAAGAATAGAGTGGAGAAAACCATTTTCATATGCAAGTAAGTGGGATTCTGGACATTACGTTAGGAATGGTGTACCTCTATATACCTGCATAGCTGACAAATGTTGTGGCTGGTTTGTTTTATTTGCAGACAACAACAAGCATTATTCCTGAACTATTTTGGGTGTCTTTAGACCAGCAACACCAAGTAGGTGTTTTACAATAAGCGGGCAATTGAAGACCCAGACAATATTGGGTAAGACTTCTCCCTTTCTCATGTTTTCTATTAAGTGAGGTAGGGTGTCATTTTTGACATTAGAAACTTCTAAGTACGATTATCTATTATGCACTAGGTTGGGAGCTAGAGGAAAACAAAGGCAATATTTCTGCAATCAATTGGAACCTGCCATTTATAAACCAAGTTAAAGGTTTAAGAGACTCCGGGACAATTATCCCACGAGACAGAGGTAGGTGATTAATAATATACTTGTACCCTTGGGGGTTAGGGTTATTAAATGGTTAAATTAAAATGACCTATATAGAGAGATGCAGTATTAATTAGTGCCTTCTTTTTTGACCTGCAGGGTATCCCCTCAATGTTACAAGCTTTTTTGAATACAATCGACACAGAAGTCATTTTATACCCCTGAAGAATGTCCTACATTCTGTGTGTCTAAGCGACAGAAACTTGTGCAAGTTGGGAACCTCTTGAATACAACAAAGAATATGAAACAGCCAGATTCTTCTGTGGCTTAAGGATCTGAGTGTGAATTGTTGACACTGTTATTGACCTTGGAAAAATCGTACCATTAGGACCCACTTATACAGATCTACGTGTGTTGCTTTTTTACTTTTGTAATTGTTTTATGTGATGCGATCATTTTTTATGACTGTTTTTATTGAGAATGTTTACTATATATGAGTAATAAAATGTAAGTATATGTTAATGAATATGGTTTGTTATTGTTTGCTAGTTAGGATATCCTTTCAGATAGGCACTTTCGAATTGTTAAACTTCTTTTTGTATAATATAAGTACTTCTCCTTGGAGTAAGAAGTTGTGAACCCCCCACTGGGGATCAAGCCGTTTTGAGAATAGTGTGATAAGAGCATAGATACATAGGAGAAGGGATTTTAACCCTTCAAAGGAATTAAAAGCAGCAGCAGGGTATACTTATCCGACATATGCACTGTAAGAAACCTGTAGTCCCCAGGGATCTGTCATCCAGGTGGCCAGGACACGACCATCGCTATTGGATCCAGTTCCTGGGGGAGGATCAGTGAGAGAGTATCACCAAGCTGGGGAGTCCTTGGGGAGTGGAAGTGGGACACAGACGGGTGAGATGTGGTATGCCTCTTCTAACACCTTCTCCCCATCCTGCCAAATAGGATATTCACACTCTACTCCCCCCACCCCTTTTCCGACAGAACCTTTTTACAAACCATGAAAGACAACAGATTAACACCAGAGCTGTTAACTCGACACAAGGTTCAGACAAAGTCAAGCAATCGGCCGGAATCACACACACCTGACGGCCCTTTCCCTTCCCCACAGGAATAAAAGGTGGAGTACAAAAGCACAAGTTGAGCAAGGCAGGCCGCACAACGAGACAGCAACGAGAAGCACAAGAGTTCAAGAGCAGAACAAAGATGGCGAGAATCGAAAGGGTAACAGGAGAGAAGCAATCTTGCCCTTTCTGTCCCAGACCTGCAAAGGCTCTGTGGAAGGAATCCTAAGACCGCGATCAATAGCCACCGCGTGTTGCAGAAAATGTCAATGGTACATGGAGCACACCTATGCCGATAAGCAGGACACGGGCATGTACCGCTTTCCCGCTTGCTACGCTGCTACTGCTATGCTGTTGGAGTTCCTTTGGACCGTGAATTCTGCTACTAATTGAAGAAAGCGTTCTTTCAGCGTTACAACAGTGATTGACATTGAGACTTTCTGATCCCGCCTCACTTCCAACCTATGGTTGCTTCTAATTACAAATTGCTCGCACGCACGTGCGCAAGTACCGTTTTCCCGCGTTTACTGCAGTCTGTGGCAATAATCTCTGTCGGTTACTCGATTGCTTCATGAATGTTAGTATATGTTTTTATCCTGTGTGATCTCTTTTTTTTTTTCTTCATTGCTTATTTTTTATTTTTCTTTTTTTTTCTGTTAGAGAGTAAGTTGGCTGTTACAATTCAAATTCCCTGGTAAGCCAACATAATCATTTTGTGACACTCTGGTTAATAATTGATCAATGGTGTTTTACACCTATAAACTTACTTCAAACATGCCTGATAATGCATGCTCTCTCCTCAATGTGGCTGCTTATAGCCAGGTGGCAGTCCAATCTCCTAGATTTTATTCTGCCATTGCGCTAACTCCTGTCTTAGCGCCACGCCCCTGTGGCCCAATATTGCCTTCCAAATTCCCTTTTCCACCTGTACCGAGCGAAGCCTGCCAAACTCTACACTCGAATTACCCCTCAAGGCCACAAATCTCTGGACCCAATGTCCTTTCTTCTACCATTAATCAATCATCTTCTGGCTTTAAAACACTGCAGGCCTATACGAATACACACCCATTGTCCGATGTCACCATGCTTAACTTGGTCAATCCTCACTCCCTGGCCCCATGCAAAGCGTCCGCCTCATCTCCAATAAAATTCCCTTCTTTGCACCCTGATGCCTCTGATATTTCCATCCATGCGTCTTCAAGTGCCTTACCCATTTCCTTGAAGTCTGACGAAGCCCTTGCAGGAGTTTCTATCCACTCCTCAGCCATTCGGTCTTCGTCGTTCATTCATTCATTCGCTATGCCTACTCCAAGAGTGCCACAAGCAATGCCCCCAGCTGCTTTATCCCAACAACTTGCATTCATTCAAGCTGATCTTACCTCTATCAATCTTGCAATCTCCACCATGAGCAAACTGTATGACACCATTGATCATAAACTTGCAAATCAGTCTACTCTTTTAGAAGAACTTGCCAAATGGCTACATGCACATGGCTCTCCTCCTACCGCCATACCGTGCACTAATCTTTCTGTGGCTCACTCACAAACACCGCCTCCAAACTGTTCAGACGCTTTTGCTGCCAATGATCGAGAACTCAACAATCCTTCCTTAGATTTCTTCATTGTTCCTTTGACCACTCACCTTCCTTCCATTCCAGGTGTCATCAGACCCATCGTGACCCATTTTCCTCCATTGTTTCCCGTCTTGCAGGGTGCCCCTGCTGTCACTGCTCCCCCACCGCAACCTTGCCCTGACAACATTCCCGAGCCTCCCCCTAGCTCACCATATCCACCTGCTCCTGAACTGTCTTCACCTGTGCCTGCGACTGCTCCCTCTCTCCCTTGTGAGCTAGTCTCCATTCCTTACCCTGCCCCAATATCAGATGCTTCCTCCCACATCCCAATTTTGCACTCATTCTCAAGCCACCCCTCGCCACATTTGTCTCCTGAGGCCCCTATGGCTCCCAAATCCATTCCTATTGCTAAATTATCAAACCAAAGATCTTGCCCTGCAACTAAAAACTAAATATTTGGCCGGCCTAAAACACTCCAAACACACTCTCACTGCCTTTTTCAAAGCTTTAGGGCAATCCTCCAAATCATCCACGTCTTCCACGGCTCTGGTGGTGCCGTCTCAACCTCAAATTCCCTCTATTTCTAACACGTTTATCCTCAAGGCCACAACCCCTTCCCTCTGATGCCCTTCACCCAGTTTCTCTCTCCCCATTAAGTCAATTAGTCCATTCCCTTGAACATCACAAGCTCCCTCATCAGTCGCTTGCTCACTCAGCTCTTTCTCACGCGCAATTCACACCTCTCCAAATTCCTTCCATTCCCTCAACCTTCCCCACAAATCCCACCATCATTGATGCTCAATTTGACTACAAAGCAAGCATTGATGCTTATCTAGCCTCGCGTTTGTGTCATCTGCAAATGTCGACAGGTCCCTCAATCACATCGGCCTCTAGGCCGCTTGACCTAGTTCCTATCACTCCAGTTGAAACACAACTTGTACAGATTGTTTCTTTATCAACAAAGCATGTTACTTTTCTACAACCTCCTGTACCGCCTCCATCTCAAACGCAAACCTCTACTGGTTCTGCCCCATCAGACTTATAAGCCAGTGTTGATGCGTATCTAGCTTCGCGATTGGGTCCTCCCAAGGACCATCATGTTGAATCTGAGCTCTCACCACATATTCCTTCAGCTCAGACAACACAAGATGAGGAGAATGCCTTGCGCTCATGTCTCAGAGCGACTTCTTCAAAAAGGGTTACTACAAGCTCACTTGCTAAACCCTTTTCTAAATCTTCAGTGTCCACTCGCATCCCCTCTCACTCTTTTATTCTCAAGTGTCGAGAGGGGAACTTTCCTAAATATGATTTAAACCGTGCAAGCCTTTTGAAGATCTTTGGAGACATTGAGGATTTGCATGATATCACCACCCATGACATAGACCAGATCGAATTTGTATCTGACACTTGATTCTCTGTGGTTAGACTTCGCATCCCTTCTGGCGTAGTCTGGAACACAATTTGGCACTGCAAAATGCAACTTTTTGAACTAGGCTTCTTTCTTGCTCTATATCCGGAATCTACCTTGCATCTGATACAACCCTCCAAGACTAAAGTTAACATCTATCAGGGCACCACTAACAAATCATCCTTTTACTGCCCACCAAATATCTCAACTTCCTTACCCTTGAAACTTGCAAGCTGGAATACTCGAGGCCATTCACATTTACATATCTCCATGTCTCACCTATCTCGTTCCTACCATATCGTAGCCCTTCAAGAAACCTGGCTACTAACTCCCCCAGTATGGGATGGTTTCGATCTTACTTTGCTTCCAGCTCTACCTAGCAAGTGCAGACCCTCCTCGAGCCTGCTAGTTGAGGTTAATTCTCCGATGGGCCTCTCTGTTTCACCTTGGGCATCAGTGCAGGCCCACATTCAACTGGTGAAGATCATCCATCACACCTTTACCATTGCACTGGTCAACATCTACTGCAACCCTCTTGGACAGACTGATGAATCTATCTTCGATGGCCTGGCTTCTATACTTGACACAGTTCTAACAACTCCCCATATTTCACACACAATTGTCTTGGGTGACATAAATCTTGACTGTTGGAATTAAGCCCGATTTAATCAATCAACATCTATGTGGTCTTCTTTTATGATGCAACGCAATTTCCATATGGTCAACGGTGCGGTCCCAGGTGACGTCCCCCCTCGATGCACTTGGCATTGAGGATCCAGTTCGAGCACCATTGACTACATTTATGTCGATGCTACACTGTTCCAAAACATAGACAGCTTTACCATCATTGATCAAACTCATAGTGATCACAAACTGCTTTCTACGCACATTCAGTGGTCTCACTTTCATGAAAAAAATCACTACTTCTCGTCTGAACTTTCAATCAATTCAGGTAGATCACGAGTGCACTCGAATCTTTCTACCTTGTCATCCTTCAAGCATACTATTGAATATAATGCCCTATCGTCTCATCCTGCTCACTACTCTGAGCTATTGGGCCCTTTTGTCAATACCCTTACTTCTCTGAGACGGTTGAATGTTAGACATCAACACTCCGGATATTCAGTCAACTAAAGCCGATTATCGGAGAGCGTGAAAAGCTATCCTATGACTAAACTCTCTCACATGTAATCGTGACCTTTCCCACCTTAAATGCAGATACAAGAATTGGATTAGAAGCAAAAAGGCTTCTCTTTTTCAACATAATAGTGAAGTGATGCTAAAGTCAATGAGGAACAAGAACTCGAGATCCATGTGG
Source organism: Ambystoma mexicanum (assembly GCF_040938575.1). Lineage (NCBI taxonomy): Eukaryota > Metazoa > Chordata > Amphibia > Caudata > Ambystomatidae > Ambystoma > Ambystoma mexicanum. Next base: position 158,327,415 of record NC_090935.1, on the reverse strand, counting down.
CAATTACTTCACGCTCAGACATCCAACTCACAGGGTGCTCTACAGATCAATGGGGTCTCAGATTTGGCTTGGTTGACCCATTTCTCAACTTTATACGCTGATCTAGAATTCTCCAATTACAAATCTCATCCAAACACTCGCATTCCTTGTAAAGTTGACTTTACAATTCTTGCTATTCAAGACCAAATCATGAAAGCAAGCTCGTCCCGAGCTGCTGGCCCAGATGGCCCCTCTGACATGATTTTTAAGGCCCATCCTCTTGAATGGGCTCATGTTTTACACATCTTATTTTGCAATATTCCAAACCATCAGCTATTTCCCCCCTCGTGGAAGACATCACTAATCATTCCGATCTTTAAAAAGGGCGATTGTAGCTTACCATCCAATTATCATCCCATTGCGCTTCTTGATGCGCCGGGTAAACTGTTCTGTAAATTTATCCTCTGTGATTTTAATACATGGACCAAAAATGTTCATCTCTGTGATCCCCAGCAATCAGGCTTTGTTTCAGGCCTAGGCACCACTATTAATCTAATTTGTCTTAACGCACTCAAAGCACAATGTCATGCCAGCAAATCTTTTTCGCTTTTGTGGACCTTCACACAGCGTTTGACTGTTAGCCGACCACTACTCTTTGCTGAAATAATTTGTAATCATTGTCCACCCACCCTCTTTGACATAATTTCTGACACTTCTGACACTTCATCCAAATCCGTCCCTCCTTAGACAGGCGTCTATCTCCAAGTATTCCTACAGCCCGCGGATTAAAAGAGGGCTGTCTGTTGGCCTTGGCCGTTTTCAATTATTTTATCCAAGACGTGAAACTTGCCTTCGAAAACATCAATTCAGATTCCCACAAATTTAATAATCATCCAGTTAAAGCATTAATCTATGCCGATGATCTGGTCTTCATCTCTAAAACGCATTCTGGTTTACAGACTCTACTAAATGCATTTCGTAATTATATTTTCTGCAATGAACTGAGAGTAAATACCACTAAAACTCAAATTGTATCATTCTGCCTGAGAAAACACAGACCACTAACACACTTGTGGCACATAAATCAGATCCCCTTAACTGTGGTCTCACAATATACCTATCTCGGGATGATCTTAGAGGGCAAGTCGCACGCTTCTGGCCATATCCTACATCTGAGCTCCAAATTAAAAACTGCTACCTCTCAGGCTTCCATTATAATGTCTAAATATGGCAAATTCTCAGTGATTCCTGCATTACAATTTTGGAACCTCAAAGTTACTCCTACTCTACTCTATGGCCTTGAAACTATTAATGAAGATTTGTCATGGCTCCCTATCTCATGGGAAGCCAAATTTTGGAGGCTTGTGTTACACCTACCACAATGTACACCCTCCCTGTGCATGGATCAGGTTTGAACTAGGCCTAGTCTCATTACAAGCACTGCATAATTGGCAAACCTGCACTCTCTTTAGAAAATGCTTGATTTCAACTACTCATACTTCCATTTTACAACTGCTTTCTAATTATATGATTTCTGTTAAACATGTTTTCATGCATACTTGGTTGACAAGGGCATATAATATCTTGACAAATGCAGAAGTTTCAAATGATACCCTAGTAACAAACCCAGACAGAGCCAAATTCAAAATTTATTAGACTGATTGGCTCTCGACTAGAGATCTCTGCCTACAATACAAAGACGGGGATGGCTTGAGATTCCCTCATAAAAGAAATTGTACCTTAGCACCGTATTTGATGCTTTCACCAACCCCGCAATATCGTTTGGGTATTCTTAGTTTGTGGTTCAATCTTTGGATCACAAGGGACATTCAAGTCAGGCGCTAGCTTCTCCCGTCATCGGATAATGTTTGTCACTTTTGTATGTCACCTGACACTCCCGAAACACTTATTCACCCAATCACAGAATGAGAAACACATTTCTCAAAGTATTGTAAATATTTTAGGTCTTTTAGACCGTCAAGACTGTTGGGCAGCAATTCTAAATTCATCTTGCTTAGCCATACAAATAGCTACTGTTCATTTTTTGAATTGTCTGATGCTTGAACCGGCTGTTTGTTAATCTCTTTTCAGTCTAAACTTATTCTTTGGTTTTTAGAATGACGCATTTGCTTTTTATTGCTTTTTTTTCTTCCTTCGCTTTGTTGTTTTATGTTAAATTTTGTTGTTGTTTTTAATTACTGTTCCCTTGAATTGTTGTATATTGAATGTTTTATATTTGAAAGGTTAATTTCAACTAAACAAATACAAAAATAAAAAAATAAGCAGGACAGAGTGAGACGACTGGCTACCATGGTACAGTCCTTGACTCCAGATACAAGAAAAAGCCAAGCGTTCATCACACCCGGTGAGTCAAGGGGAGAACCAATAAGAAACCGATCTGTGTTCAACGAAAAATCTCAAAGTGGCAGAATAAGGAAAGTTCAAAGAACTGTTAACATCAAGGGAAAAGCAGCTGCAGATGGGTCCGGCACCACATGGGTGCTCACTCGAGACACTCTGGTTGACCCTGCATTTTGTTGAAACTACCAGTACCAGAAGGCCCTAGGAGAGCCGAGAGTAAAATGTCAAAATGATCTTACAGGGGTCTAGCAAAACCCCCTTGTACAGTTGAAAGCTAAGGGAGAGGAATCCCGCATAGTGAGAAAAGAGAAAGAACTGTATTATTGACAAAAGTAAACCAGACGGAGGGATGCCGATGGAGTGGGGAAAATCCTGAAGTCCCATAGAACAGTGTGTTGACAAGAGTGAACCCGATAGAGGGATGTCCACAGTGAACTGTTTAAAAGGATATTCAGATTTGTGAATGCTAGAAGTGAAAATGAGTTGACAAAAGCCGTAGTGAACCTGACAGAGGGAGGCAAACATTCAAAAAGGGTCTGTGCCCGGAAGAGGGGGATCCAGGGGTGTAAAGACATCACCCAACACAAAAGTAGGAAGGAACTTTATTATTTTGAACACATCAGGTCCTCAGCAGCAAGCAACTTTTTCTAGGAAAGAGACTTAACCACTGAAGTCTTGGATAGATGAGAACGGAACAGTTGTCTTCTCATGCTGGGAAAGCTCAAGAGTGTGCTGTGCTCAGGAGTCCCGCCTTGTCCCGTGCTCAAAACATAGGGAAGGGAAATCCTCCCCCTCGGCTACCACATCCTGACATATCATTTATGAACACTATCCCACACTCTTTTGTATTTAGTTGTAAGGATTGGCAATCTTTTTTTTTTTTTTAGTATAGGCCCTTTTATTTGACAAGACGCCACTAGGACTGCCTTATTATTTTTTGCTGGTCGTAGCTTGCTCCCATCTTAGATTTTGATTAAGCGTTTTTCCATCCTACCTATACAGTTTAATAAACACCCTTGAACTGTAATCACTTGCGTCTGTCTTTACTGTTGCCACCATGAGTTCCTTAAAGCATCCCCCGCTTAACAGTGAGGATAAAACGGAAGAGAGCAAAAGCAGAGAACGCAAAGATATATCGACACGCAATGAAAGTAAACAGCATGATGAGAGAAAGGACAGGCAGGACAGACAAATAAAGATAAAGGAAGAAGTAAAGAAACCAAAAGGAAGGAATATGAACTAAGGGAGATGAGAAGAAAAAGAAGAAATTAACATGAGTAGGGAATTAAAAGATGACAAACAATATTTATGTCATAGGAACATTGTGCTGATAAATGCACAAGAACAATTGGAGGAACAGAGAGGGCCACACCAGCCCCTTAGGGAGCTGCAAGGAATGCAGAGATCAGCATGGGCCGATGGCTAGGACACAGAATGTATATTACGAAGACTTGCAAATAAGGGATAAAAACGGGTATAAAACCCAAGAGAACACAGAGGGATCCCTATTAAGGGGAACTGAATGCAGGTTAGATGACGTCATAACAGACTAGTATCGTGCGTTGTCTTTAAACAGATAAGAACTCGATGATGCGGAGAAGGACAATAGTCACACGATTTGGGGCATAATAATGCCAGACAAAGAAAGGGAGGAGAATGAGAAGGCGTGAAGAGAGGGCGCATGCAGATTTTCAAAATAATCAAGCATAGACAAAGGGGTAAAATGGTCAAATTTAAAAGACCCCAAAGAGAACAACAGAACCAACACCATATGCTGAGCGACCACAAGAACGATTGCGCAGTAAAGGGGATATATCTCCGCCATGTATAAGCAGATTAATGGCATTACCAAGAAGGAAACAAAACGAGCAAGACAGGACACTGCCTGGAAAACACAAAGCATGAGTGATTATGGGCTGGCATTTTCACAATTCCCATTATTAGAGAAGGGGGAGGATGAACGCAATATATACTGTGGCCGCAGATGGATAAAGAATTTAAGATGTAAATTGCTGAATTTGACTTCTGGTGGGGGAACATTGATTTATGAGTTCGAGAGAATGACATCAGGGATGGCGCTAGCTATAGGTGATGTAAAGGGCGTATTAGCAGCTATTCTAGGGGAGAGAGCTGACATTTGGAAACGAGCAGGATACACAGGTGTGACTGAGCAAAACATGACAGACGATGGAACCCCATTTAATAATTGCAGAGCAGATGTATGGCGGGCGCTCAGAGTGCAACATCCCGATACATCAGACATGAGTGCGATCATGACCAGGAAAATGGGGGAGGATGAAGATCCTGTTGCCTATATTCAAGATAGATGGCGTCAGAAGACTTGTAAGCCGTCGGATAAAACAGTAGCATTTTTTTTTATCACATTTGGTATCTGGGGCTGCCAGAGCCAGCGCAACAGCAAATGAAGGAACAGATGGAAATGGAAGCAAAGCCATGGCCAGAAAAAAATAAAATAATCGACAATCGTGCATCATTGCCGATTGATGAAGGAGAATAAAAAGAAAGCCGAGAATAGAAAGCAGGAGGAAGGGAAGTTAGTTCTGAAGAAGTTGTCAAAAATAGCCATAGAGCGAGCGGTATTGACAAGTAAGGAAGGAAGGGTGACACAGGAGATGCAGTCAGGGCAGCAAAATATTGCAAGGTATCCCACAGACCAGAGTGGGTACAACAAGAGGAAGAGGGAATGGGCTTACAGGAGTAGGATAAGGTGGGTTTCAAAACTCTCAGGGAAGAGGAGGATTGAATAGCGGACAGCCGCAACAATGCTGGAATTGAGGATGAATGGGACACATAGCTAGGACATGCAGAAGCAGAGGCAGCATGCAACAGCATTGGCAAGCTCCAAGAGGGTGCATGGAATATACCACACAATATAATACAGAACCACAGGAATATTATGCCCAAGATCCCACTCAAGCTCAGACATTTGCGCTGCAACCTCAACAAATGCAGCTAATACCGCTGCAAATGCAAGTACCCATGCAAGCACAACAGGTACAACTGCAGCAAGTACAGACACAGCAGGCTATGGTACGACAATAGACCATGAACCCAGTTACTCAACAAGCACCCACAATCAAATTGGGAAGTGTGACTGTGATAGGAGGAAATACTTTCACGGGTACAGGGATGCATTTATACCCACAATTGAACAACCCACAGAGCGACTCAACGTGTTCAGTACTATCAGCGACACCAGAACCGCAAGAGGCACCAAGGGTCAGGGCAACAATAGGAGGCAAGACATTTTCATTTCTCGTAGACACTGCAGCTACTTGTTCCTGTGTACATGAGACATAATACTCAGTCAGGTACTGCCATGAATGCTTAAGGATTCTCTGGGGCGATGAGTTTATTTCTTTTCACAGATGAATTACCAATCTTTATAGGTGAACACGATATGTCAATGTCATTATAATATTCTAGGTAGATGCCAGCTAACGTATTAGGATGTGACCCAATGACAAAGCTTAACATGACAATATCTTTTACTGAAAAAAGGAAGGAACAAGTTACTTACCTGTAACTGTTCTCCAGCATGGGTCTGGCATGGATTCACATGCTTATGAATATTTCCCGTCAGGCTGGGAATCCTCTGTAAAAGAAAAAATCAGTTTGTTTTGTTTCTGAACTGTCGTTCTACTAATAAATAATCACTGGGCTCTGAGTCATACTGCCACCAGCCAATGACTGTCCTCTACTTAAGCCCCTCCTCTGGCAGCCATCTTCAGGTTTGGTAGCACATAAAGTGGTAGTAGGACCAAGAGAAGAGCCACAGAGGGGTTGGCGGGAGGGTTCGCATGTGAATCCATGCCAGACCCATGCTGGAGAACAACAGTTACAGGTAAGTAACTTGTTCCTCCTCCAGCATGGGGTCTGGCTTGGATACACATGCTCATGAATACAAGACTACATAGCAGTACACACATGCACAACCACGGGAGGTGGCATGGGCCAACATTAAGCATTTCAGCAACTCATCATTAAGCATGTCTTAACCTCCTCAACAGGCTCACCTTCAAGCGAACAGGTTGCGCAGCACTGCTTGGCCGACTCTGGACTCCTCCCTGGAATCCCGGTCGACGCAGTAGAATCTCGTTAAGGTGTGCGTCGACCTCCACGTAGCAGCAGGAACAAGTTACTTACCTGTAACTGTTGTTCTCCAGCATGGGTCTGGCATGGATTCACATGCTCATGAATATTCCCCGTCGTCAGGCTGGGAATCCTCGGTAAAGAAAAAATCAGTATCAGTTTCGTTTCTGATCTGTCTTTCTTAGTAGTAACCAATCACTGATCTCTGGGTCATACTGCCCCCAGCCAATGACTACCCTCTCCCTAAGCCCCGCCTCCGGCAGCCATCCTCACATTTGGTCGCACGCCAAGTGGCAGTATGACCAAGTGAAGAGCCGCAGAGGGGTAGGTGGGAGGGTTCGCATGTGAATCCAGGCCAGACCCATGCTGGAGAACAACAGTTACAGGTAAGTAACTTGTTCCTTCTCCAGCATGGGGTCTGGCATGGATTCACATGCTCATGAATAAAGAATACATAGCAGTATACACATGCACAACCACGGCAGGTGGAAACAAGCTCAACATTAAGCAATACAACAACTCAACATTAAGCATCTCTTACCTCCTCACCAGGTTCACCTTAAGCGAACAGGTTGCACAGCACTGCTTGGCCGACCTTGGACTACTCCCTGGAGTCCCGATCGACGCAGTAGAATCTTGTGAAGGTGTGCGTCTACCTCCACGTAGCAGCCCTGCAGATGTCCAGCAGGGGTACAACAGACAGGAACGCCGTGGTAGCAGCGATCGCTCTGGTCGAATGGGCTCTCGGACGGCCGGGCAGCGGTCGGTTTGCCAACCAGTGACAATGCATGATGCAGCTGGAGAGCCATCTGGAAATGGAAGTCTTCGAGAGAGCCTTCCCTTGATTCACAGCCCCAAAGTTCAAGAATAGCTGTGACGTCTTCCGAAAACTTTGTGCGGTCCACGTAGAACTTTAGCGCTCTAGCTACATCCAGAAAGTGCAAAGTCCTCTCGGCTGGCATCGAAGGCGACGGGAAGAAAACTGGTAACACCAAGGGCTCGTTGAGGTGGAAGTCCGACGGCACCTTGGGCATGAAGGAGGGGTGTGTTCTAAGCACTACCCTTGTGTCATGAAAAGTCAAGTATGGAGGCTTGCAAGATAGGGCCTGAATCTCTCCCACTCGTCGTGCAGAGGTGATGGCCACGAGGAACGCTGTCTTCCATGACAGGAACTTCAAGGGCGCTGAGTGCATAGGCTCAAATGGGGCTCCCATGAGCCTGGTCAGCACCACATTAAGTTCCCACGCCGGGGCAGGAGCCTTCACCGGCAGGAATGAAAGGAATAGTCCCTTCATAAATTCCTTTACCAGGCGATGAGACCACAAGGACGCCCGTCCCGTAGTCCTGGTATATCGGGAGATGGCAGCCAGATGTATTTTTATGGAGGCGTGAGCCAGTCCAGCTTTGGCCAGCGACAGTAAGTACGGCAGCACTTGAGGGGCCGTAATCCGCAGAGGGTTAATCTTCTGTGCACGGCACCATACAGAGAACCTCTTCCATTTATGACCGTAACACTTGGGAGTTGAGGACGCCCTGGCCTTTGCAAGAACCTCTCTGCAATCAGCCGGGATATCGTACCCTCCAAACTCTAGCGCTGCAGGAGCCAGGCCTGCAAGTTCAGCGACAGTGGGTCGTGGTGTAGAATGGCGCCTCCTTTTCTGGAGACAAGATCCGCGTCTGCCGGTAGCCTGACTGGCGGGGACGTTGACAAGTCCAGAAGGTCCGGGAACCAGATCTGCCTCGGCCACGCCGGTGCGACGAGGATCATCCTGCACCTGGAGATCTTGAGCTGGCTGATGAGGCGGAGCAGCAACGGCAACGGAGGGAACGCATATAGAAACAGGCCGTCACAAGGGAACGAGAAAGCATCGGCCAAGCTCCTCGGCTGTGGGAACCTGCTGGCGAATCTCTGGCACTGGAGTTAGTCGCCGTCCCAAACAGGTCGATCTGGGGTTTGCTCCATCGTTGGAAGAGTCGATCCACTTGATCCTGGCACAGTTCCCACTCGTGGCACGAGCGCAGCTCCCTGCTGTGCGAGTCAGCAATGTTGTTTTTTATTCCTGCCAGGTGGAAGGGAACCAGAAACATCCCCTGGGCGACGGTCCAGTGCCACAGGTCCTGGGCCTCCGTGGATAGGGCTGGGGATCTGGTGCCTCCCTGCTTCCGTATGTAGAACATCGTGGTGATGTTGTCGGTGAAGATCCTCACCACCTTGTCCTTGAGGGACGGGAGGAACGACTTGAGCGCCCAGAACACTGCACGGAGCTCCAAGATGTTGATGTGAAGAGACCTCTCCTCCGGGAGCCAAAGGCCTCTTGCGTGGAAATCTCCGGTGTGGGCCCCCCAACCCTCCAGAGAGGCGTCCGTAGTCACCGTCACCTGAAACGCTGGGGTTTGAAAGTCCGAGCCCGTCGTGAGGTGAGCCCGGGTGCCCCACCATAGGATCGCCCGACGGAACTCCTTGTCGAGGGGGATCCTGTCCTCGAAGCAGCCCCCCGCCTGAACCCAGCGGGCATCGAGGAACTCCTGTAGCTGACGCATCCGAAGTCTGCAAAGGGGTACAAGGTAGATGCATGACGACATCATCCCGAGAAGGAACTTGATGGACCTCACCCTGGCCACGTCCATGGCTAACAGTTGCCATACCTTGCCCAGCATGGTTTTGGTCCTCTCCTCTGAAGAGGAGGCCAATTGCACCACTGTATCGAGCTTCGCCCCCAAAAACAGTGCTACTTGTGACGGAACCAGGTGGGATTCGGGGTAGTTAATGGAGAACCCCAGCTCCGTGAGCAACCGGACAGTCCTCGCCGTATGATCGACGGCGAGTTCCATTGACCTTGCCCGGATTAGCCAGTCGTCCAGGTAGGGGTAGACGTGGATCCCCTGCAGGCGCAGCCGCGCCGCCACTGGTGCCAGGCACTTGGTGAAAACACTGGGTGCCGACTTTAATCTGAACGGTAGGGCTCTGAATTGGTAGTGGCGTCCTTGAACCACAAACCTGAGGAACTTCCTGTGCCTTTCTAGAATGGGGATGTGGAAGTAGGCATCCTCCAGGTCCAGCGACGATAGGAAATCGCCTTCCTCCAGCTGTCCCAGTACTTGCTGGAGGGTGACCATCCTGAATTTCTGTGCCTTGATGTATTTGTTTAACCGACGCAGGTCTAGGATGGGGTGCCAAACGCCTGTCTTCTTCCTGACGATGAAGTACCTTGAGTACACTCCGGAGCCCCGGAGCCTCCTGGGGACGAGCTTGATGGCACATTTCTTGAGCATCGCCTTTACCTCCAACAGCAGTTGAGTGACGTGATTCTCCTTCCTGGCCAAGGGAGGAATGCGAGGGCATTTCTTTAGGAATTCCAGTGAGTGCCCGTTGGCCAGGGTATCCAACACCCAACGATCGGTGGAGATGGACTCCCACACCCTGACGAACTTCCACTGGGGTGCTTTGGGTCAGTCTTGCTTGGATGCAGCCTTGCCGGCTTGCCCTCCTTGCCGACGACGGCGGGAACACCCTTGCTTGCCGCGACCTCTGTAGGCCTCCTGGGAAGAGGAGCGGGCCACCTGGCGGTAGGTGGAGGAGCCACCGCTGGAACCTTTGGAGGAACGCCGTAGTTGCAGCAATCCCTCTGGTCGAATGGGCTCTCGGACGGCCAGGCAACGGTCGGTTTGCCAACCGGTGACAGTGCATGATGCAGCCGGAGAGCCATCTGGAAATGTTAGCCTTGGAGAGGGCCTTCCCTTGGTTCACAGGACCAAAGTTCTCAAACAGCTGTGATGTCTTCCTAAAACTCTTTGTGCGGTCCACATAGAACTTCAGAGCTCTAGCCACATCCAGCAAGTGCAAAGTCCTCTCAGCTGGCGACAAAAGCGACGGGAAAAAAACTGGCAACATCAAGGGCTCGTTGAGATGGCAGCCCGACGGCACCTTGGGCAAAAAGGAGGAGTGCGTCCTCAGCACTGCCCTCGTCTGGTGGAATGTCAGGTATGGCAGGTTTACAGGGGAGGGCCTGGATCCCTCCCACTCGTCGTGCGGCGGTGATGGCCACAAGAAACGCTGTCTTCCACTATAGGAATTTCAGCAGTGCCGAATGCAAAGGCTCGAATGGTGGGCCCATGAGCCTGGTCAGCACCACATTGAGCTCCCACGCCGGGGCCGGAGCCATCACTGGCATGAATGAGCGGTACAGTCCTTTCATGAACTCCTTCACCAGGCGGCGAGACCACAGCGATGACCGCCATGGAGTCTTGGTGTAGCGGGAGATAGCCGCTAGATGACGCCTTGGCAAGTCGATGACGCCTTGGCAAGTACCTCCTTGCAGTCTGCCGGGATATCGTCACCTCCAAACTCTAGTGCTGCAGGAGCCAGGCCTGCAGGTTCAGCGATCATGGGTCGTGATGTAGGATCGTGCCTCCCTCCCTGGCGAGAAGATCCGCGTCCGTCGGAACCTTAACTGGTAGGGACGCTGACATGTCCAGAAGGTCCGGGAACCATATCTGCCTCGGCCACACAGATGTGACAGGGATCATCCTGCACTGGGACCGTTTGAGTTGACTGATGAGTCTTAGTAGGAGCAGCAATGGTGGGAATGCATAGAGGAATAGGCCGAACCAGGGGAAGAAGAATGCATCTCCCATGCTCCCCGGCTGGGGAAACCTGCTGGCGAACCTCCAGCACTTGGTGTTTGTTGCCATCACGAACAGATCGATCTGGGTACTGCCCTGCCGTCGGAATAGAAGATCTACTTGACCCTGGCGAAGCTACCACTCGTGGCAAGAGCGTAGCTCCATGCTGAGTGAATCCGCAACAGTGTACTTCACCCCTGCCAGCTGAAAGGGTACCAGGAACATCCCCTGGGCTATGGCCCAGTGCCACAGATCCTGCGCTTCCTTGGATAGAGCTGGGGATTTGGTGCCCCCCTGCTTCCAGATGTAGAACATCGTGGTGGTGTTTTCGGTGAAGACCCGTATCATTTAGCCCTTGAGGGACGGAAGGACAGACTTTAGGGCCCAGAACACGGCCCGTAGTTCCAGGACGTTGATGTGCAGGGACCTCTCATCCAGGAGCCAAAGGCCTCTTGCGTGGCGCTCTCTGGTGTGTGCACCCTATCCCTCCAGAGAGGCGTCCGTCGTCACCGTCTTCTGATGCAATGGGGTTTGGAAGTCCATGCCCGCTGCGAGATGCGCACGGGTGCCCCACCACCGGATTGCTTGACGGAAAGTCTTGTTGATGGAGATCTTGTCTAAGAAGCTTCCCGTCACTTGTATCCAACGGGCGCCGAGGAATTCCTGTAGTGGCCACATCCAAAACCTGCACAGACGTACGAGGTAGATGTGTGATGACATCATGCCGAGCAGGGACTTTATGGACATCACCCTGGCTACTTCCATGGTCAACAGCCATTGTACTTTGCCCAGGATGGCCTTTATCCTCTCTTCCGTGCCACCGTGTTGAGGTCCAGGATAGGCCGCCAGCCGCCGGTCTTCTTTCGGACAAGGAAGTGCCGCGAGTATACTCCGGAGCCCCAGAGCCTCTTCGGGACGAGTTCTACCGCGCCCTTTGCCAGCATCGCTCGTACCTCCAGAAGTAGTTGTGGGATGTGGTTTTCTTTCCTGGCCACCGGTGGAAAGTCTGGGCACTTCCTTTGGAACTCCAGAGTGTGCCCGTGGGCCAGGGCATACAGCACTCAACTGTCAGTGTTGATGGATTCTCACGCGCTGCCGAATTGCGGCACCAGGCCTCCCACTGGGGTGCTCTGGTGGGGGCCTGACGTCACGGCTGGTTCAGTCCTGCTTCGCCGAGGCCTTGCACCCTTGGCGATGATGTCCACCGGCCTTGTTGCCGCCTCTAAGCTTCTTGCGACGAATAATGGGCGACCTGGCGGTATGAGGAAGAGCTGCCACAGAATCTTTGGAGGCACCTTGGGACTTGCCGCCGGAGGTCCGAAAGGACGGTCTTCGCTGATGAAACGTGCCAAAGGCACGGGCCGTCTCGGTGTCCGCCTTGATGGCCGGTAGTGACTCGTCCACTGCCTTGCCGAACAGGTTGTTCCCGTTGAAAGGCATGTCCAGTAACCTGGTCTGTAGGTCCTGACGGAAATCGATGGCCCTGAGCCACCCGCGTTGGCGAAGGCAAACGTTGTTGCCCATCTGGTGAAACCAAGTGTCAGCGATGTCCGTGGCTACCATGATGGCGTGGTCAGAAGCCACCTCGCCCTCCTGCAGGATTTCGAGGGCCTCCAGCTCTCTTGTCGTCCAGGAAGAAGTCCAGGAGGGGGGCGATTTTAAACCACAGCTCCCTATCGTAGCGAGCCACGATAGCGAGAGCGTTGGCCGCCTTAATGGTCATTTTTGCCGACGAAATGACCCGTCGTCCCATGGCGTCCAGCTTCTTCCCCTCACCATCTGGTGGGGAAGTGGGAGTAGATTCTGTCACCCCTGCCGATTTCTTCTTCGCTGCCGCAGAGACCACCGAGTCCGGGGACGGCTGCGCCCTGAGGCACATAGGGGCAGAATCTGGGACCCGGTACTACTACTCATACTGGTCTCTCTTCGCAGGGGCCGTGGACGGGTTCTTCAGAAGGGACAGTCCCTCGTCACAGATGTCGTCTAACAGCAGGACCAAGAGTACTGTCTTCCTCTTGGCCTCTCGTCGCTGATAAAGGAATCCTTCCTTCTGCTCTTCAGGGCATAGCTGGAAAAGCTCTGAAGGCCGTGGCGATCCTGGCGTGTAACGAGCCAATTTCGTCATGAGGGGAAGCCCGGGGAGGGGGCGATGGGAGATCTGTTCAGTTGTCTCTGCCGTCGTCCGTCCCCGTTGTAGCCGTCTCAGTCTCTGTTTTGTCCCTCGGCGGAGGGGACGTAGGTGAAGGATGGAAGGGTGAGGGGATGGATTTGCCTCCACTTGGCTGCAGGGCTCCCCAAAGGTCCAGGCGCCACTGGATCGTCTGCTGGCGGTAAGGGCAACCTTGTCCTAATCTCTGTGAAAAGAGTCTGCAATGCCAGCAAGATGTTATCCGACCTGTCCGGCGGTGCTGGTATCGGTAGCGACATGGTTGTCGGCAGAGGCTCCTCTGGTTCCTCGTCAACCTGCCGTTCTTCGTAGGCTCCACCCTCGCTCTCCACATCCGTCTCGTCAGCATCCTCCCCACAGGCCCTGCCCTCGTCGAACCTCTTGTCCTCGGAGGAGGTATCTAAGTCAGTTAGGGCTATCGCACCCACTCTCCTTCTCCGCACAGGGCTTCACGGGGGTCTTTTCGATTGGCTGGAAAGACAATTCCCTCTGGTATGACAGGGAAACTCTAGGCCTGGAGGCCATCTCCACTGAGGTTGCATCCGTGGGCTTTGCCGGGGACACCAAGACTGCTTCAATCGAGGCTTTAGCCGGGTGAATCTGGGCCTTCACGACCTTCGCCGCGTCAGAGGCCTTTACCGTGCGGGGAGGGTCACTGCCTCGCTCCCCCATGGCTTTTTCCGCCAGGATCCGAAGCTTAGCCGGGTTCTCCGACTTCCTTTTTACCGAACTGAAGCGTTGGCTCGTGGTTGACGGCATCAGTGACATTGCACCCAGCCTGGCAGCCAAGGAGCCCGAACCAACGGCGTTCCCGGTGCCCGTGGACTTGCAGTGCTTTGCCTTCTGTTGGGCCCCCGTCAACGGAGCACCCGAAAAAGGTCTTATAAGACCGCTCAGACTTCTTCTCACCTGCTGCTGGGCTCTTCACCTCCAGCCAGTTAGCGAATCGTGTACGACGGTCCTTCATGGTCCGGGCGGACATGTTCTTGGAGAATGCTCAGTCCTCCTCCACGTGCGACTTGGAGGGCAGGCAGTAGAGGCACCGGGAGTGTTCATCTTCCTTGAAGACGTTCTGTAGTCCACATCCTGGGCAGTTCCTAAACAGATTGGATCCAACGGGCATCGAGTCTCATTTGTCCTGGGCCATGTCCAAGCGGGGTAGGCCTCAAAGATCTTCTGGAATCCTCCAAGAAGTGAAGTTTGCCGATAAATCGTCCTTCAGGGGCATAGAAATTTCTGAAACGGGTCCCCGTTAATCCGAAGAAGAATTGGTGGAGCATGAGGATCGAACTGACCAGAAAATGAGAGTAAAACTCTTTGAAAAAACGCAACATGCAGTAAAAGCTCGAGAGCTATAGCACAAGGACTCCCAACACTTGAACGTGCAGTAAAAATCTGAAGATGGCTGCCAGAGGAGGGGTTTAGGTAGAGGACAGTCATTGGCTGGAGGCAGTATGAACCAGAGACCAGTGATTGGTTATTAGTAGAAAGACAGTTCAGAAACAAAACTGAAACAGATTTTTTCTTTTACTGAGGATTTCCAGCCTGACGACGGGAGAATATTGATCAGCATGTAAATCCATGAGAGACCCCATGCTGGAGAATAGTGTGTTCTACTCCAGGGATACACTATATGAATGTGTTATTTTTATATGGAATGACTATCTTATTATCATGGTTATCCAGATTGGTAGGTAGAATATTGAGAATACCTGATAAATTCTTGTTTAGATCTGAAATTCCCATGGATGATGAGGAAAGGAAGATTATCCCCTTAGAGTTAGAAGCAGCAGTGGTCAGAGAAGAAAGGGTGATGCTTCATGGGACTGAGGAAGAAAGAGGGTGCAGAACAGCGATAGCCCTCATAGAAGGATATAGGCTGACAGATTTGACAGGTTAACTGTTTAGAGATGACTACTCTGACGATTGACTATTGTTTTTTTTTTAGAAGTCTCACTTATTGGATTAAAGTACAGAATATACAAATACCACAGGTAACGCCGTTGGTAAAAAGAAGACCATCATTCTTTTAAGAAGACTTAGATAAAGTGTCTAAGATTTTATGGACCAGAAGCCCATATGATGTTGGTCTATTAAAAGGTATAGGGGCAGTTAAAATTAAACTAAAACCAGGAGCCCTTTTAGCACGAGCAAAGCAATATCCCATGTCCAGAGAGGCAGATTAAGGCATATATGATGTAACACAGCTGTGTACCCCGTGAGGAAATCGAAGGGGGGTGGGAGGTTGTGGAGATTTATACAGGACCTTCGCCCCCTAAACAGTATAGTCGAAGCTGAGTTTACTTTAGTTCCTATAGAAATACACGTCTGAAACATACTTTAACCCCAGGGGTACTTTAAGTCCCCTTCAATCTTTAAGAGTCCTCCAGATGGACTTGGATAACAAGTCCAAATCGGAAGTGCAATTACCCACTACATGGATGACATTTTGGTGTGCAATGAGACCGAAGAAAGGTGCAGAGAAGACTCAGTTAAGCTTATGACAATACTCTGAGAAAGGATACAAGGTAGATAAAGAGAAGTTATGATATTGTTAGGATGAAGTCTTGTACATAGGACAGTTGATCCCTCACAAAGGGAGAAAAGTGACACCTATAAGAGCAGAAGCAATCATGAAAACCATAGCACCTAAATTCAATATTTTCTAGGTTTATGTAACTTTTGCAGGGCCTGTGTTTTTTATTACAGTACATATATTTGACCACTTTTAAAAGGACTTAAAGAAGCACAGGTGGGCAAAGGTTCAATAACCTGGACAGATGAGATGACTGAAGGATTTGAAGAATTAAAGAAGGCAACCAGTACAGCCCTGTGTCGATTATAAATCTGTATAGTGGGCCTGCCGGAAGGTATAGAAGGGTCAAACCCCACAGAATACGTGGAATCCATGCTTTTACAGGAGATAACAGGCGGGGGGCTGACCCAGGGGTTTGCGGTTGAAAGGGCGCACAGGGCCTTGACAAGGAGACCGCCCCTGGAGCCCACCCGCGGCCGCTGATAGCAAAGATCCTGAACTATCGGGATCGGGAGAAATTTTTCCGGACGGCAGGAACGATTGAAAAGGGTTCCGCAAAAATCACGGCCTACCCGGACTGTACGCTGCTTGTACAGCGTAGTAGGATGAACTTCGGATCGGTGAAAAGGAGGCTGAAGGACGCAGGCCATCGCTACATGTTGCTCTACCCAGCCACGTTGAAAGTGTTTTATGAGAACAGATCCCTTTTTTCGAGACGCCAACCGAGGCAATGGACCTGCTGGACATGCAGGGCCGACCTCAAGAACTGGATGTCCAGATGGGAGCTGCAGGAGATAAGTAGCGGACGGCTGTGGCACCTAGGGTGACATGGCCAAGACATTGGGGCTTGATTATAGAGTTGTATTAAGCTTGTGGGGAGTGTGTTGTAATATCAACTGGCTGGACCCGCTGGACGCACCAATCCTAAACTAGACGACTGGGAGCTCCTGGGAGGCATCCCTTGAACCCAATAGTAATATACTTAGTTAGGTCACTGTTAGATCGGTGACTCCCCGCGGGGTCCTAGTCCTCGGCAACGGGACAGGACCAGACGCGGGTGGGCCTGAGATCCAGGGATGGAGCTGGGCATTTGTTGGGGTAGGGCAGGGTGGGGGGAGGGGCTGGGTTGTGTGCAGTGGATGGGAGTTGGGGGACATGGAGGGGGGAAACTGTTGAGGGGGGGAAGGGGGAGAGCCGGAAAACAAACCATCAAGGGAAGCATTGGAGGGAGAGGTGGGTTTAGAAAAAAACGATTAGATGGCATCGGGTAACCTCAGAATTGTGACCTGTAATGTACGGGGCCTTAATAGCTATCTGAAACGTAACAAAGTGATGCTGTATCTAAAAAGGATGCACATTGATGTGACCCTGCTGCAGTAGACTCATCTCACAAGGGAGAAGTTGGAGGTTGTCAGGAGAAAATGGAGGGGACATGTTGTGGGGGCTACGTATTCTGCTTACGCTAGAGGGGTTATCAATTGGGTGGCGCCGCACGTGCCGCTCCAGGTGCTTAGCTCAACGGTAGACCCAGAGGGCAGAATGGTGGCGGTGACAGGACTCCTGGAGAACAGGGAAGTGCATATCATAAATTTGTACGCCCCCAACCATGATGCAGCAGCTTATTTTAGATCCCTTTACAGCAGAATTAGCCCCCTGGTTGGGGGTGCGGTGGTGTGAGGAGGGGACTTTAATTGCACCCCGAATCCCAAAATGGATAGGTCAGTCGACAAAGCGGGGAAGCCGGCGGCCAAAACACTGGGGACTTTGTTAAAAGATCTAGGCCTAGAAGACGTGTGGAGAAGGTTGCATCCAATGGATAGGCGATACTCGCACTATGCAGCACCACATGACCTGCACACGAGGCTAGATTATGTGTTCATAGCGGCTGAGATAGCGGGAGAAATGGTGGGAGCGGAATACAAGGCCCGGGTACTATCTAACCACTCGCCGTTGGTGGTAGAGTGGCGACACCAACCCCCCAGAGCGCGGATCCCGACATGGAGACTTAGGACTGAGGCATTACAAGATGAGGGGTTCCGGGAGGATTTGAGGGAGGCCATCGAGAAATATTTTGATATAAACATGGGCAGTGTGGGCTCGACTGGAACAGTATGGGAGGCGTTCAAGGTGGTGGTGCGTGGAGTAGCCATTTCGAAATCTAAAAGGCTCCAGGGGGGCATTGAAAGGGAACTTCAGGAAACGGAAAGAGAGCTGGAGGGCCTCACGCGACATGAGGATACTGCCAGGAAGAATAGCAATAAGATAAAAGACCTACAGTTAACCTGCAGTGGACTCTGGGATGGGCTATCTAGACTAAATTACAAGAAATACATGGCGAGGCTACACGCAGAGGGCAATAAGCCGGGCAGATTGCTGGCCTGGCTGTATAAGAGTGAGACCCCCCCGCATAGTGATCAGTGAGATAAGGGATGAGGAAGGTCGCATCTGCAATACCCAGGAGGGGATGAACGAGGAGTTCCTCAAGTTTTACACACACATATTTGAGGACGCAGGGGAGGATAGGAGCCAAGACATACTGGACACGTTAGAGGACAGAGCTGCCCACCCTGGATGACCTAGAACGCGCGGAATTGGACGCCCCTATCACCTCGGAAGAGCTGGAGGTGGAGATCCAACATTTGGCCACGTGTAAGGCACCCGGGACAGATGGGTTGCCTAGCGAGTTTTACAAGACATACAAACAGGAGCTGCTTCAGCCACTGCTTGCTATGTTCAACGAGGCCTATGAGCAGGGGGAACTGCCATTGTCCCTTCGCGAGGCGATCATCCCACTCCTAAAACCAGGCAAGCCGGCCGCGGAGTGTGGGTCTTACAGACCCTTGTCCATGCTGAATCAGGACAGCAAAATACTTACGGGAGTGCTGGCCAATAGGCTGAAGAGGGTGATCGGTAAGCTGATACACCCAGACCAGACGGGATATGTGCCCGGCAGGAACATCACAGATAATCATAGGAGGCTACACCACATCATTGACCACACTGAGGAAGATACGGGTGAGCTGGCCATCGTGTCGCTAGATGCGGTCAAAGCCTTTGACTCGGTGCGATGGGCGTGGTTGAAAGCACCCCTGAGAGGATACGGAATGGGACCTGGGTATATCAGGTGGGTCCAGTTGTTATACAGCACCCCGGTGGCGAGAGTTAAAACAGGATCCATAATCTCAGATATGTGGCAACTCAGCAGGGGGACCAGACAGGGATGCCTCTGGTCACCCATGCTATACATTCTGGCATTAGAGCCGCTGGCAATATGTCTGAGGCAACAATACGGGGAGGTGGGGATTAGTACAGTAAGTGGTAGACATCTGGTATCGCTGTACGCAGATGACATGCTCCTTTATCTGCGCTATCCGGAGGAGAACTTGCAGTATGTGCTAGAGGTGATGGATCGATATGCCACCCTCTCGGGCTTATCGGTGAACCCTAGAAAGTCTAGTCTGTTCCACTTGGGTAGATACAGGAATGTCCCGTTACAGAGGCTGCCTAGCCTGCCGATACCATAGGTATTTGGGAGTAAATATTTACCACAGGATCGAGGCGGAGCACCAACATAATACAGAGAAAGCAATAGAGGGGGTCAAGAACAGCATGGTGTTTTGGTCCATATTGCCCCTGACCATGATGGGGAGAGCGGCCTTGCTTAAGATGGTGGTCCTGCCCAGACTCCTGCACTTCTTTGTGAATGTCCCGTTTTTGATTCCCAGGAGCCTATTTGTGAGACTTCATAGCGTGTGCAGGGGCTTCATATGGAGTAACTCCAGGAACACAGTGGCCCTGTGGAAACTCCAAAACCCATGTGAGATGGGGGGGGCATAGGCCTGCCTAATTTTGAGCTTTATTATCTGGCGGGGCAGCTGCTGTATGTGGCCAGGTGGCTGTCGACTGAAGACTCGGCGGAAGCCAGGCTTCTAAG